>NW_022988043.1:95000-695000 GCF_902827165.1 Trematomus bernacchii
AGTATACGAACTACTGGATAGTTTATTTTGGAAGGGATCACACGTACTTTGCACCACTGGTCGTAAAAACAACATGCCTAAATCTGTCAGATAACATCACTCGTGTTGCTCGCTTTCCTCTATCACCTCTTATCCCTTTCTCCTTTTCTTTCTCTCCGTCTCTCAGTCCACCCACCTCTCTCAGTTTTGCAGCACCAAGCCATCTGTCTGAGGTCACCTATTTCAGGCTGTCTAGACTCTCAGCACTGTCACTTACGAACAAACCAACATGTTCACTCAAATCTGGTTCAAATCAACACTCAATAACTGAGAGGCACACAGTGAAATCCAAATGTGCCCAACAATCACACTCTTCTTGTTTTCCCCCTTTCCCTTGTGTCTCACTTTCTCTGTTTTCTTCTGTCACTCATTCTCACATAAATGCATGCACACTCACATACAGTAGGCTGCACACACACACACACACACACACACACACACACACACACACACACACACACACACACACACACACACACACACACACACAAACAAATGATAGATTTGCCCCTCTCCAGCTTTACAACAACTGCTTTGGCAGTTTGGCAAACAGCCTTTGTTTACTGAGCCTGTCGATGGGCTATGTAATCGTATATTTCCACTGAGAGTGTCTGTTAGCAAGGACGCTAATTAGCAAACGATTAAGCTCTCAAACAAAAGAGGTTCTTGAGATGAATTGGCGCTGAAGTTTACAAAAGCTTGTGGCTCAGTACATAATTTAGCATGAGCAATAGTACACCTTGTCACACTGTGTTTTCAGATGGTTAATTGTCGGTGCCAGGACTAAGAATATATCACTGTTCAATAATGGATGTCTACAATGGAAAGGTGAGTGCTTTACACCTTGGTAGCATGGTGACAATGCCTGTTTTACTTAGAATAAGGCGATTAGGTAAGGTAAGTTATGCAGGGTGAAATATAAAAAAGACTGTATTCTGTTGTGCTTCTTCACACAGCCCATGTACAGTTGCTACAGTATCTTCCTTCCTTCCTGCCTTTGATATCTTTACTCCTATTCTTCCTCACTGAAATAAACCATGTTAGCTCAGAAAATGCTTTTCCCTAAAAAACTGGAAGAAGCTGCCTTCCAGTGTTGTCAGCATTGCATTGTGCCATGTCACACACACAAACACACACAACCTTAGCAAACACATCCTAAGCTTGTGGCAGTACAGATTTACAGAGAAGAATAGTACACATAGTACAAGTACAAAACAAAAAACATAGTAAATAGTACACAGGAGAAAATAAATAAAACTCTTTGGTCCCAGTCTCTTCTGGTCCAGGGGCGTCTTTAAACTGCCAGCTCCAAACACATTTGCTGTTCCCTCCTCCCCCTTGATGATAAAGAGGGTGTCCCAACCAGGGGTTTTGTTAACGGTGGAAAAAAGTATGAAACTCACTTCCAAACTTAGCTAAAAAACGTGGAAATTGCTTTCATAAGCACAATGGCACCTCCAATATGGTCTAAGCAACTAGCCCCCCGGGCGTAATGGAATCAGCAGCGTAAACAAGAGGCAACTTCCAAACTGGTAACTCTGTTTATCTAACGGGAATCAACATGAAATACTGCAGCCTTGAGATCATCCAGGCTGGACTGTGGAATAAACTTGGCATTCAAGGATAAAAAAACGTTTGTTTTCCACCACTGATGCAACAGGAAAGCAAGAGTAAAACATATCCTATTAAGCATGTCTAGAAACATACGTCTCACCGATTTAACAGACATCAGAAGTGAAGCTACCCTGAACATGTGGACCCTGCTGTGCTTATGCCTCTTTCCTGATGCTGGCTAATGCCTGTTAACAAAATAGCCTGTCGGTTCCTTGCAGGGAATCAACCAAGAAAGCATTTAATAGAGATGCAATGGTGTGTACTGTATGTCTGTTTCAATGGTTATCCTATGCTAGCCTATTGATCGCTTTTCTGAAGGTCTTTATCACCACCAACACATATTTAATGATAGATAAATACTGACATAATAGCAGCAGTGTCTATTATTGCGTTGGAAGTTCAAAGTAGGAAAGAAACAATAATGGAAAACGTCTGCAAAATAATATATTTTGCACATGTAGCCATGATACTGTCAATTGCTCATAATAAGGCAAAAGGAAGCAGCTTCTTGGACACATTCAAACTGGTTACATGTCTCACATGCAGCTTCTCTAACAGACAGAGACAATAGGAATACAACTTCTGTATAAGAGACAACATACCCGTTATTTGTAAGAGGATTTTGATGCTGATTCATACAGCAATTAGGCATCTGTTAAATGGTTTATTTCTAAAAGGGCCTCTGGCATTCCAACTCAACAGATGTTCAGAAATCATACAGATGATTTCACTTTATTTTGATGACCAAGTTATGCAGTGATGCAACGGAAAAAAATAAAATGAGATGTGGTGTTAATGGTCATAATGTATATGTTAATACATAAATCCCTATGGGCATTGCAATCATCACTGAATAGTCACAATTTATCATGATGATTGGAGTATACCTCAAGGGGTTGAAAACCTAACTCTTCTGATTAGAGTATGCAAATAGATTTTTCTTATGTGTTGTAGATTTCATTTCTCTGGTTAATTATACTGTTGGGATGAAACAGCACTTCATCCAGGGAATAAGCAGAGAAAAAGAGCAGTTGAGCCGAGGAGGAAAACTCCATCACAATTAGATGTATGCACAGCCTTTTTCTGAATTCTGGGCAGGTTTTCCATCTGTGAAATTCCTGATGATCTGAGCTGGGCTGAGCGTGCGCTGGGTGCTGATGTGACGAACAGAACACTCCAGCACAGAGCGCCAGTCGGGCTGCTGCAGAGGACTCTGGGTAATAAGGCTGCAGATGAGAGCTACCACAAAAACAAAATGGGAGAGTTGGGGATTGGATGTGATTTGGTGAGTGTGCGTGTGCGTGTGCGTGTGCGTGTGCGTGTGCGTGTGCGTGTGCGTGTGTGTGTGTGTGTGTGTGTGTGTGTGTGTGTGTGTGTGTGTGTGTGCAAAAGAAACAACACTTCTTATGCCTCCAGCCAAAAAGCACCCTCTCTGATCCGCAATACTGAGATGACCCTGAGCCCGACTTCTCTAAAGACTACAACATGCGCAAGTGAAAGAACAGACAGCACTGTGGGCATTCTTCAGGTGGTTCACACACTCACACACACACACACACACACACACACACACACACACACACACACACACACACACACACACACACACACACACACACACACACACACACAGTTGTTTGCTACACTTACAGGGTCAGTTTCAGCTAAACTGGAGGTGTATGATTATTTATCTATGTACTTTCACTTGTCCTTACATTTTAGTATTAGACAGATAAACATTTTTTACATTAAATCCAATGACTACTTGTTACCTAATGAGTTTATCTTGATGATGAACCCACATACAATGGTTATTAACCCTGCAATCCCCCTGAGCTCTGCAAAGATTTTCCACATCTTTCAGTTTATTGTTTGTTACTGGCACGCAGATTTACTGTTTAGGTTCACTCTCATCGCTCTCATGTTGCTTCCATAAACAGCAGGCAGCCGTTTCAATGATAAAGCTCAAAAAGTCCACTGTACACTGCCTGCCAAACCCTAAAATATCTGCATTTATTGCAGTCTGCCCAGTGTCGTTTTCTATACTACCACTTGGGGCCACTAAAGTCACAAATCTTCAAATTATACAGTTTGGAGCTTAAATATGAAGCTGTTACAGTAACATTTAAAGCTTTGATTGAATTTATAGGTTTGGCCTAATACATTTTCTGTCTGAGACATTTCATTAATAAAAATACGGTATCTTTTATTTTGTGACTTTTAAATCTGTCACAATTGCAATTAACAGCATAAAACTGAAAAGAAAAAACTAAAATTAAACTTGTGTTTTAAAATATAAGGGTGGAGTTAAATAACAATAGCAGCAGTGATGTGCCTTGCACTCATTCTCCCTAATTCTCACTCCCCCCATGTTTAGAATAGTCAGGACACAGGCTGTATATTGACAAGGGCGTAAAGGCTCTAACCTGGGTTAAAGTGTCATCCATCTGCACACACCTCTCAACCTCACACCTTCTCTGAGCATGGATGATGGATGATCCTGTATCAAGGTCAGGACAGAGGGTCTGTGCCCATATTAGCTACCCTCTTCCACTGATAGACTGAAGCCTCATGTTGGCCCCAATTAAAACAACTTCAACAACACTGACTGTGTAGTGAGACAGCAAAATTGTCCCAAACATCATAATACATCATGTGCACAAAATATACACTTTCCTGGAAAAAAAGGCATTTTCCTTTTTTATTAGAAACTGTCTTTTATGGTGTTTTAGTGTCTCATAACGCGATCAAGCTGCACTCTACTTAAACAGGAAATGAGAACAAGTTGAATATGAGTCAGGACTATAGTAGTTTGAGTGATGGCCTCTCTTTCTCCACTGAGTTATAAAGTGGAATTTAGAGGGGGGATCAACTGGATTTGATTTCAAGGATCTCTGTCATAGGCTGGAAGATTTGTTTTGAAAAGGCCGGACAGCTCAAGGCAAATATTTGACCGAGCTTTGATGGACAACTCTCTAATTCAGCAGTAGCGATGCTTCGATGGGTGACTTATGCGTGAGCAGTTTAAAGCATAGTCTGCATGCTTTTTGCACCTGTATTTCTGTGTATGTAAAGAAACGCACACTTTCAGTGCAGTCAAGAATAGATAAAATAGATAAAGAGTAATGGTGATGAGAATAAAATCTCACATTGACTGCCAACCAAAATATAATGACAATATTTCTCATTTAAAGTCAGCTCTTTTTGTTGAATTATAGCATATGAATCATTCTAAGAATTGAAACTCACTATAGCATGTTAGCATGGTTACATTAGCATTATGTCTTATTGTATTGGGGAATCTCACATACAAGCATTCATCTAGCCACAATTAATTTTATATTAATTAAAGAAGAAAAAAAAAAAGACTCAAAAGTCAAAACATAATGTCTTCTTCTGTGAGAGGGACGCAATCAAAAGGAATATCGGTTTCCATAAATGATATCGAAAGAGCTTACATGGCACTTATCTGAAAAGCCCATATTTCACTTCAAATCACTTCAAGTTGTCTTATGTATATCTCAGCTAAAGTGGGATAAAGTGGGCAATAATACTATCAGGGGATAAAAGCGTATTATTTCAAGTAAGAGTTCAGAGTTACACATAAAGCACACACACACCATCCAATTATACCTCTGTGCATCAAAATCTCTTTCTCTCTGCTTTCAGGTAACACCATCTATTATAGCTCCATTTCAAATGCCAAACACTAATTTGTTTGTTTGTATGTAGCCTTTATTTAACCAGGTAAAATCCCATTGAGATCAACGATCTCTTTTCAAGGGAGACCTGCAGCACATTGGTTACACATAAAAACAACAGAAAACAAAAAGGACATCATACAACATAATTACAGGGGTACAAATTACAACCTATTCACAATGACAGATATCAAATAACATTTCATCTATCCGAGCTTTAAAATGATAAATAGTCAAATACAGACTTGTCTCATGATATCAAATTATTTCTCTCAAAGATCCTAATCCGACAGCATCAAACACGCTACACTATGGACAGAATACTCACTGCAGACACCAACAGAGCAGCATCAAAACATTTTGTTCAAGGCTTACAGTACAGCCAGCTGAAAAGAAGAATGATCAGCTCTGCCTTTGGAGCGCCTGTGTCTTCATGCTTCACTGCATGCTTTAAAAGAGAGAGGGTTGCTCTGTTCCTCGCCGAGGTCTCTGGAAGGTGAACGGTAATTGCTGAGGGAGGATTTAGCCTGACGAAGGAACAAAGCTCCTCTTTTGTTTTACTAAGGTAACTTGTATACTCTGAGATAGAGTACTGCTTTAGACATGAACTTAGACACGAATAAAACGTGGGTTGGCATTTTGAGTAAGTGTGTTGTGGTGTTAGTGTGTTAACCGCAGGGAGAGAGACAGTGAGACTGACTGACAGAGACAGATTGGTACATGTAGACAACATTACGAGACTTCATGCTGTGTCTGACTCATTAGCTGCAGAGCTGGTCCTGTGGTAATGACATCATGGTGGCAGTATTAGCTTTTAAAGTCTACCGCAGGCTGAGCAAACTGTGATGCTCTTTGAAAAAGGATTCTTTTACTCTGACTTCATCGTGTGGTTAACTTCACAGGAAACCCCTAACAGGTCAACCCCTATTGTTTGACTCCTATATAACAGTTAATGGATGGACAGACAGACAGACAGACAGACATGGATTCAGATTTACAGAGACACACACACCACAGATGATATACGCAGAAAGAGGTCAATTCGATTTCTTGGATATACTAATGGACAACTGCTTTTTTGCTTCTGGAAATAGAAAACAACTTTACATGAAAAGACCCTGAGAAAAAAGAGTTATGTTAAAAATGTGGATGCATGAACTTTTTGAAGAGACCAACATTTTTCCTGGTAGTAATTTAACATGTTTGAGCATTGATCAGTCAGAGGGTGACAAAGATCTTGGCTCTAGCTGGTTGTCGGGTCTTTCAACACCCCTCCTGAGCCTCCTCACTCCTGACCGGCATTGTTTGCGGAGAAGAAAGCTATCAGAGGATCTGCACAAGATTAGGGTAGCCAACTCTTTCCTCTGCGGCTTCCCGTTTGGCCGCAGGAATTCTTTTAGTGAGTGAAAAAAAAAGCACATAACTGCACACATCTGAAACAGTTAACCCTTTCCTCTTAACAAAATCATTGGAAGAATAAAATAATCAAACACAAAATAAAATAGTGTGCCAGCTTGGTTCTGTTGGAAGGTAGAAACCCGGCTCCCAGCACCTGTAAAGCTAACTTATATATAAGCACATTATTTCTTGTTTGTTTTGTGGAAAAACTAGAAAACATTTCGACATTATGTGCGAGATTATACCCTGTCTTGTTGTCACCATGAGTTTGCCTGGACACCAGAGGAGACTCCAGGATGTCACTGCTTCCCAGCAGGAAATGGCTCTACACGTAACCACCATCAAACTTTTTTTGGTATAAAATAAACAAACAATATGATATGTTATTAGTGAGCTCAAAGAAATACCCTTAAATACAAGAAGACTGTTGTAGCGGAAGGGTTTTAAATAGTCCCCCGTTCACTGTGGAAGCATGTGAGAAAAACAAAGTTGTCTTTAAGAGTTCAAAGTAACACACCATCAATAATTATAAATGGTCCCTTTACAGGCCAACTTCTTAAAAAGTAGCCACAATCTTTTTCTTTTGGACAGAGCCAGACTAGCCGTTTCTCCTGTTTCCAGTGATTATGCTAAGCTAACAGGCTGCATGGAGGTAACTTCATATTTGACAAACAGATATCAATCTCTTGGCAATAAAGCACATTTGCCTTATTACGAAAATGTCAAACTATTGCTTTATGTTTTAAGAAATATAGCATAATCCGTAAAATCGTAAAAAGTCCCTCCAAAAAGTCTCACTGTCATTCAAAGCATCACCTGTCTTTTCTATCTTTCCCTTCCACAATTGTCCTGCAGTGCACACACCCTCTTGCTGTCTCTCCTCCTTGACCCATCATCTCTGTTACCCCCTTACCATGTGACTTTTTTCAGTCCAACTCCTGTCTCCTGTCTCCCTTCTCCTTCACTTTCCCTCCTCGTTTCACCCCCAAACACTTTCCCTCTATCTAAATTGCAAATGGCAGAAGTGCCGACTGCCAGCGGAGCTCCTCAATGTCATTAGAGCCGACCCTGTGGATTAACTAGAGGAGAGAGAAACTACAGATCAATAACGCAGCTTGTCCTCTGGGTTCTTTTACTTCACTTTGGATTTAGATCTGACAAGCTGACACGTCTACTCTGTTACTATACACCAAACAGTAGGGACATAGTAACAATATCAATTGTTAGGCAAATATTTAGGGGTAAAAAAATGAAAATAAACTAAATACTCTGTTGCACACACCAGCTGATACATTAAAGCTGATGATGGCTGTTAAGGACATTCAGAGAGAATAAATAATAGTATTGTAACTTATTATTAGTATGTTTGGGATGTATTCAAACAACATGAAGAAAAATTGAACCCAATAAAATAAAGTTGTCATCTTGATGTAACGCTACCAGTAATGGACACGACAAGATCAAAAATACCTACAACCTATACGCGTGGATGATCCAATTAACAATGCAATGTGATATCTATAAGATAAAGAGAAAGATGGTAAAGATAGATATGTGCAACGTGTGTGTGTGTGTGTGTGTGTGTGTGTGTGTGTGTGTGTGTGTGTGTGTGTGTGTGTGTGTGTGTGTGTGTGTGTGTGTGTGTGTGTGTGTGTGTGTGTGTGTGTGTGTGTGTGTGTGTGTGTGTATCTGTCCTACTGTGTGTGGTTTGTTTACCGAGTTGGCAGGTAGAGTCAAGTCACCGTGAGCTCAACTAAACCTGATAGGTGCCTTTATCGGAGACAGCTAAAGCCAAAGCCTATTATAAATGGCGGTGTGTGTGGGCGCACTCGGCCAAAGACACACTCATACAATAATGTCCAACTGTAGTCCAGCATAAAAGATCATATGTTGCTAAGACATACTAGATTGCAGAATGTGCCAAACACGAATCTACATTTAAATGCAAAATGTACAACCAGCCTCCGATTGACCTCTCAGGAGTTTATGGGAAAATCTGACATGTGGGCCTTAAGACAACAAGATTATAATCACAAAATGTATTATTTCAAATTGTCAATTGATTCTTTTTCCTTACTCTGCCCTTTTTGATGAATAAAAGTGAATTAAAAAGAGAGGGCTATTTGTTGACCGTTTATCAATAAGCTAAACTCCAGGAGTGTTCAGAGTAATCCTTAACAACATTAGAGCAAAAACAGCTGGGACTATTACAAGAATAAACTCGTTCTACTGTGTATTAGTCTAAATGTTAAGTGTCTCAGTAGGTAATGGACAGTGATGATTAAAGTTTGTTGATTTAAGCGACCTCTGCTTTTTACATTTTACCGTTTCAAAGCGGTCAAAGCATTAAAAGCACTACATCAAGCTCAAGATTTGTATTTACGTATCACAAGCTGTCATGTCAAACACATATAAACACTTGGTAGTTAAAATCATTACTATAAAAATAAGGGATTGAGGTTTTACAAACTTTGTACTAGAAGTTTGCTGGAAAGGAAATGGCTTCTTGAAAACGTAACATTCCTGAATTCCTGCACAATAAATATACTACTACTGAAAGTGCTTAATAGTGGTTTACAAAATCTGATCCTGTGTCTGTGAGTTGAATACGTGTCAACAGTTAGTAGAGGTGCACCACCAAAGGGTGAATTCACTATGTAATGCATGGCTTCCATACATCTATAACAGCACAAGTCATTTGAACAATATGTTTTGCCTCACTACACTGCAAACAATATGTCATATTCTCTCAAATAGAGCAGGTATGAAAAGATATGCAGTCAAGTTAACTTGTGCCAGGAGTGTTTATGTGCTTGGTGCTGCCAGTTTTCATAAGTCATGATCAGCATTTTATGGCTGTATTGTGTATCATAAACCTATGAAAGGGCAGTTAAAGCACTTGTTATTTCAGCATTACAAAACATTAAGTTCAAAGTGCTGTGAGTCCAGGAGTTGTTCTGAAATAATTGATCTGCATCCTGAGGAAACATGACAACTATGTTTGTAATGACAAGTTATGTTTTCAGTAAGTTATGTATAGTTTATGATGCATTGTGACCATCAGAATGATATTAGTGTGTTATATTAGGTATTTAGTGCCATCTGGTGGTTGAACAGTTACAGGATCAGTTCACCCAAATTATAAAGAAAACACACTAGCCATAATCAAGGGATGCCAATAGCTTTTATTATATTTGTATAAATTCTTTCAACCATGAGATGCCAATATATATTCAATGAATAGCAATTGTTTGCCGTGGCAAATAAATCCTAAAACAATGTCCTCATTCATTTCTTTAGTCTAGATCATTCTCAATCAACAGACACTAAAGTGCTATTTAAAAAGAAAATGCATTTGTATTGGGGTGGTGGCCAAAATCTCAGAGACCGATATCAGAAACAACTAAACAAATGTCTTAAGAGTTCAGTGTATACACCTCAGTTCTTGTTAAGACATGTCGACCACAATCATTTCGAGCAATACCGTGTTTTTGGTTTAAAATGTACGTTACTTTTGACATCAGAAAATGTTCTGTCAAAGTTGTTAACATATTTTACAATTGTTGCAAACACTCTTTCTTCTAATCATAATGATCTTAACCAGATCATGCTTAAGACATGTTTATACAGTAGTACTATTAATCATTATTAAAACAACACTTAACTGAATAAGTTCTGAATTGTGATGCATAGAAATAGCAGGAAATACATACTAAAGTTAAGTAGAAGTATGCTACCTTAAAAAATGTACTTTAGGGGTTAGGGCTATTGTATTTGAGTAAATGTACTTGTAAATGTTAGTTTACACCAGGGGTGTCCACACTTTCTTCACTGAGGGCCGCATACAGTACACAAAAAAGGTCTGGGCCACTCAGGTGAGGTATATTGCCTCATAAGTTAAATTATAAGTTAGCAAAATCAATCAAATGTAAGCAAACTATGCTTGATTATTGAATATGCTTTAAGAAAAAAACAGCCATCATCACAGCTTTCCATAGGGTTTCATTTATTTTGATACAAACATTGTTGACAGCTCATTCCTTAAAACAGAAGCCTCTGATTGCTTATAGGGGAAATAGGAAGGGCATATTTCTAGCTTACTATATGGTTATTGGGCTTTTTTTATCAACTAAGATTGACTGAATTTATTTGAAAACTACGCTTATTAACACACGAATACTGTGTTATATATTTTTAGATATATATTTAAGTATATTTAAGTACAGCATAACAAAAGCACAAGTTTCATGTGTGGGCCAAAAGCCATTACACTTTTAGAATTTGCTGAGGGCAATTTCAAAATGGACAACGGGCCGCAGTTTGAACTCCCCTGGTTAGAAAGTTAGAGAGCATCTTTGGCTGAATCACTTACTTTTGTCACTTCCTCAGTCCTCCACATCCATGGTCCTCCCCCATGGTATTCCCACCCGATAACAGGGATGGGCTTCCCTGCTGCATGTTGTGCGCCTGCGCAGTTTGTTGAATGCAATGTTATTGTTGATGCCAACTGTCTGTGGCTTTGGTTTGCGAATTAACTCTTAAATCGGTGATTGTGAAATCCTTTCTACGAACCAAATATACGTTAACTACAGGGAAACTTTTGGAGATCATCCTTGTTCAGGAGACTGTTTTTGTTTTACTTTTTTTAACTCCGGTCTACTCTGAACCATGTTTCAGGACACGGTGAAGAACTTCAAAATCAATTTCAACGCTTTAAATCAGAGGAATACGTTCTCCAGTGGCGATGTGATGACAGGACACATCTCATTTGACCTCACAAAGGAAATGAAGATCAGTTCTATAACGATGACACTGACAGGAAAGGCAAATGTGCACTGGTCCACCGGAGGTGGAAAAAATCAGAGACGGAGACACTATTCCGCAAAACTGGACTTCTTTGACCTAAAAAGTGTCATCGTGCAACAAAACAGTGGTAGGCGCACATGAACGCCTTTTGGATGCATGTCAACATTTCATACAACTAGTCATTGTTCAGTAAAGTCACTCTTGTTTGTTTTCTCCTTGCAGCTACCGGTGGGGCTGCAACTTTCAAGGCTGGCACGCATGTATACCCGTTTACATGCCAGGTCCCGCAAGGGTGTGTCTGATCACGTGACTTTGTCCTTCTGTTTTTTACAGATAATCTTTGGGTTCACATGGTGGTTTAGATTGAAATACATTTATTGAGAAGCATGACTGGTATCTAAACCTAATAATATTGTTGTCTACCATGTGATTTAGATAATTTGGAATTGTTATCTTTAACATCTGAGATTGTAACTATTCATTTTAAATTTGTCTTGTTTCTACATTGCATAATTTCTCATTATTTCCTCTTTTTTATTGTTATTTTATATTAATGCAGGAACTTCCCATCCAGCTTCCATGGGGTTTATGGACACATAACGTACAACTTGACAGTGGCCGTCCACAGACCCTGGCATATGTCCAAAGACTTTGTGACAGAGTGTAATTTTGTAAACCGGATTAATACCAACCAGCCAGAGCTGCATGTAAGTAATCCATGATCATGTTAACCTGACAGGGGGCTCCAGAAAAAACATGTAAAAAAACATATCTGGTTTGAGATACTGTTTTAATAATTTATTTAGCATGAGGATATTAACAGGAATCACCATATTCGGAAATGCGTGGTTTTCACTGGACAGGGAGGGTTTTGTATTTGTATTCTGTAAAGTGTATACAGCTGCAAGACGTAGTGGAGTGCTTAGGACATTGCTTGAGAAATATTCTTCCACTATTGTAAAATTCCAATATTGCTTAAACTACAATTTGACAAACTGGCCTTCTCATCAGTGCCCCACTTTTAAGAAGAAGATGAACCTTGATTAATCCCCCTAGGGGGAAATTCAGTTTATCACTCTGGCTTGTATATTTTAATTAAATACACACACACACTGTATACAGGATGGTGCACACATGCACATACAATACACACACAGTTATACACATGCACATGCATCTGGAGAGGGCCAACATATTTTTGGTCAATCGGGACTCGAACCGGCTACTCTTCGATCCCAGGGGCAATTCCCTACAGACTGAGCCACTACCACCCCACTTTTTGGTGATCTTCTAATGTTGCAACTTGACTGAGGTCCATCAACCCACTTATTGTATAAATTCCTGCTAGTGTTAGGGTTAAGTATGCTTGCCTGAACTGCTCAGGTTGACTTATTTGTACATAGTACTTATAAGGCTATGCATTTATATCTATTGACCTTTTCTCTGTGTCCTCTTCTTTTTTTCTTCTTCTTTTTATTATCATGTTCATTGCTCATGCATGCTAATGCTGTTTCTCTGCAGGCTCCTCTCTCGGGCTCCAACAGCATGACAGTGTGCTGCCTTTGGTGTACCTCTGGTCCTATCGAGATGACAGCCAGTATAGAGAAGAAAGGCTTCATGCCTGGTAGTGTTTCCATCAACACATTATTATAATTTAACAATCAATATAGTTTATAAAAACTGCTGGCTAAAAACATCACAACCAAACACTGTCTGTTCTTCTTCCAGGTGAAACTGTGAAGATCATTTGCGAGTTTATTAATGGTTCATCTCGAACAGCCACTCCAAAGGTGTCACTGCAACAGAAACAGGTTTTCTACACCCACAACAAGAACCACAGGAGAATGTATGTCAAGAAATTGATGTCCTCGACTGGACAGCTCGTCAGTGAACGCATCTCTGACCGTCGCACTGTGATTGAGCTCACTATTCCCTCTTCTGCATCCCTCACCATCTCTAACTGCAGCATCATTAATGTTGAATACTTGATTGAGGTTGGTAACGATGACAGATATATAGGTTGTATTAGCATCTTGGGGACTCTTCTCTTTAACATCTACATGCTACCACTGGCTCAGATAATGAAAAACAACAAAATAAGTTACCATAGCTATGCGGATGAAATACCAATTTACATAACCATTTCACCAGGAGACTATGCTCCAATTCAAACACTGAGTAAGTGCATTGAACAAATCAATGATTGGATGTGTCAGAACTTTCTCCAATTAAACAAAGATAAAACTGAGGTAATGGTTTTTGGAGCCAAGGCAGAACGTATAAAAGTTAGCGCTGAGATTCAGTCTGCAATGTTCAAAACAACAGATAAAGCCAGAAATCTAGGTGTAGTCATGGACTCTGACCAGAGTTTCAACAGTCGCATTAAAACAGTTACTAAATCAGCCTACTATAACCTTAAGAATATATCTAGGATTAAAAGACTAATGTCACAGCAGGATTTGGAAAAAGTTGTCCATACTTTTATCTTCAGTAGACTGGACTACTGCAATGGTGTCTTTACAGGTCTCACTAAAAAATCTATTCAGAAAGCCGCTGCTCGAGTACTCACTAACACTAAGAAAGTGGATCACATCACTTCAGTTCTGAAGTCTTTAGACTGGCTTCCTGTGTGTCAAAGACTTGATTTCAAAATACTGCTGCTGGTTTATAAAGCTTTGAATGGTTTAGGCCCAAAATACATTTCTGCCCTACTGCTAAATTATGAACCATCCAGAACTCTCAGGTCTTCTGGGACTGGTCAGCTTTCTGTCCCCAGTCAGAACTAAACATGGAGAAGCCGCGTTCAGTTATTATGCTCCAAATATCTGGAACAAACTCCCAGAAACCTGCAGGTTTTACTACTCTTACTACTTTTAAATCCAGGCTGAAGACTTTTCTTTTTGCCGCTGCTTTTAATTGAACTATTCATATCTTAAACTGCACTGTAACTTTTATCCATGTATTTTTTCTTTTAATGTTTATTTTATTATCTTTGCTTTTTAATGACTGTTTTTAAATGCCATTTTCTTAATGGCTTTCATTTTTGTAAAGCACTTTGAATTGCCTTGTGTTGAAAGGTGCTATATAAATAAACTTGCCTTGCCTTGCCTTACATTTGTTTTGGATCTTCAGCGGATCGGTCTGTTAAAGTTGTTTTCTTGTGTCACCTATAGGTGAGCTTCAGCGTGAGAGGTTCCCCCGACCTCGATGTACTGTTTCCCATCATCATGTGTGATACCCCTGTTGACGCTCAACCACCATCTTATTTGTGAGTTTCAAATGTATTTAATATTACATTGTTTTCTGAGAGACAACATTTAATAGTGAACAGAAATGTCTCAGTCGGACTTGTTACTGCGAGAGATCTATGAATCCTAAATAGCGTCAATTTCAGTGCTGTAACTGAAAATTGTGACTGTTAAACATTGTGATAACTGCCATAGGGAATCATACTGCCTTCACTCTGTGTTCAGAGTGATATATATTTTATTACAGTGGATTACTGTTAACATCTATAGAAAGTGTATTACATTTCAGCGTAGAATTTAGTAGTTTTAGTTCAAGTTGAAGCATTGGGTAAATAATGTGTTACAGTTTGAATGTCAAAAAATAATTCTCAATCAATGCTGAGTGAAAGTTACGTTTATAAAGTGTTTTTTTTATACATTAAATGTATTTACAGTATTGTAAAATAGGAATAGAGATATTTTCTTTGTGGGCATACTGCAAAGCTGGGCTTGAACCTCAGTGCCTTTTTCTTCTCTTTTTTTTCAATAAGCAAATGTATGTATTCCCCCCCCTGTATTACAATCATATATGCAATTTCTTAACCGTGGGTTTCTCAGAGTTTAAGGTGTTTTGACTATTCATTATCATCTGTGTGCCTTAAGACTGATTTATGTCATTTGAAATACTACTAATACAACTCATTACCAAAGAATACTTTTCTCTTATGCTGCATTTTTATACACTTGCACCACGCAGGTGTCATGTTCCCAAAATATGTATTGTCTTTCAGCAAGATGTTACTTTTAGGTTTTCCTAAAGACTGTCATACAATTGCAGAAAAAAAAGACTATGTATTGATGAAGTTAAATAAAACATTTTTATATAAGTATGTTTTGCATCAAGATTTTTTTTCTCTATAACTTAAAAAACATATTGTTGTTGCCCCTTTGCAAAGGCTGGTTGCCACCATGGTGCAGCAGTTCATCTGGTGTCCTAAAGGGGGCAGCACTGCTGGGTTACAGTGTGGGGACATAGTAAGTTTGGAGGCTTGGCTCACCATGCTTGCTCTCTGTCATATATTTTTTTCCCTCTTGGACCCATGGATGTATGAGAGTTGCTCATTCGCGCATGATGATAAAATGGCCCAACTTTTGAGAGAGCGAAACGTCACAGATTACCCAGCATGCCTGAGAAGTACCCGTATGTGCGCTCATAGCGCATGCGCAACTTTAACCATAACCCCCAAAATGCCAATATGGTCTAGCTGCGGCCACGGACAGTACGTCAATTTGCGTACACATAACAGCACCGCACGTTCATGACAGCATGGTAATGGTTTGTTATGATAGATTTGATATTAACGAGGCGGCAGTTAGCAGCTAGCGGTTAGCTAGTAATTATGCTAATTTACACATCAATCGTTATGTAGCCTACTTTTATATTACGCTGTAACAGGATCTAGTGATATCCAAGCAACAGAGCTTCATTTAGCATGAAAGAATTATTGCACTGTATATATATATATATATATATATATATATATACAGTGCAATAAGCTTCTTAGTGCAATAAGAAGCAACAGGGACGTTAATCTACATCGGTAATATTAACTTTATTTAATACAACATTTACGGTACAAGATTTAATCATACAGCCCATGTAGTATAATATTTTACAAATGATGAATTACAGCAAACATGTGCAATATATCCATTATTACAGCTCCGTGGGCTGGCAATAAGGCGAAATGGGTCCGTTCTTATTGTGCATCCATGGGTAAAGATAAACGCATGTAGTGCTGAACACGTAAGATGAACGTGCCGGGCGGCGCGGTCCCGTGGGTTAGATGCGCGTTCATAATGCAGAGGGAAATAACTCACAGAATAACGTTATTAGCACATTTTTACAACTTGAGGAACGAATGTTTCTAATAAGGGCTATACAAGTGTTCATACTGGGTAGTTTATTTAGTTTAAAATACCACAGACCACTCTTTCCCAATGTTAGTCAATGGGAAAAAGTGTTTCCGGGCCTGGCAACCAAAAGGAAGTGTAGTACCGCCGTTTGGCCAGCACGAATATTTTCATCTGAGTCCGGCGCACTTCCTGGGGGCTTGCTTGGACCCCATCAACTCAGGCACTAATGCCGCGTTTCCACTACACAGCCTCGCTCGGCCCCGCTCGGCCTCCTTTGGCCGCGCCCGGCCTCGTTAGGACCAGCTCACTTTGTGGCGCGTTTCCATTACAGTTTAGGAACCGGGTCAGTATCTATAGTAACAGTGTAGGCGGAGCGACGCTGCTTAAAACTGCCGTGACGTCATCTTCAATGCGACACAACAATGGAGATGTGAAAGCGATCGTTTGCTTGTTTTTTGCTGTGTGGTTTATTATCACAAGAAATAGACAAGACTTGTTTCGAAAGAGGCGACGTATAGCAAGACGAGGTATAGAAGAAGCTGACGCGAGAGTTCGGGCAGTCCTCCTACGCCGCAGAGACTACAGGACGACTCGAATCACTACTAACTACAATGCTACTTGGTAAGCTAACGTTCGCTAACTAGCAATGTGTTTAGGCTCACTCTCCCTATACGACCAAAGTATTTCAAGTATTTAATTAATTGTAGCTACCACTTTTACGTATTAAAATATGTATGCTTTTGTTTGTGTATTTCAGAAGTTACCGACCGAGCTACCGAGTGGTGGAATGTGATTGTTCCATCTTTCACACACTCAGTGGGTGGAGAACTTCAGGATGCCTGAGGAAAACCTACGTGTAATACCTAAATATTCATTGTATTGTATTGAACATAAATACATCTTTTCTTTTTCACATACATGTGTTTGTCAAATTATTTAAACCAAAAAAATGTTATCAGAATTGACTATTTAGTAAATATTTGAATTTCAAGCACCAGTACTGCCCCCATAATAATAATCTAATAAATTAAGCAAATATCAAAGCAAACTATAAACATAAATACAAAAGTGTAAAAACACAACAGAACTATATTCATAAATGCAAGTGTAAAAAATTGTTAACATGGATGGAGGCTAAAGTATCCACAGCATAAAATAATATGATTATGATGGTTTGTCTGAAAGACACAGCCTCAAGGTTCAAGGTTTTTTATTTTGTCATACGAACATAGCTAGTGTAGTTATGACAATGAACATCTTAGGTCACAGGCTCCTCCAACAGTGCAACACAATAACCCAGATCAACAGAAATATAGTGCAAGTAAATATTAAGCGCTGTGCACCGCTCTCTTTGTATAGGTGTTTTCTTTTGTTCTCTTCTCTTTGAAATATATAAGCAATGTGTTTGAGTCTAGCACAACGAGGGTATTACAATTGAGTAATTTTTCTACATGTATTTATCATGTATTCTTAATACCATTATGTAATGTTATGTTTTAGAGGAGGACCTCAAGCTAGCAAACTCAATTTCAAACAGTATGCAGAGTTGTCCTGCTAAAGAGTTAAAATGTATTATTTAACCAAGTATTTATTCTCTTATTTGCTTTAATTGCAACAGATGATAAAGGTTTCACTGTGATAAGTATTCTCTTAAATCCATAAACCCCTGTACAGTGCTTTGTGGACGATGGTGTTTATGATATTTCTGACTGCAGAGGGACGCCTAGATGATGCCATCTTTCTGTGCGATCGCTGGTGGGTGCAATTATTTATCAACAAGCAATAAGATAAGACATGGCATTGATTCTGCTGGGCCAGTTGCCGTTCCTGCAGGGCCAGATCGTCTCCTCCTCGGTTTGTGCTGTTGATGCAGAGGACGTTGTTCGGAACTGTTCCTCCTCGCTAGTCCCAATGTAATCATCTAGAACAGAAACATGACTTGTAAATTCCACAAACTACTGCAGCACAATACTATAAATAGCAACAACAACTATAGAAAAGACAAACTGAACGTAAACAATGGCACATATGGTGTTAGCAAACAATAGCTCTCGCTAATGCTATCTGCCTAGCTAGCCTTCGGGGCTCCATCGGGGTTGTCGAACATAAATGTAAGGATAAAATAGACTTATTTGTTAGAAGTGAGCTTTAAAACAGATAGGGACACAAAGCAGGGACACAAAGCTTTCAAGCAAATAACACAGCGTTAGCAAAAACGTACCATGCAGACTCCAGTAACGCCGTTGGAGAGTCCAGTGTCTGTGTAGAGACCTCCTGAAAGACTTTGATATTGCGAGTTGTCCCGTCGAGCACCCGCTGGACCTTATCATCTGCAATATAATGGACGTCGTCACTTCCTCGACCGACCATGGTGTGCTTTTCTTTGCCATTGTTGTAGCTCCTCCGTTAACAAAAATGCTGTTTGTAAAAATGGATTATCTCGCGCGCAGATTGTGACGATTCTCTCCGACCAATCAGCAGCCGAGAGCGTTGACGTCACAAACACAGCCCGGTTGTCTTTGGCCCTGGCCCCACGATTTTATGAGGCCAGAAAAACTGAGAATTAGGACCAGCCGGCCGGTACTAGGCCAAGTGGAAACGCAACCACAAACGGGCCGCTGACGTCACAGCCCTCTTAAACCGGGCTGCGCGCTGTAGTGGAAACGCGCCATTAGTATATCAATGTTAAAGGTTATCAGGTAATAACATCATTATGAGTTGTGTAAGAGGACTGAACAACACTCGATTGATTTTAGGAAAGTCTGATATCACCAGGCTATGACTGTGTGGGCTTTAACATTCAATTATTTGGTGTACTATAAGAGTTTATAATAGATTATTTAATAAATAATTGTCATTTGTTATTCATATTATGGAAATAACATGTTGGTTGAAATAATGTATTCATTCTTCAATTCACTTCATTATTTGAAACACTTTGTAACCCTATTAATATATATAAAACAGCTTCACATACTAATATACACACTTTTGCTAGCATTATACTAGTTAAATATAATCCCATACACATCAGGCAATTAACAGTATTAATTATATAGATGCCAAAATGGATCAGGGGACGTGCTGCACTTTGTCTGGATTCCATTGCTCATTATTTCCAGCATTTATTTACCTCACATGATCTGTGCTCATGTGTTTGACCGAACACGCCTACAGAAGGAGATCCAGCAGCAGCCTGTAGTACTTCATGCTATCACCACTTACACACAGTTAGAATGAGCTCATTTACTAATTTATTTTAACCGAAAGAAACATTTGAACCCTAATTTCCTTGAAGTCCGGTTTAAAGTTAATCATTATACAAACCAGATTGTCTATCTTATACGGACACACATGACAACATATACAATGTATGTCCTCAACTTGCCTTATATCTTCAGCTTTGCTACTCTGTATGACATGTCAAATAGAACTGTTCAGTGTGATACAATCCCCCAAAAGAAAGTAATGTTTTCACCACAAGTTACACTAGAACTGCCAAAAACCACCTTCTGCTGGTCAGACAGTCACCAGGATCATCCCCATTCCTCCCAGCACATGTGTGTCCATCTTAAACAGCAACACCATTAAAGAAGAGTACATGGCTCAGGGTGAGTATCTCTCTAGACTCAAAGGCTTTATATATACACACAGTAGCTACAGTAGATATGGCAACGAAAAGCGTAAGTCTAAGGCTCCTACAACAATGCAACATAAATATATATAAGACATAAAACAAATTGTGTTTGTATTTAAACAAAAAAAGTAATAAAGTGCAAAAACAGTACAATGAACATGTCTGCAGGTCTGTGACAGGGCTGCAGGATTGTTATAATAAGTGCTGACTAATTGTCCTCCACATGTCTATCTGGATGTCAAGCATGCCTCCAATCCGGAGATCAAGTTCCACATAGTCATCCTGTCCACACTTACGGTAACTGAAATGGATTTCTAGTTGAAAAATAATAAATGACATTGTGCTGGGAAACTGAGTTGAGGGTTACCCTATGGATCCTCAAACTACCCTTATTCATGTTCAATAATAAATATTGCGCTATTGTTCAATATAATATGAATGACTTGTCACAAGCTGTTTGCAGACTGTATTGTATGAAGGAGCATGAATCTTAGATGAGTGTATTTTCTTTCCACTAAGACCTGAATGAGTCACATGCTGAGTGTTCCTAAAGTAGATTTCACTGACCGTTTCCCTCTTAATAAATCAAAGAAAACAGTGGGCAGGAAGCCTTACCAACCTTTATGTTTTAGATTACTTGTTATTTTATAACTTCTAACAACAGTCATAAAACAGTATGTTGGAATCATATAACTTTACAATATAAAAGATCTCAGGGGCAGTTAATACACCTACGGCCACACCTTGCAATTTAATTCAAGAGTCCAATAAATCACACCATTAGAAAGTTTATAATGTTTAAGGTTGGTAGACACAGTGTCAGATAAATGTTGTGTAATCTTTTGATGTTGAAGTAAGTGGTAATGTTACATTGGATTGCATTTACTGAAAAAAAAATTCTACTAAATTGTCCATGCCCACTGGAATGAATACAGGTCGAAAGCATCTGTGATCGAGTCATCGTGCTACCATCTGCAGTACAACTAAATCAAGTGTATCCTTGATGACATGGATATGAGTTGAAGAGGTCTACATTAAAGTTAATAGAACAAACAGCAATATTCTTTCAGCATGAATCAACACTTTATTGCAGAGTAGCTTGCAGAGCTAGTTGTGTTAAGGAATTGGTTTGGAAATGGGCCTGTGTGTTTCATGACATACATAGACAGCGTTGCAAATGGTCAGGTAGGGCAGGTGGTGAAGTCATGAACACTGGTGTTAACTAAGTAGATTGACTCAAGTACTGTACTTAAGACAATTTTGAGGTACTTGTAGGCTACTTTAGGCTATTTTATGTTACTTTGTTATTTTACTCCAATTCAGAGTTTAATATTGAACCGTTAGGCTACTCCACTACATTTATGTAGTACCTTTAGTTATTTTGCAGACATAGATTAATGATAAACAATATGATCAACACTTAAATAAGACTTTAGTTACACCTGGATTAAATGCACATGCTACCCAGCAGTAAATTCACATTTACCAGCTTGATAAACACATTAATGCATCAATAGTTATGATCAAAACCTTTAATATGAATGTGAAATGCGCCAATCTGCAATATTATTACTTTTACTTTTGGTACTTCTAGATACTTAGATGCAAATTTGTTTGTACTTTTACTTGAGTAACATTTTGAATGCAGGACTTCTATTTGTAAGTATTCCTACACTTTAGTATTTCTACTTTTACTTAAAGGTGGGGTATGTAATTTATTTCAGATACACTTTTTGTTATATTCCATGGAATGCTCTTAACATCCCGATAGCAATGAATATCTTAAATGCTTTGACAATAAATACATAAAAAAATGTCATCTGTGGAAGCCGTAGTACTGTAAAAAGCACGACCAATCATTTTAGCCGGCCCGACTAAAATAACTGGATGGCCTACCTGCCTGTCAGCCTTCCATCTGTGCACAAACTTATCTCGTGCCCTCATTGGTCATGTGCGCGTTCGTGTGTGTTGGAGGAGGGGCTCTGTAAGGAAGTGGCAGATTTTTTCCGGCTGTGTATTTTCAAATTCTAGCGCACTTGAGCTGGTTTCTCCAAAATTACCTACCCCACCTTTAAGTACAAGATTCCACTCTGGTAATGATGAACGATGCAGAATCCATTCATAAAGTAGTGGTTTTTCAACGTCACTCAATGTGGCGGACACTCCACGCGAACGCACACACATTAGGCTTGTTTGAGACAAGCGAGACCTGCGCAGACCTGCGCAATTGCGATCAACGTCTTGCTAGTGCGTTGCATGCAAGCCCCCAGGAAGTGCGCCGGACTCAGATGAAAATATTCGTGCTGGCCAAACGGCGGTACTACACTTCCTTTTGGTTGCCAGGCCCGGAAACACTTTTTCCCATTGACTTACATGGGGAAAGAGTGGTCTGTAAATCGTTGGATAATTTTTTTTAAACTAAATAAACTACCCAGTATGAACACTTGTATAGCCCTTATTAGAAACATTCGTTCCTCAAGTTGTAAAAATGTGCTAATAACGTTATTCTGTGAGTTATTTCCCTCTGCATTATGAACGCGCATCTAACCCACAGGACCGCGCCGCCCGGCACGTTCATGTTACGTGTTCAGCACTATGCGTTTATCTTTACCCATAGATGCACAATAAGAACGGACCCATATCGCCTTACTGCCAGCCCACGGAGCTGTAACAATGGATATATTGCACATGTTTGCTGTAATTCATCATTTGTAAAATATTATACTACAGGGGCTGTATGATTAAATCTTGTACCGTAAATGTTGTATTAAATAAAGTTAATATTACCGACGTAGATTAACGTCCCTGTAGCTTCTTATTGCACTAAGAAGCTTATTGCACTGTATATATATACATATATATATACATATATATATATATATATATATACAGTGCAATAATTCTTTCATGCTAAATGAAGCTCTGTTGCTTGGATATCACTAGATCCTGTTACAGCGTAATATAAAAGTACATAACGATTGATGTGTAAATTAGCATAATTACTAGCTAACCGCTAGCTGCTAACTGCCGCCTCGTTAATATCAAATCTATCATAATAACCAACCATTACCATGCTGTCATGAACGTGCGGTGCTGTTACGTGTACGCAAATTGACGTGCTTGATGTGAACGAGCATTTTGGGGGGCATGGTTAAAGTTGCGCATGCGCTATGAGCGCACATACGGGTACTTCTCAGGCATGCCGGGTAATCTGTGACGTTTCGCTCTCTCAAAAGTTGGGCCATTTTATCATCATGCGCGAATGAGCAACTCTCATAGGAATGAATGAGGCCCCGCCTCCCACGCTGTATCCAGTTCTTATTATACATCCATGGTTGCATGATGGTTAGTCATTTTGTCCGACTTGCTCTGGAGGCTCGCCTACATGAGACGTTGAAATCTCGCGGGACAAAGACGCCCGCAGACTTGAGAGCGAGGCGCGGCGAGGCGGCGCAGTTTCTCTCCACGGGCTGCGGAAGCGAAATGCTTGATGGGAAACGACTTGCTGGTATCTCGAGCTGAGCGCTCATTGGTGGGTTTTACCCCGTGCTGGGGATGAAACTCTCCATTGGCTCGGCAAAAGTGTGTTGTTGTTTTGTGTCAGTTTTACGTTGCCACTTCCATTCACATTTTTCATCATTGTTCCACAATGTTTATCATCATTAAATTAATATCTATATATTTTATACTATACTTGCACTGCTTACCGTTGTCATACTTTATATATCTTAGCATATTCATACAACACACTGTTCATACTAGGCTAGGCTACTGTGTATATAGTGTATTCATACCCCTCACTGTTTATTCATCATTCAATTCATTCT
This sequence comes from Trematomus bernacchii, assembly GCF_902827165.1. Lineage (NCBI taxonomy): Eukaryota > Metazoa > Chordata > Actinopteri > Perciformes > Nototheniidae > Trematomus > Trematomus bernacchii. The sequence goes on from NW_022988043.1 coordinate 119,167, forward strand.
ATATTTTATTCTGTAGATTGTGTACATTACTTTTCACTTGACTGCTTTATGCACTCCTGGTTAGAAGCTAAACTGCATTTCGTTGTCTCAGTACCTGTAATCTGTGCAATAACAATAAAGTTGAATCTAATCTTGAGCAGGAACAAATGTATTTACTTACTACCTGACATTAACGATTAAACACATTTGTCCATTCTTTATCAATCAATCAATCAATGTTTATTTATATAGCCCAATATCACAAATGTTACATTTGTCTCAGTGGACTTCACAGTTTGTACAGAATATCAGTAGGCCTATGACAATACGACACCCTCTGTCCTTACGTTTCACATCATACAAGGAAAAACTTCCAGAGAAAAACCCACAGTTTAAAGGGGAAATGGGAGAAACCTCAGGGAGAGCAACAGAGGAGGGATCCCTCTCCCAGAACGGACAGACGTGCAATAGATGCCGTGTGCATTTATAAATGCAAACCGAGTCAAGCCGACTCCGGAGGTGGCGGTATGCACCTTAAAGTTGTTTGAAATCCGCCAAAAAACTGAGAGAAGAAGAAGAAGAAGAAGAAGCCGACTCCGAGGTTGCATTTGAATAGTCCATTTAGCTTAGGAACCTTCCTAACGGAGTGAAATGACCCGGAAGTCCCTCAGTGGCAGCCATGATAAGTGCCGTTCGAATTCTCTAAATTAAAAGGAAAGGAGGTTTCAAACTTCCTTTATAACCTCCTTTAGCTTAGGAACCACTGGACCTCCCTAACCGAAAGGAGAGGAGAAAATGCTGCCCCACAATGCCTTGCGGCCGCAGCATTTGCCGTCACACAACAGTCGGCCGTTCACGGAAACAACCGATTATGAACGAGAAATGATATCATGAAAGTTACGGTGCTTATTAAGCTTTTTAAAACGTATGTGGTAAGTTGCCAAAGTGCTTTGTTTGTGCATCAGTATTATAATCAAAAAGAGAAATATGAACGTAAAGTCAACATTTCACAGTCTTTACTGAGCTGTGTGGGGTTTGTTCAACTTTTAAAAGATGTTTGAATGGTGATATACACAGTGATAGATGTTAAGGACTAACGTTTATAATAAATACATTTGTATTGATTTTAAGATCTTTTCATACAATCATACGTATTGGGATCATTTGTATTAATGTGGACCGGAGGGAGAGGGTGACGAGCATAAGTTTTACTTTCCTTTTTTATTTCAATTCCAACTTTGGTCATGAAGAATATGTTTCTCTGTTGTCCCCGTTCATAAAGCATAAAACAACAGCATCAGAGCACGGTGCAGAGTCTCTAGATGAGTTTACAGTAGTCCCTCGTTCTTATTAAACATCCATGTTGTAGTCCGCTGTATAGAAAACTGTAGTTTCCATAGTTTCCCCACAGCAGCAGGCGCACATTTATGACCTCTGCTGGCGCATCATAAACACGTCGGATAGTGAAAGTGCAAGGTTCAAGGTTCTTTATTGTCAATCTGACATAGCTACAGAGTAATTATGCAGTTGAAAATCTTATGTCACAGGCTTCTCCAACAATGCAACATAATAACATAACATAATAACAATAAGAGCAAGAGCAATACAAAAATAATAATAGTTATAAAAATGAAATAAAGTTATGATGTGGAATAGTGCAGTATGAGTCTATATACAAGTTATTGGAATGATATATATATATTAGGTATTAGATACATACTACTGAGTAGCAGTTGAATGTTTGAAGTTGTTTCAACAGTTCAATTTTTTAACAGTCTCACTGCCCGCGGGAAGAAACTGTCTCCGAATCTTCTTGTCCTTGCCAGGATGCTGCGGTAACGTCTGCCAGACGGCAACAGAAAGAACAGTTTGTGGCTGGGGTGATGGGGGGTCTTTGATAATCCGTAGTGATTTCTTCCTGAGCCGCTGGGAGTAAAGGTCCTCCATGGATGGCAGCTCCGTCCTGGTGATGTGCTGTGCAGTTTTCACCACCCTCTGTAAAGCCTTACGATCGAGGTCGGTGCAGCTGCCGTACCAGGCCGTCATGCTGCCAGTGAGGATACTCTCTATCGTGCACCTGTAGAAGTTGCAGAGTATCCTGGAATCCATTTTGAACCTCCTCAACCTGCGGAGGAAGAAGAGCCGCTGTCGAGCTTTCTTAGTGATGGTGGTGGTGTGAAGAGACCATGTCAGGTCCTCAGTGATGTGGACCCCAAGGAACCTGAAGCTTTTGACTCTCTCCACCGTAGTCCCATTGATGGCGATGGGGGCGTGTCCCTCTCCCTGCTGCTTCCTGTAGTCCACAATCAGCTCCTTTGTTTTGCTGATGTTGAGATGGAGGTTGTTCTCCTGGCACCAAGATGTCAGGTTTTCGACCTCCTCTCTGTATGCCGTCTCGTCATCGTCTGTGATCTGGCCGATGACGGTCGTGTCATCAGCAAACTTCACGATGGTGTTGGAGCTGTGTGTGGCCACGCAGTCGTGGGTGAACAGGGAGTAGAGGAGAGGGCTGAGCACGCAGCCTTGAGGGGCACCGGTGTTGAGAATCAGGGTGGAGGATGTGATATTTCCCACCCGCACTGCCTGGGGTCTGCCCGTCAGGAAGTTCAGGATCCAGTCGCAGAGGGCGCTGTTGAGTCCGAGGTCTCTGAGCTTGATGGCCAGCTTGGAGGGCACAATGGTGTTGAATGCTGAACTGTAGTCAATGAACAGCATTCTCACATATGTGTTCCTCTTCTTCGGGTCCAGGTGTGAGAGGGCAGTGTGGAGGGTGAGGGCTATGGCGTCGTCTGTGGACCTGTTTGCTCTGTAGGCAAACTGCAGGGGGTCCAGAGATTCAGGGAGGGAGGAGGTGATGAATAATTTGACTAACCGCTCAAAGCACTTCATTATGATGGAGGTGAGTGCTACTGGGCGGTAGTCGTTGGGGCAGGTGATGATTGTCTTTTTGGGGACAGGAATGATGGTGGAGTGTTTAAGACATGTGGGGACTACAGACTGCAGCAGGGACCTGTTGAAGATGTCTGTGAACACCTCTGCCAGCTGAACTGCACACACCCTGAGAACACGGCCAGGGATGCCATCAGGTCCAGGAGCCTTGTGTGGGTTAACCCTTTTAAAGGATTTACACACATCTGCCCTATTTAAAACAAAAGGGCAGTGTAGCTCCTGGTCCCTCTGTACCTCCACAGCCTGGCTGCTCTCGAAGCGTGCAAAAAAACTGTTTAGCTCATCTGGGAGAGATGCGCACGCAGACACTCCCGCAGCACCCCCCGCTGCTCCTTTGTAGTCAGTCATTGTCCTTAGTCCCGCCCACATATTCCTAGTGTTACAGCCTTTGAAGTCAGATTCCACCTTCTCTTTGTACTGTCTCTTTGCATTTTTTATTGCTCTCCGGAGATCATACCTAGACTTCCTGTACTCCTCCAAATCTCCCGCTGTGTGCGCGAGAGTGCGCGCTTTCAGTTTGCCGCGCACCTCACCGTTTACCCAGGGCTTTTGATTTGGGAATGTCCGTACAGAAACCTTCGGTACCACGTCATCGATGCATTTCCCAATGTAGCAGATGACAGTGTCCGTGTGTGTGTTGATGTTATTGTCCTCAAACACACTCCAATCCGTAGATGCAAAGCAATCCTGCAGTGCTGAATCTGACTCCTCGCTCCATCGTTGTACTGTCCTTGTTATCGGTCTGTCCCTTTTAAGTTTCTGCTTGTACGCAGGCAACAACAGTAGTGAGATATGGTCTGATTTGCCGAAGGGAGGGCGAGGGAGAGCCTTATATCCATTCCGGAAAGGGGAATAAACATGGTCCAGTATGTTTCCCCCGCGCGTCGGGAAGTTGATGTGTTGGTAATATTTTGGCAAAACCTTCTTCATGTTGGCGGTGTTGAAATCTCCGGCCACAACGAACGCCGCATCTGGCCGTGAAGTCTCGGTTTTATCAATAAACCCAAACAGCTGATCGAGTGCCGTGTTGTTGTCGGCGAGTGGCTGCGGCGGGATATACACTGCTGTTATCACAACAGATGTGAATTCCCTCGGCAGATGGAAGGCCCGACATGAGATCATGAGGTGCTCTAGCTGTGCGGAACAGTCCGATGAAATAATCTTCACATCTGAGCACCAGTTGTTGTTAGTCATTACACACACACCACCTCCCTTACTTTTCCCCGAGTTTGCAGTCCGGTCCTGACGAAAAATAGAGAATCCGTCAGGGACAATAGCGGAGTCCGGGATAGCGGGGTTGAGCCAAGTCTCAGTGAGAATTAACACGTTACAGTTCTTAATGTCCCGTTGAAAAGCAATCCGGCTTCTGAGTTCATCTAGCTTATTTTCAATGGATTGAACATTAGCCAGAAGAATACTCGGAAGAGGGGGCCGATTCTCACGTTTTCTCAGTTTGACCAGCAACCCGGCGCGGCATCCCCGCTTTGTCTTCTTCTTGCGTCTCTCAGGTAGAACAGCAACAGGTAGCCATGGTGAATCTCCATTGTCTGTCGGAGGGTTAATATTGTCCACGAAGTTTCGCAATTGGAAAAGTTCCTCTCTGCTATATTGTATGGCAGAGTAGGTGCGGTCGGCTAGCATGTTGCGAACCATGTTAAAAGTAAAACGGCAAAAGTAAAAGAAATATGTACAAAATACGAAAATGGGCAAAGTTGGAGAGGGGCACAAAGACGATGCGGCCATCTTCACCGGCGCATCACAGTCGGATTCTCTAAAGTGCCGCAGTCTCTTCTCCTAAATCCTTTTGAATTCTCCTATCCACTATCCCTTAACCCCATGACGTTTCACTCCGAGGTCAAGGAATAGACGATAGGGTTAGAACTTAGGAGCTGTTTTTTTGGAGTATTCGAACGCAACCCGAGCTGTCCGACTTCAGGCGAGCTTTTTGAGACCTACCCCGGCTGCGATCGGCTATTCTCGTCTACTTTCGAGGCGAGCCGCAGCTCGTCTCAGGCCCCGGCTCCACGAGAACAAATACGGCAAAACGCATCGCAGTAACGCAAATGCAACCGCAAAAAACCTTCCGTCCCCACGCAATATACACCGGATTGTGTCAAGCTCCACGAGACGGCTCCGTTTACATCCAAACGCTGGAAAAGCTGCAGTACATATGCCGAACCTGGACGTGGCGCTGTAACTTCCTCCACAAAAGCAGCGAAGAAGAATGGTTGTCAGGGCTGCACTTCTGTTTTTTCTCCGCGGTGGGGGCGGAGGGAACCGCGCAGAGTTTTTCGCCGGTCAATGTGTGTTAAAGTTTAAATCTTCATGTTTCCTCATGCAGCAGCTGATCCAGTAAGTAAACCCGACAGTAAAAATAAACATATTTATAACTAGTTTAGGTAGTTTGAGAGGTAATTAAAATAGCTAAGGGTGGTGATCTGATTTGAAGTGTGTGTTTTGCTCCCGCTGCTTCACAGCCGGAGGAGCTGCGTGTCTCTGTCCTGTCAGATTAGACTTCACTCGCGTTTATGTTCATATCGAGATAAAGATAAATAATCTGAATCTGAATCTGGTGGGGAGAGGCGGGGCTATGAAAACGAATGACCGTATAGGCGACTCCACGGCCCCGTTGGACCCCCCAGAGCGCTCCGTTCCCAGATCTATCCACCTTTGGACCCGTTGTCGTTTGCGGGGTCTGTTTCTACGTTTCCCTTACGGCGTCGTCGAGCTTAGAGGGCTATACGCATGAGAAATATGCGGATTCAACCCGTATTTGTCCTCGTGGAGCCGGGGCCTCAAACAAGCCTAGTGAAATTGAGGAGGGGGATGGTGTAGGGCTCGGTTTGGAATTGTATGAGGTGTGATTTGTGCCAAAGAACAGATACCTATGAGGTGTGATTTGTGCCAATGAACGAACTCACTGAGCAGACAATCGTGTCGATCGTCGCCTACCATGCCGTGAACTATGCCGCGAGAGAAGTAACATGACACTCTCGTCGCCACCCCTCTCGTCTGAGAAGCTACGTGACGTCTGCGTCTGAAGTTACTTTACTTTGGTAGTTATCACCAAATAAGCCAGTAATGTTACAGCTACGTTGCTGTTCAAGCTAGACTCTATTTCAATATATTTTTGGTATTAAAATAATGTTACACCTCTTGTATGCCCTGAATGCAAAAACAACCACAGACAAGAATATATATTTGTAATTATCAAAATGATAACAAAGGCTGAAAAAACAGGAGAAGCCTGTCCTCCCTTAGTCTCCAGGAGAAAACGCCACTGTATATCACCAAGTTTTCATATAGTTTTGTGTGTAAAATAGATCGCTGCAGTGAACACAACTTTATGTATTTGTTTATGGTTTATTTGATTTGGAGGGATGCAGTATACATAGAAGCACTCAAGCATACATCTGAAGACAAGAGTTGTGTCCCCCTTTGGCCACAAGGGGGAGTATATATATATTGTATATATATATATTTTGTATACATGTTGCAACTATACAGAGCTTTGGCAATACTATATGTAACTGAGGTCATGCTAATAAAGCTATTGAATTGAATTGAGTATACCTTTAAGTGAGCTGTCAGGAGGAAACAAAGGTTCGCCAACACATTGCACTTTAATGCTGAGAAAGTACAAAGACGTGAAACGATGTGCTGCAATGTCTGTGTATTTTTGAAGAATGCCAAGTAAAGGAAGAAAGTAATAACTCACACTGAGTCTTAATACATTACTTTATTTCTATTATATAGAAACACTATCCAATGATTTATTATGTTTGTTGGAGCTATATATCTCTTTATATTATTTAATAGTTTAACATTTATTTTCTTGCTGTTTATAGTGATTATTGTAAATGTATTCTTAGTTAGCGTCATAAGTTAAAGTAGTTTCTATGCTCTTATTTTGAAGGCACGTTTGGGTACTGGGTGATTAGAGCACCTGGTGTAATTGTATATATTGGAGACAGGTGGGTGGTGGGAGCCAGAGCACTAGTAGGCAAACGGTTTTTTACCAGGGTGTTTTATACGGTGGCCCGGAAGTGCAAGACACCACAGCATTTCACAAAACGCCGCAGCATTTCACAAAACACAACAACATTTCACAAAACACAACAGCATTTCACAAAACACCACAGCATTTCACAAAACACAACAGCATTTCACAAAACACAACAGCATTTCACAAAACGCCGCAGCATTTCACAAAACGCTGCAGCATTTCACAAAACACAACAGCATTTCACAAAACACAACAGCATTTCAGAAAACACAACAGCATTTCAGAAAACACCACAGCATTTCACATTGGACGGAAAGGGTATTCCTTTAGGGAGAACACTTCTTGTTTGTGATTGGACAGAGCCAGCCAGAGAAGCACTGCTGTGATTGGTTGTTTTTGCTGCCAGTCAAGAAATGACGCTTCGTGATTGGTCAGCACCCGACAGCGCAACATGTCCCAACACATCAACCGTTAGCTGTTAGCACACACTCAGAGCTCACAGCTCCTCATATCTGTTCAGAAACTGGACAAAAGTTAAACAAGTACAAACCACAGACTGTCTATGTCATGGCGAATACAGTCTGCTTTATTTATGTCTGTATGACGCTGTTGTGAGTGTGGATGGAGCAGCTACAGGTTAGTTTAGCCTGATCGATCCGCCCCCTCTCCAGCACGTCTTGTTTGAATGACAGGAGTAAACACTGACAGCTGCGGTGAAACTCGAGCGATTAGAGCGATGCGAAAAAACCATGAATTAATGCTTTATTAATTCATGGTTTTTAAGGGGCTTGCAGCTCGCCGTGCAGCGATCAGCTGTTCCCGAGCAGAGAGAGAGAGAGAGAGAGAGCTGCTAGACACAACTCTTATTAATCCCCGTACCGGACAATTGTTATTTGTTTCAAATCGGAACCGGATTTCAGTTCCCGACCCTCATCACATCCCCAGCCACAGCCGTGGTCTTAACCGGTCTTGACATAAAATCTCGAGTCCTATAGGTCCGATACAGAGACAATACGAAACCAAATGCAGTCGATTCCGAGACCAATACCGTTTAAAAAGTGGTCTGGAGACCGGTCTCGAGTACAACACCAGCAAATATTCTCATACTAATGATTATTAATTATTATTCCCCTCTCTTCTGATACCAATACTGTGCCGATGAGAAAGTGTAGGCTACCTGTAACACTCTCCAAACTAGGAGCGGAATCATTCGAAAAATATAATATAGGATAATGCTATACAATGCTAACGGAGGCGAGACGTACGTTATTCACGCGCTTATCCACACGTACGTTATTCACGCGCATATCCACACGTACGTTATCAACACGCATATCTAAAATAGCACTTTCTAAGCTACGCCGCCGCCACGTGAGCGCGTACTTTGACCGGTCTCCAGACTACTTTTTAACGTCTTGTCTCGGAATCGACTGCATTTGGTTTCGTATTGTCTCTGTATCAGACCTATAGGACTCGAGATTGTATGTCAAGACCGGTTAAGACCACGGCTGTGGCTGGGGATGTGATGAGGGTCGGGAACCGAAATCCGGTTCCGATTTGGAACGAATAACAATTGTCCGGTACGGGGATTAATAAATTGTGTCTAGCAGCTCTCTCTCTCCCTCTCTCTCTCTCTCTGCTCGGGAACAGCTGATTGCTGCACGGCGATCAGCTGTCCCTCCCTCCCTCAAGGTGTGTGTGGGTGTGTCTGTGTCTGTGTGTCTTAGGCGCCGTTTACACGAGGAGAAAACTGCTTGTATCTGCATAGTTTCGCGTGCGTATAGCCCTATTATTTACACGAGGCCGATAGAAACTGACCCCACAAACAATAACGGGTCCCAAGGTGGATAGATTTGCAAACGAAACGTTCTGGGGGGTCAACCGAGTCCGTGTAATCACCTCGATACGAATATTTCCTGAAAAAATAACGATAGCCCCGCCTCTCCCCACCTCTCCTGCTCACTGCTGTAGCAACTATCAAAAATAGCTGTGTTAATTAAACGCACAAGGGGTTCTTGAATGAAATAATATTATAAAAGGCAAACCAGAATTGTTAACGCCCAATATACTCCTTAAACAAAATAAACAGAGTCAGATTTCATGCATTGATCCATTATATTGACAAAGGTGCGATCTCACCCGGTGTTTGTAGAGAATATCTCTCTTTCTGAGCCGTCCTCTCCACAGAGACGTGCTTCTTGGATTCTTTCAGTTAACTTCCCCATTGCATTTATCCATATGCTGAGGAAATTACTATATCCTGCTGAATACCAGCAATCGCCACACACTTCCTCCTGTCAGTAGCTACTGCTAGTGCTACTGCTACTGACCATGCTACAGATATTAGTGCAAAATCTACAGCTCCTCTACCACAACCATCAGCAACAAGTGGACATGGAGAATTACATGAACTACATGTTGCTAAATACACTGCGGGGCTTAAACAGAAGGGTAGCCATGGCAACATTGTGGCGGGGCTGCTGGGCTGCTCTTCTTTGCGGCTTTTGGTGTATTTTGGCGGAAGTTACAGCGCCACTTACAGTCCCGACATATGTACTACAGCGTTTCCAGCGGCCTCGTTTGAACAGACACGTTAAATGAAACTAATGCATGTGAACGGAAGACTTTTTTGAATACGCATACTGTGCATAAACGCAAACGGTCCCGTGTGAGCGGGGCCTTATTCACTGTCCCTCAGGTTGTGGCATGTTTCGATTGCCAGTTTGTGGCTTGTATGTCTTGTGAACGCAACGCTGGCATAATATGATGTGGCCTGCTGACATGGCCTCTAATAAACACACAGGACTAAAATAATACGTGTTTAATTCAGCCCAGATGCGGTGACTGCAGGCCAAATCCATTAATGCGGCATATATTGAAGGTGTTCAAAGTTGCACCGGTATGAGGCGCAGTGAGAACCACGCACCTGTCAGACTAGCGAATGTGCACATTTAAATTTCAGGAGAATAATGAAGGTGTGATTGGTTGTTCCACTCTCCGTTTCTCACGAGACCAGCGCGCTGCTGTTTACATTAGTGTGGACTGGACCGACTGAAACTGAAGGCAAGGTTAATTATTGTGGAAGGATGGACCCCCATCCTGCAACAAAAAAAGGCAGTGAAATGTGCTAAAATCACTGATGTATTCAGAACCCCCCGTATGGTATAGAATGACGAAGCAGAAAGTAAGTGAGCGAACATTATGAGCCACATTTCTTTCTATATTGTAGCCTGATGTGCACATCGACTGTCAACAAAACAGTTTCTCAGTCCAATGCTAAGTTAGTGGCAGGCCCTGTGTGACTGGAGGTTAAGGCTACACAAAACCCAACCATGTCCTTAATGTTACTCAAGGCAAATATATGCAATATAACCATTAGACTGCAGCTAACTGTGGGGCTACAAACCCCTCATACTGTGAGTGAATAACTTGAGATGGTTATGTTGTCTAAAGGGGAGACAATCATTATGGTATTAGGCCATGCAAATACAGGGTCAACTAAGTGATAAAATAAGTGTTTCATAATATATGTTCTTGAATAATGTTATTTCATAAATAGTTGTAAATGTAATGATTACATGTTCTCCTTATTCAGTTCCACTATCAGATGATGCTGATGGTGATGGCCCTGATGGAGAGATGCAGGCAGAGCTCAGTGGACAGAACTGGCAGGTACAGAGGAAACTGTTTCAATTGGCTATGACTATGAAAACACTGAACAAAACCAAAGGAAATGTAATGACAACAGTATAAGCAAGCTATGTTCATGTTCTCTCAATAAGTTACTATAGTTATTGATCAGAGTTTAATCCATTTGAGGTCCACCCCCAAATAAAACATGTTCACATGGAAAGGTTCCCAAATACATATGCACACTTTTTTAAACAATGTGTCCATATGTTTCTATTTAAGTAGTAGATTCAAACTGTAGGGCTATCACTAAGGGCAGCAACGTTGTAAATATTGACGATACATCCAGCAAAACGCCCCCAAACAAAACTGGTAGTGGCCTGGCTGGGTGTATAATTCCCGGCCTGACCTATGGTCCCAGTCCGGCCCTGCTGACACATCACACACCCGTACACTACACACATTACTGATTAACTGATATCACAATTGAGTTACTCTCTTTAAATAAATATACTGTAATTGGAAAATAATCATGTGTGGTGTCCTTGTTTTGTCCGTCCTTGAGCCAGGGCTCCCTATTGTTGTATAGGTTATTCTTGGTTTTAGAATGAATTCAGTAATGGTGTGTGTGTAACACAAACATAATAAATCATTGGATAGTGTTTCTATATAATAGAAATAAAGTAATGTATTAAGACTCAGTGCGAGTTATTACTTTCTTCCTTTACTTGGCATTCTTCAAAAATACACAGACATTGCAGCACATCGTTTCACGTCTTTGGACAGCCTTTCTCAGCATTAAAGTGCAATGTGTTGGCGAACCTTTGTTTCCTCCTGACAGCTCACTTAAAGCTATACTCAATTCAATTCAATAGCTTTATTAGCATGACCTCAGTTACATATAGTATTGCCAAAGCTCTGTATAGTTGCAACATCTATACAAAATATATATATACAATATATATATACTCCCCCTTGTGGCCAAAGGGGGACACAACTCTTGTCTTCAGATGTATGCTTGAGTGCAGCAAAATGTAGCACAGTGACTATTTTGTCAACTAAACATCATAAAACAATACATATTTTAGTAAACGGGACATTATAATCTCTGCACATTAACTCTATATTTGCCTCTGCCATGGTCCCAAAATGAAATGAAATAATATAAACAATATATAGGGGTTGCCTCTTCTCTGAACTTCTATGTATACTGCATCCCTCCAAATCAAATAAACCATAAACAAATACATAAAGTCGTGTTCACTGCAGCGATCTATTTCACACACAAAACTATATGAAAACTTGGTGATATACAGTGGCGTTTTCTCCTGGAGACCAAGGGAAGACAGGCTTCTCCTGTTTTTTCAGCCTTTGTTATAATTTTGATAATTAAAAATATATATTCTTGTCTGTGGTTGTTTTTGCATTCAGGGCATACAAGAGGTGTAACATTATTTTAATACCAAAACTATATTGAAATAGAGTCTAGCTTGAACAGCAACATAGCTGTAACATTACTGGGTTATTTGGTGATAACTGGTGGTATTCCTGTGGTGCCAAGATGGGTATGTGTGACCCATCAATAGCACCTACACACTGAGGGAGCCCCCACTTGTTCTCAGTGTAGGCAGCCATTTCTGCAAATTTCTCCCGGTCTGGTGAACGAATTAGTTCCGGTACTAACAACGTCTCTGCAGCAGCACAGAAGTCTTGCACACACCGGCACACAGTTGTCTTGCTCACTCCGAAAATATGTCCTATGCTTCTGTACTCTGAGCCGGTAGCAAGCTTCCACAGTGCGATGGCCACTCTCTTCTTTAAAGGTATACACTCGCGGAATGGTGTTTCCTGTCTCTCCATCGCTGGCCGCAGTTTGTTGCACAGGTAGACGTAGGTTTCCTCAGACATCCTGAAGTTATCCACCCGCCTACACTGCGTTACTATAGATACTACCCCAGTTCCTAAACTGTAATGGAAACGCGCCATAAAGTGAGCTGGTCCTAACGAGGCCAAGCGAGGCCGAGCGAGGCCGTGTAGTGGAAACGCGCCATAAGTAAAGTAACTTCAGACGCAGACGTCACGTAGCTTCTCAGACGAGAGGGGTGGCGACGAGAGTGTCACGTTACTTCTCTCGCGGCATAGTTCACGGCATGGTAGGCGACGATCGACACGATTGTCTGCTCAGTGAGTTCGTTCTTTGGCACAAATCACACCTCATACAATTCACACCTCATAGATTTGTGATGGGTTCTCCTCAAAACTGCACCACACCCACCGCTGAGTTTAGAGTCTTTCGTCTTGTCGGGTTTAGGTTGAAAAACAACTTTTACTCGTATGTTCTTGTCATCATGTCGAACACCGTGAAGAGCCTCACGGTGATCTATAACCCCGCCAGTAATGAGCAAAACACCTTTACCAGTGGCGACTGTGTTTCTGGTGAGTTAACGCTGGAAGTTGCCAAAGAGTGCAAAATAGACTCCCTATTAATTCAGTTCAAGGGGAAAGCACGGGTGTTGTGGAGCGAGAGAATCGGTCAAACTACTGTAACTTACTACTCAAAGGACAAGTACTTCAGCATCAAACACTACTTCCTGTGGGACAAAGATAGCGGTAAGTGATAGAGAATATAGAATTGTAGCTTACACATTCTCAAAATGTTTTTGATTGCAACAAATATGCATGCACTTTTGATCAAAATCATCAAATCGAGAAGAAAACACAACAAACAAGCGTGATGATTGTATAAGCAAACAGTGCAAATCAGATAAACGAGTCAATATCACCATACGGAGACTTCCCCATTTCCAAAAACCATTGAACTTCATATTCATTGTATATGTTATTCTGTTAGAAATGGATGTTCGTCAAGCTCCCACACTTTTTATAAATTAACTGCAAGTACATGCAAACAGCTAAATGTATCCACCCTGTCATGGACAACATTCAAAGATTTAATACATTGTAATTACATGGTGATTATAAAATGTACATTGTGTACCATGTCCACCCTGTCATGGAAGGCTTGCTGACAGGGTGAACATGGTAAAAATAGTTTGCCTTAATTTCATTTTTATCCAAATACTTTTTCCATTAACTGAAATATATTGTTGAGAAAGGGACTATAGCTTTCTGAAAATGTACATTTTATATTATTTATGGAAGGCTTGCTGACAGGGTGGACATGTGTGGCTAATATTAGCATTTCATGAGTACATGGTGGACCTTCAGTTAGCAACATGATTCAGTTAGCAAGGTGACTGTGTACTGTTTAACAAATATATTTCGAATTTCTGAAAGGTTTTTATATTAATTGACATTTCACTATGACAGAGTGGACATTTTACAAGCTTGACAACATCCAACTACACACATAATATGATTAAAATTACGAAATATAAGTTTAAATACTTACTCTGCAACTAGCCAATGTCTCAGCCTCCATTGAGGAAAGATAAAAATGTTGGTAGTAATGTCACTGAAAACATCAGAGGGTTTTTTATGGGGTAGTTGCCCCATAATGACAGGGTGGACAGCAAATGTCAGGGACTCATGCAAAATGTTCAATATTATTATCAAAATAGAATATACATGATCAAAATGACTCGTTTTATCAAATAACTCGTTGTGGACAATAAAACCATATAATTATTTTTTAAATGTAGTATGATTTAATCACACTATAGTTAGCAGAACAGTGTGTGGGATATGCCAAAATCACCTATATCCAATGAAAAAATAAGGTATAAAATGAAGGAAACACATTTCAAGAGACTTATCTTTGTACTGATATGTGTGTAAATGTTTTGCCTTTTATAATAAGACCTCAGAGTTTCATTATTCTGCTACATTTTCATGATAACTGAGTGATTCTGATGGGGACACCAAAGTTACTTTATAGTGATATTGACCCAAACAGTAGTTCATATCTGAAAAACTGTCACACTAGAATCTTCTAAAGAGTATTTAAATCGTATAGGCCTACTTTGTTCAAAAGGTTGTTACAGCTAACATCTGAACAACAAACGCATTCCTTTGGCTGTCACGTTAAGCGGAGGGACTCTAGGGCAGGCAGAGAAAAAGTGAAGTTGTCAAGATAAATACTAGGTAATAAAACATAACACTAGCCGTGTGATTGATCAAGAACTCGCTGGTGGATCCAACTTGAATGTCTGTTGAATATCCAACCTACAACTTCATATATTTTTTGTTGTTGCTTTAATTCGTCTGTTGTGATTGTAAACTGAGCTTCCTTTTGGTGTGAACTTGGAATTGGGATATATATTTTTTTACTATTTTCTGACTTGATCTGACCAAATGTTTAATAGTAACAGTAACACATTTGAATTGCTGCTAATTAAGTGTGCTGATATTTCTTTAGGAGATGACAACGAAACACTATTGACAAACCAGTTGGGAAATCCATGTAAGTATGTATGTCTCTGCCTGTCCTGAGGCTAAAGAGAAGTTGTAAAATTAACTTGTTTTGACATATTTATCTTAAAAATGACTCTGCTATTCAGACAGCAATGTCGTTGCCCCAGGATCCCATGTTTACCCATTCAGCTTCCAGATCCCTCCCCAGTAAGTTAACATTCTTATGATGTCTCTGTAATAAATATAATTTATTTTGCTATAGAGTCTGTGTAATTTGATTGCTTGCTTTCCTGCATGTGCAATGTATAAAATAAATATCCAGTAAGTTTATCATGTTCTTCTGGCCCTCTGCTTTAGAGATATGCCCTCTTCCTTCGACGGTGCCTTTGGTAAAATTGTGTACGCGCTAAAAGCCAAGCTGAGCAGATCAATGAGGGCTCCAACGAAGGATTCTACCAAAATCAACTTTGTTAAGAAGGCAGACCTGACCGGTGACCCTGGGCTGATGGTATGTGCACAGTGACATCCTGATTCCTGGCATACCAACTGGGAAAACACTCTGCTTGTGTTGGTGAATGGCTAAATCCCAGCCATTGAGGTGTATTGAGGAATGTGCATTCCTGAATACCTGGATATTTTTGACTGAACATTAACCACACCCTCACTGTATAAAGTAAGACTTAACAATTCAGTAGTACAACTGTTGGATTGGCACATATTTTGTTATGCTGGTTGGCAGTGGATGTGGGCATTTGATACACCAGAATGAAAGCTAATAGGTTAAGTGTTTTCTGTCAGTCGTTTAAGTGATTTGCATGTCTGATCTTCTTTCAGGAACCACAGCATGAGTCTAAGGATAAGAAAATGAAGTTTTTCAACTCAGGAACAGTAGCCATGGATGTGAATCTTGAAAAGACAGGTTTCTTCCAAGGTGAGAGTCCTAAAACTTATATTAACTCTTGTTACACACATGCTAAGTGTTGTTTTGGCACTTCTGATCTGTTTCTAGGAGAAGGACTAAAGGTTATGGCCTACATTCAGAACAACTCATCTCGCGAGATCAAGCCCAAGTACTGTGTGTACAGAAAGCATAGCTTCTTTGCACGAGGAAAAAGAAGAGTTTCAACTCAAGACTTGTATAAAGAGGTGGGAGAGCCCATCCCCCCGTCTTCTAACCAAAATGTCACAAGAGTCCTCTCCATCCCACTCGATGTGGAGCCGTCCATCCTCAACTGCAGCATCCTCAAAGCAGAGCACAGACTCAGGGTAAGCATCCATAATGTCAACAAAGATGTGTCTGCTTGCTCTTATGTGACTTATGTGCAAAAACAACATGTCTCCTGGGAGAAAAAGTGTATTGTCAATTGTAGAATTGAATGATTGAATTAACATTTACATTTTTCATACCCTGCAAGAAACATTTGAACACTTTTGATGTGATTGGTAATCTTACTCATCAATCATTCAATCTCTGAATTATGTAACTGAAAAATAAAAAAAGGAAAGTGAATGGATACTTGGCAATGTCAAACTCTCTGGATTATTGTCTCCTATGGCTGCACTTTGCAGAACCTGAATGCTTTTGAGTAAACTCCTCTATCATGGTTAATGGTGTTTGCCCGAAAGAGTTAAAAGAGTAAGAGTTATGCACCCAGGATGTACAAAGGAATTTGGTACAATAATTCTGATGATTAAAGATACTTCAACAATTTCTCAACAGGTCTACCTTGATGTCAAATATGCTTCGGACCCAGAGATCAAATTCCCCATAGTCATCCTGCCGGCCCCTATGGTTCCTGGTGTGGAGGCGCCCCCACTCGCTGCTTCTGGTTTTGGATTTGAACCATTTGGAAAAACCTACCCACCATCCTGGGGAATGGTCCCTCCACAACCACCATCAGCACCCCAACCCTCAGCACCCCAACCCTCAGATCCCCAACCCTCAGACCCCCCTCCTGCCTATGGAACATGGGACGCACCCTCCTTTGATAGATCTTGGAAATGAATATAATTGGTTGGACTGTGAAGATATGTGGACATTTCAGAGGTAAAAACGAAATTAGAGTTAATGCTTTCATTATATTGTAAAGCTAAAAAGTATATCCCTTTATTAGTATTGCATTTTGTTTACGACATACATTTACATTTAAGCTGTACAATATTTACTATTTTTACATTACATTAAAAAGGACAATACTTTGTGTAGAAGTAGGCTCGTTGGTATTTATCTGGTTAGCCACAACCACAAACAGAACTGGTTCAAACTAGACAAAAACAGTTAACCATTTGTGATCAGTTGTAAAACAATCACTGTTGAAAAACTCCTAATATGTTACTGCAGTCTTCAAAGCGTCAGGGGGAGATTTACAAGCATAAGATGTCTCTATGAGAAAACACCATGAAATGCTTTTTGAGTATTAATTTTCCTAAATGTGGAGAGCACAACACTTTTGATTCATGATGGAAAAAAGGCGCCAGAGAGATATGTTGTGTTATATTGCATTAACTGACATTTCTTTCTAACAGTTGGTCCATGCAAACTGACACGGATAAAGCAAATCAGAAAATAAAACACTGTGATCAAGTCATATTAGTCTACAATCAACCAGGTTAAGTGTAGCCTTGATTACTTGGACATAATATAAATAAAATAGAAAAAACATATCTAAGAGCAATATTTTAGATTCAGTACTTTATGTCCTAATAGCTAATGTTTATAATGTAAAGGAGGTGCACCACTTTGAGATACATGTTGTTACTGATGTTATGGTATTAATGCTTCAGTTTTCTTTGGTGGAAACACAAGTGGTGGTGAAAAGGATAATGACATCACTTGGTATAGAAAGCATTCAGTGCAGTGACCCCAGTTTTTTTATATAGTAAAAACGAAATTCCTTATTGTACCTGAAAACGTTGTTATTTGTACGACTGTAAGGTTGGCCCTGATTCCCATCTTACCTTATGGGAATAACATTTTGCACTTTTAGGAGCCTACTAGTAAGTGCATTGAACAAATCAATGACTGGATGTGTCAGAACTTTCTCCAATTAAACAAAGATAAAACTGAGGTAATGGTTTTTGGAGCCAAGGCAGAACGTATAAAAGTTAGCGCTGAGATTCAGTCTGCAATGTTCAAAACAACAGATAAAGCCAGAAATCTAGGTGTAGTCATGGACTCTGTCCTGAGTTTCAACAGTCACATTAAAACAGTTACTAAATCAGCCTACTATCACCTAAAGAACATATCTAGGATTAAAAGACTAATGTCACAGCAGGATTTGGAAAAACTTGTCCATGCTTTTATCTTCAGTTGACTCGACTACTGTAATGGTGTCTTTACAGGTCTCACTAAAAAATCTATTAGAAAGCTGCAGCTAATTCAGAACGCCGCTGCTCGAGTCCTCACTAACACTAAGAAAGTGGATCACATCACTCCTGTTCTGAAGTCCTTACACTGGCTTCCTGTGTGTCAAAGAATAGATTTCAAAATACTGCTGCTGGTTTATAAAGCTTTGAATGGTTTAGGCCTAAAATACATGTCTGACCTACTGCTAAATTATGAACCATCCAGATCTCTCAGGTCTTCAGGGACTAGTCAGCTTTCTGTCCCCAGAGTCAGAACTAAACATGGAGAAGCAGCATTCAGTTATTATGCTCCAAATATTTGGAACAAACTCCCAGAAACCTGCAGGTCCGCTGCAACTCTTACTACTTTTAAATCCAGGCTGAAGACTTTTCTTTTTGCCGCTGCTTTTAATTGAACTATTCACATCTTAAACTGCACTGTAACTTTTAACTTTTATCCATGTAATTTTTCTTTTAATGTTTATTTTATTATCTTTTCTTTTTAATGACTGATTTTAAATGCCATTTTCATAATGTCTTCCATTTTTGTAAAGCACTTTGAATTGCCTTGTGTTGAAAGGTGCTATATAAATAAACTTGCCTTGCCTTGCCTTGCCTTGCCTTGCCTTGCCTTGCCTTGCCTTACTTTAGTAGTCCAACAAAATTGGCTTAAAATCCCTTCAACAAGAAAGACAGCCAAACGGGTGAGAGTTAACTAAATATGATTAGATTGGAGAATAACTCAGATCTTGTCCTGCATTCAAAATGTTTCTCAAGTAAAAGTACAAGGGTATAAGCTATCAAATATACTTGAAGTACCAAAAGTAAAAGTACTTATTATGCAAATTGGTTCATTCTAGAATAATATTTTTAATACGTTTTCATTATAATTATTGATGCATTAATATGTTATCAAAGCTGGTGAAGATGCAGCTAGTTATAATTACTTTGTATACTGCAGGGTGGCTTGTGTATTTACTCCAGGTGTAACTCAATTCTTATTTAAGTGTTGATTATATTTCACATCATTAGTCCAAATCTGTAAAGTAACTAGGCTAGTAAGGTAGGCTACAAAATAAATATAGTGGACTAAAAGTACACAATTTACCTCTGAATTGTAGTGGAGTAGAAGTACAAAGTAGCATAAAATTAGAATACTAAAATAAAAGTATCTCCAAATTGTACTTAGGTACAGTACTTGAGTCAATGTACTTAGTTACTTCCCAACTCTGATTAGATAAATACATGTGTGGAGGAATAATGATATTAAACGAGGGGAGGGGAAAATAGCCTACAAGGTTCCGCCCTATCTTTTACTATCAAAGGTTCCTCGTGGTGACACACCCATCGCGGAAGTGAGAGGTGGGCTTTATATTTCCTCGCTTTGAGCTTGGGACAACAATTTATCGTATTTTCTTAAGAAGCTACGCATCATGTTAACCGTGAAGAGCCTCACCGTCAACTACAACCCCGCCAATAATGAGCAAAACACCTTCACCAGTGGCGACTGTGTTTCAGGTGAGGTCAAGCTGGAAGTGACCAAAGAGTGCACAATAGATTCCCTATCAATTCAGTTCAAGGGGAAAGCAGAGGTGATGTGGAGCGAGCGTCACGGACAAACTACTGTCGTCTACCACTCCAAGGACAAGTACTTCAGCATCAAACACTTCTTCGTCGGAGAAAAAGAAGATAACCGTAAGTGCTTAAATAAACACAAAACCTGTTGAACAATAACAATTGTAGCTTACATGGATTGGCGCCATGGCAGAAGATTCAAAATAAAAGCTCACGGAATGTATTAAACATTCCCACACTGTTTCAGATAGCGAAAAAATGTTACTTATAATATAGGGTTAGAACACTTTATATTCTGCAATACAAAAAGCATGATGTTTCTTATGCAGAACAGATCTCAATTCAACTCGGATAAATCAATAATTCTCTTATAACATTTACACAAGAAACATTTAATACATTTAAAATAATAATAGGCATCTTTGTGCAAAAGGCCCCTACAAACCTCTTCTGAACAACTATCGTGTACCTTTGGCTGGTTCTCTTGATGTTATCTAAGAGGAGTGGTTAAAGGGCAGGCAGATAACAGAAGGGCTCAATAGTCCTCTGATCTATAAAACAATATTGCAAAGGTGTATTATGCCATTTTTTTATTACTGAGGTGTCACAAATAGATTTTACTTTAAATATTTTTGTAGAAGATTACATCTGTTTTAATAGCTTCTATGTGATGTGACCCAGTTACTACAAACCCATACGTTATATTCTTATAACACTGAACAAATTAGACACACCTTGGATTTAAGGGTTTTATATCCATACAGTATGTTTTATATTTGTTAAAAGCTTCCATGTCATGAGACCCAGTGACTCCAAATCAATGCAACATTGTATTACTGCATTGCTATATTACTTGATGTTTGTGCCCTTTACGTTTTATATGAATATTGTTATTAGGTTTTGCAGATTTTTTATTTGAAAGTCTCATTTCTTTTTTTAAATAAATCTATATCATGTGACCCAGTGGGTCCAAATCCACACACAATATTATTACTACACAGGCATAATAAATCACACCTCTTGTTATTGGATTTTAGTCTATTTTGTATAAATATTTGTGGGAAACTCAGCAATATTCAATTGGAAAAGCTCAATTTCTTTAAATACCCTCATACTGTATGACCGAGTGACTCCAAATCAATGCAGCACTGTTAGGCTACACTGTACGAGGACACACTAATTTGGGGGGATTTTAATCCACCTTCTGTATTATATACGTTTTTATTAAAAATCAATACATGACAAGGAAGTTATTGATAACCAATGAGACTCTCCAATAAACACATTTTTATTTTCACAACAGTATTGATATAATATAGAAGAAAACACCATATCCAATGAAAAGTTATGTGTTCTTCTTGTCCAGTGGAGTACAGTAATACAAATCTGCATTGATTGGTGATGAGGTCACCTGCTATGGAAATTATTTAATAGAAACGAGCCTTTTAAATAAAAGAAAACTGCTGAATGGTCACAGCAACCTTCATATAATAGAAGAAGCCCACAAATCTATAATAAACAAAAAATAATTATAGTCCAATAATGTTTCAAGAAAAGGACGGGAATGTCAATACAGATAGATATGAAAGAGTTTACATCTGTCTCCTGTTATCATTCTCAATATGATCATATTAACAAAATAAAATGCATGACAACAAATTATTTTAACTGAGATAATTAGTAGATTATTAGTTATTCAATTAACAGGAAATTAATTCACAACTTCTTTTTGTTATTTGACTACTTGTTTAACTAATTTATGTTCCAATAAAATCTGCAGTGCAGCCTCCAGCCTCTCAATTGTAAGGATTCGATGCTCTAATTTGTCTAACTGAACTTTGGGGGGTTTGGGTGTGACCCTGAGATTAGGATATACATGTTCCACTATTTTCTGAGTTTTTTTATTAGACTACATGTTTAATAGCTCAAGTTACACATTTGAATTGCTGTTAATGTGCTGATTTTTCTTCAGGAGGCGACAATGAAACACTTTTGACAAACCACATTGGGAAAACATGTAAGTATTTCTGTCTCTATGCCATTGAGGACAGAGCTATGTCATCAAAAGGCAGTTATTTTGTAAGGGTTGTGAAAGAGTCAAAAACCCTCAAAGTACACCCTGTAGTGAGTAGAACTCTAACACAGAAAATACCTGTCTGTGCTGCCCCAGAACGCCTCGTTGGAGATTTTTAATTTTCCATTTTTTCTTCCTGGGTATGGTGACATAACCATACCCAATTGGTCCAAATGGACCAATCCGCGGAACCGTTACGTTACGTCCGGAGAGCCGTTACATTAAGTCCGCGGATTGGTCCACACACACACACTCAATCTTTTCTCAGCTGCAGCTCCGTGGATTTTTCAGCCTGAGACGGCGGGACGCGGCGAGGCTGTGATTCTGTGTGTGAGCACACACACAGACTCACAGCCAGGCTGCGGGTGTGTGTGTGTGTGCTCGGGCTGGTTTCGGGCTGGGTTTCGCTGTGTCTCGCTGTCTCGCCGACCACACGCAGCAACCAGGAAACCACACCAGTAAGCCAGTTCACACTGTCCGCTCCTCGCAGCAGCGAGCCTCGCAACGTCCCGCCAACACGGCACCCAGACCACACGCAGCATTCTCATCTGTTTGTCATTACTGGTGTCCTTTTCTGGTTGCTAACGCCATTGTAACAAATAATCACTGATGTTCCGCTGTAACGGTGGTGGACTCATCAGAACAGAGTGGGCGAGTTGACCAATCAGAGCACACTGGGCTCACAGGGAGGGGGGGGTGGGGGCAGGAGCTCCAACAAGCCGTTTAGGACAGAGAGAGAATACACATACTATATAGGGATGCCAGCGATTATTCGATTTTTCGAATATTCGTTACAGTCTCCATAATCGAAAATTATTTTTAAAATTCGATTTTATTTATATATATTTTTATTATTATTTATGTTTTTCTTTTTTTTCCTGGCTTAGTTTCAACCAAAATATAGACTAATGCTAATAATAGTAATAGTATTAATAATTGTAAATGGCCATTGGTCACACCACCAGTTTGTTTTACTGTAAACTTGGAGGAAGCCAGCAGTGCAGACTGCTGGCTTCCTCCAAGTTTACCTGCTACACACCGACCCCGCCCCCCCTCTCTCCGTCACACGTGCGATTGATTTGTTGGCGATATACAGAACAGTGAGAACAACACAACTAAAGAGGAACAAAGCGGCACGTTAAAGAAGAGTTCCTCGTGGAACTACTTCGAACTGACAAGTGCAAATGAAGTAAAATGCAAGCTCTGCGAAAATACTATTTATTTTTCCCTCCCTAATACTATACAGAGATGCTGTATGAGAAACCAATGTGAGTTTGGAAAATTGCACAATATAAATCTATTCTAGTATACCTCAACAATGGAATTATGATCAGTAGAAATGGCCATGTCATGGGACCTTTAAAACGTATTTTTGCTTTTTTCAGACGCCAATGTTGTTGCCCCAGGATGCCATGTTTACCCATTCACCTTTCAGATCCCTTTCCAGTATGTAATCTATCTTATAATGGTTCTGTAATGAGTTGCAAAGACCCTTAGCCTCTCCAGTGGATGAATAAATGTATGATCCTCGCAAACATCTTCTGAAAAACATCTTTATTGATCAACCTCAGCTTTCAGTAGTTCATTTTAATAGATCCAGGAAATGTTATAATGTTTTTCTGGCTTTTTGCTTTTGTGCTTTAGGGATATGCCTTCCTCCTTCAAAGGCTCCTGTGGTAAAATCTTGTACTCGCTGAATGCCAAGCTGAGCAGATCAGTGAGGGCTCCAACTACAGATTCAATCAACATCAACTATGTCACGAATGCAGACCTGAACCGTGACCCTGGGCTGATGGTATGTGCTGAGTAACACCCACGTACCTGTAATTTCAACAGGGAAAAACAATTTGACCGAGTATGCATTTACCAAACCATCACAATATAATGTACCACTTAACAAATCAGTAGTTCACCTGTTGAATTGGCACAGCTTCTGTCGGCAGTGGATGTGGGCATTTGATACACCAGAATAAAAGCTAATAGGTTAAGTGTTTTCTGTCAGTGGTTTAAGTGATTTGCATGTCGGATCTTCTTTCAGGAACCACAGCATGAGTCTAAGGATAAGAAAATGAAGTTTTTCAACTCGGGAACAGTAGCCATGGATGTGAATCTTGAAAAGACAGGTTTCTTCCAAGGTGAGAGTCCTAAAACTTATATTAACTCTTGTTACACACATATTAGCCCTTGGTTGTCTTGACACTTCTGATCTGTTTCTAGGAGAAGGACTAAAGGTTATGGCCTGCATTCAGAACAACTCATCTCGCGAGATCAAGCCCAAGTACTGTGTGTACAGAAAGCATAGCTTCTTTGCACGAGGAAAAAGAAAAGTTTCAACCAAAGACCTGTTTAGAGAGGTGGGAGAGCCCATCCCCCCGTCTTCTAACCAAAATGTCCTAAAGGTCCTCCCCATCCCCCTCGATGTGGAGCCGTCCATCCTCAACTGCAGCATCCTCAAAGCAGAGCACAGACTCAGGGTAAGCATCTACATGGGCAGAGATGTGTCTGCTTGTTCTCATGTGATTGACAAACATCCTCATATTTTTAAACTCATTTTAATAGCTATTTTTATAAGCTCTGAATAAGGTAGCAGCAACATTAAAAATCGAGAGTGAATGGATATTATGTACTGTTTTTCTACTCCTCTAGATGAGTGTCTCCTATGGCTGCACTATGCAGAACCAGAATGCTTTTGAATGAACCCTGTCTTTTGTGGTTAACGGTGCTTTCCAAAATATTATGTTATGCACACAGGATGTAATCTCATGATCCAACAAAAACAAAAATCCAACAATTTCTCAATAGGTTTACCTTGATGTCAAATATGCTTCGGACCCAGAGATCAAATTCCACATAGTCTTCCTGCCGGCCCCTAAGGTTCCTGGTGTGGAGGCGCCCCCACTCGCTGCTTCTGGTTTTGGATTTGAACCATTTGGAAACGCCTACCCACCAGCCTGGGGAACGGTCCCTCCACAACCACCATCAGCACCCCAACCCTCAGACCCCCCTCCTGCCTATGGAACAAGTGGAACCTACCCTTCTTTGATGGATTTAGGCAATAAATACTAGGGATTGGACCGTGAAGAAACGTGGACATTTAAAGGAAAATTAAATGAGAAATGAAAACAAAAAAATGACAGGTCCTGCTGTAATTAAATTCTCTATGTAAATAGTATATCAAATATTTTAAGTTTTGCATTTTGTTAGGATGTACATCAAATTGTAAGTGCTATGATATTTATTGATCTTACATAATTCAAAAATAAATAATATATACCTTCATCTTGTGCTACAGGTTATTCGTCTTTTCAAATATTTGCATTCAAGTCAGTATGACAGAAACTGCTGCTATCCTCTGTAATCCAGGCACCCATCAAGGACACGCCTGTTTTCTATCCTGGCTCCCCATTGGACAGCAGAAACTCTGCATATCTTCAGAAAGCCATCTGTTACGATTGTACCTTGGCAATTAAGACTTTTGACTTGCTTGAAATGATTATAT
Source organism: Trematomus bernacchii (assembly GCF_902827165.1). Lineage (NCBI taxonomy): Eukaryota > Metazoa > Chordata > Actinopteri > Perciformes > Nototheniidae > Trematomus > Trematomus bernacchii. The sequence continues at coordinate 144,598 of NW_022988043.1, forward strand.
CTGAATCTTTATGGTTTTTGCATTTCTTGTAAGTCGCTTTGGATAAAAGTGTCACCCAAATGTAATGAAATAAAATGTGACTTTATGTCATGGTGCATACATAAAAGTGAAACAAAAATAAAAAAAACACAGATAGAGAACTATTTTAAGAAAATGGAATTTGTTTGACGTGACTGGACAATATGTCATGACACATTGAGAAAGTGTATCATGTGAGCATCATAAATGCAGATGATAATTAAGAGAGTATGCTCCCAGCGCTTCATGCTCCCTGTCACTGTGTGCGCATGTGTGTCTTTCAGCCGAGTTAACCCTTCTCTTGCGTTTTGGGTCAAAAGTGACCGAGTGACTTTGTTTTTGATTATAAATATTGTGTTTTTCATCCAATTGCCTCAAGACCTTATGTTATCCTCCACACTAGGCCTGATCACCACTTGCATTGATTTTTTTGTGATTTATTCAACAGTGAAACACCAATGATGTTTTCGGCCATTGAAATGAATGGGCATGATTTACTCGAAGTTATGGGAACCTCTCCCTTTCTCGCGCTGTATGATACAATATATCATACCTTCTCACAGGTGAGAGCTCTGTGCCCATCGAGAAAGAAAAACCTCTCACTTTCTCGCAGTAAATGCCCCTCCATTACTGTCTCTCATGCAGTTATATTTGTGCCTTGCTCACATTTGACTCATTGACACAATGAGTAGGCGACCGATTAGGCGATTTTCTATCAGAGAGGCACTGGACAAATGTTTTAAACCAGATGAAGAGGAGATTGAACCAGACATAGAGGACGATGTCTCAGAAATGTAAGACAACAGCGATCCAGACTATGAGCCTGACCAACAGTCAACAGACCAGGAAGAGGCCCCTGAGTGAGAGGCCCCTGAGGGAGAGGAGCCCTGAATATTTATTTTTCTCTAAATGTTCATTGAGGAAAACAGTATCAGTGTTTTATTTTATATTCATCACAGTGAATGCTGAACTTGATGGGCCCACCGGTGGGTCCGGACCATATACTAGTTGAAAGTACACATTGAAACACTGACTTGCTTGTATCAAATCAATACATCCCATACATCATTGGAACGGGAAGAATATCAGCTACAACACCAACTAAAGCATTTCCATCTCCAGTAAACACAGCTTACATGGCAAGCATTTGTATAATATACAGTAATGTACAGTAAGCACTATCTTTGAACTTACTGCAAAATTATAACATGAAATTCACCCCTGGTGTCATTCTGTCTGTCACCCCATCACTGTGCAAAACACACCGGTCAATTTTGACCGAAAATAGTATGGGAAGGGGGGTATGACCTAACGCAAGAGAAGGGTTAAACAGGTTGAACAGGATTTGCATGTTTTAGATAACATACAAGTAGTGCAAAGCAACTGGCCAGGGTAAACAAGCCTTGGATTTCCTCGTGGTTTTACAGGAGTTTTAGATTTTCTACTGTTTGTTCTTTGTAAAAAATGACCATCAATAACTTTGCAATAGAATATGATGCCATCAACAGCAGAAACACCTTTACAAATGGAGATTCCATCAATGGGAGAATCATCGTGGAGGTTTCTAAGGAAACCACAGTCCAGTCTATAATTTTTGTGGCAAAAGGAAAAGCTCGGGTCAGCTGGAGTGAACATTACGGGCGAAATCAACATCATGTGTACTGGGCTGATGAGAAATATTATGATATCAAACATCATATCTTGAGAGAGTCAAGACAAGATGGTAACGTGTTAAATTAATACAATCATTGATATGTTGTACATTGTAGCTAATGCAAAGACGTACTAATAAGTAATTCTCTTCCAGGCACTGAAGTTATTGGTAAAGGGAGACATGTATTTCCTTTTGCCTTCAAGATTCCTGACAGGTGAGTCATCTTTACTTCACATTTTTTTTAAATGTATGTTTTATATCTTCAACCATTTAAACCCCACGGCCCCGCGGGCGGGGGCAAAACGCAACATCTAGCAAGAAACAGCATCTGAGGGCTTCTTAACATTTAATAAACTATGAATGTGTCATACTCACTTAATGGGAAGAAACTCAGCTTTCAGACAATATTAACCATGTTTAGCTAAACGAAACACAAGGGTCATACCAAGCCTCTGAATTAGCCCTGAGGGAAAAAATGCTGACGCAATTAGCACAGAACTCAAGGTAAAATACCCTTATTACTTATCGGATCTGCACAAACAAGATATCGATTAGCAAGCTGAGATTCCACAGATTCCAGACATATAAGTATCATCGCGACAGGGGAAGCAAACATAGACATAATAACACGTAGCATTAAGGCCCTGACACACCAGGCCGTATTCGGCCGTCTTGCGTTGTCTGGCGACAACGGGTTCCTTGTCGCCCAAAGTCAATTTGGTGTATCCCGAACCCTCGGCCGTGACACGCCTTATTTGGCCTTTCACGGTCGACACCCGGCCGATTCAACATGTTGAATCGGCCGGCCGAGTATTAAGACTGTCCCTCTCAAATATAAAGCATAATTTCCAAAATAAAGTACTATAAAGCTACAATGAAGAGGTATTTGCAGAATTTCCTGGTTTTATCTTTTTGTGTGTATATTTAGAGAAGGAGACTCACCAACTTAAATATTTGACAGAAAACGCATGTGTTTAAATCGGTTAATGGACTTAAAAAGAGGACAGCATTGAACAGGCAGGTCTGTTCAGATGATTTATGGGAATTCAACATCAGCATATGTTTAGTTTGATGCAAAGGGAGTGAAAGTAAGCATTTGTCGGATTCCACTGTTTAACTTTGATTGTTCTTTTGAAAACCATCTTACAAATCTCCCAATGTCATAGAAGCACAATACTTAATAGCTTCTCAACCCCTGCATCCTAAACAATGTGAAGTCATCCCATCTTTTTTAAATGAAAAAATCCCCCCATCACGTTTGTTAAAATGTCTTAATTTTCATAAAAACACGACTACTACAACATGTAATAATGGAACAACCAAAGTGTTTTACTTCCCCTTAGTAGTTCTCTAAACTCGGGATAATATGCCCTTAACATATAACACAATCTCTATACAAGATATTTCAGGAGTGTGTGTATTTCATAATATCAAAGAGCATGTGCGATATGTTAAGTAAATCAGAATCAGAAACAGGTTTATTACCAGGTAGGTTGAAACCAAGCGGCAAACTCTGGGGAAGAGCCGGGACGCCAATACGGAAGTGCCACAAACTGCAGTTCATATATTGGCCGATAGGCGAGGACTGCAGAAAGGAGCAATTTCCATAGACCCCCATGTTAAAATGCCCATTTTCACAGCAGAAAAAAAACGTTTCTAGCCCTGGCTGCAATACATTTTATTATGTATATAGTTAGATTCCACCTTCATGATTATGAATCTGTGAGTGAATTGTTTTCTAACATGACCCTTTACAAGCATATTCTGCAAGTGCCAATTTCCGTGATAAATGATATATATATATATTGTATATATATTGTGCAAATAAAAGTGTCTTCATATTTTGGTTATTATTCCTGTTACAATCGAAGGTACACTCATGTGCATATTAAAACACAATGAAACAGAAAACTAGCCACTTCTAGAGAGCCCCATTGCCCAGCTTTTGCAATATGTTTGGACTCTACAGCTGAAATAGTTCAAGACATGCTGTTGCAATTTTGTAATTGATTCTTGCGTCACTTCACAATAGTCATGCCCATCACTGTGCAAACCTTACTAAATGCACAAATGCCTTAATGAATTATCTCTGTCTGAGGAAGGAATTGGTAATGTTACAAGGTTGTATGTTACAGAATGTCACTGATACAATGTGCATGGCAACCACACCATGTTGTCTTTACTTTTTGTTTATTACATTATTACAAATTTCACTCACCATAGGTTGGACTTTCTTACACTCTGCGAAGCACTGCTGCTCCCTTTCTACCCTTTGGATGCTGATGTTTAGTTCGTCATTTGCTGTATTGGACAACACACAATGCATCGTCGAACCATTTCTACGCATGACAACACACTTTGTCCGTGTTTGGCTCTCTCGCCGCACAGTGAAGCATTCCCGCATTGACGTCACTTCTGGCTTCCCCCAAAACTTCAAAATGAGTCGAAGGAATTTCCCCGCGATGTTCGAAATTATTGATATTTATCGGAACGGTATTGCACCTTCTTTTTTAAGCTGACAGTTCGAGATTACTTGTAGCCCAATATTTCATTGCACAACAGTTGTTGGGAGGCTGTCACAGGCTCTTTAATGTCATGGTGCATACATAAAAGTGAAACAAAAATGTAAAAACACAGATAGAGAACTATTTTAAGAAAATGGAATTTGTTTGACGTGACTGGACATTATGGCCCTTTCTCATTTCACTAATTTCCCCTCCTCGACTCCTTGAATCCTCGGTGCTCCGGTAGTGACCCGGAAATGGATTTCAGCGCGCCATGTTGAAGGACATCTAATTTCTCTAAATGCACTTCGAGGACCGAGGATCGAGCATCGAGGAGGCTCTCTGGAGGAGCTATAATCGAGGATACACTGATGGGTCCTCCGCGCCAGTCCGCGGATCCTCCGCGGATGTATTTCCAGCAACAATGATGTTTAAAAGAGTCGTGACGCACGGCCGGACTTATCTCAGCCAATGACAGCTCTGCAAGCATCCCCTGGATATTTTTATTAACTGCTTTCATCGCGACGCGATGTTTACAGGGAGAACAGCTGTGAGGTCCGTGCAGAAAGCAGAGCAGTGTGTAAAATATATATCACTCAGTATAACAGGCCTACATTACTCTCTGTATTTGTATGTTTTAGCTTGGTAGATATCTACAAACAAAGAGTCGATATTTGTCTCAAACCATTTAGTGCTTCCAGTGGCGTTTTTATATGTACAAAAGTGGTGGGGCACAAAAAACTTAGATGTCTATATATAAGCTTCTGCAGTGACGTGCAGTGAGGTTCATGGCTGGTGAGGCACTGGCACTGACTCTTCAGGTTTACAAATATTATATTTTGACCTAAACCAAAATATAATATTATTTTCAAAAGCTTTTTTTGTCTGATGCTTCGATTAATTTTAAACAGACAGTTCAACAAAAGGATACCCAAAAAATGTAATTTTATCATTTAAATATTGAATTGTTCTCTCTTAGTAAGATCCCATTTTCAATAAAATGGCGGTCTTACCTTGACTTGAAGATGAAGTCCATTTTCCTATCCTTCTGGACAAACATTTCTATTACTTTTTTGTAAAAGTCCTCCTTATCTTCTTGTAGTTTCAAAAGTCTATCATAAATCTAATCCATAGATTTATGATAAAAAAATTATAAAAGTAGGGTAGACATGTGGATGTTATCCGGCTAATGAAAACGTGCATTTATCTAACAGGTACGTTTCCCACAGATCTTATTTCGAGCTATTTTCTAAAATCCTCTGGAGAAATCTCATTGCTTTTTTGTGCTTACTTCCTGGTTTTAGGACGCGCCACTGCAGCTCTCTCGTCTCCTCTTCACACAGCACACTTTTCGCGGCACACGTACTTACAGCCAATCAGCTCTGAATGATTTGAGATGACGTATGGTGGGGATGGTAGCTCCGTGCCCCTCTGGTCATTATTTTTTTGCCACACACATTACATTACAAAATACTCTGAGCATGCGCAGTGTAGTTTTTACAGTCACGTTCACTTCACAGCGAGAGGAAGGGGCATAATCAGGTTTTGTCCCACATGGCTCTAAACAGCTCAATAGGCACACACTGTGACTGTAGACACACTAATTAGAAGAACACAGACTAAAACAGCAATGTACAGACGAATCAGATGATTAAACATGATCTTAAAATATATTTTATATATTTTTTTATTTATTTTTTTGCATTTTTGTAATCATTATTTGTAATACTTTCTGCTGACACTAGGTGGGGCTGTGCCCCACCTGCCCCTAATGACCAGTCGCCACTGAGTGCTTCACATAATAAAATACACAACGGCTGTATCCTGATATGATATGCTTTAGGAGCTGTAGGTGCGTGTGGTACAGTGTGTGTATGTGTGTTTGTAGATGCGGCGGACAGACAGGTCTCAGTTGGTTTGGTGTCCTATGCTTACTTTTAATACTTGTAAATAAAACTTTTGGCCTGTAATTTATTTTCCTATATATATATATATAGGCCTATATGTGTGTGTGTGTATATATGTCCGCATCTGTAGCCTGTTATTGTCTCATTATACCGCACTGTCAATGAATTAAAAGTAAATATATAAGTCATCATGAACACAGTTCTATCCATCAGGGCTGTGCCTCCTGTCATCATTAATGGACGTCTCTTTAAAATGACCGCTCAGAGGAGAGGATTTCTCATTTCTCTAACCGCCTGCTGCTTCCCCCCTCTCTCCTCGGTTCCCCTCCTCGACTCCTCCGCTCGCATCTCTTGTGGGCGGGACTAAGACACAAGGATAGGAGTCGAGGAGGGGAATTAGAGAAATGAGAAAGGGCCATTGTCATGACACATTGAGAAAGTGTATCATGTGAGCATCATAAATGCAGATGGTAATTATGAGAGTATGCTCCCAGCGCTGCATGCTCCCTGTCACTGTGTGCGCATGTGTGTTTTTCAGCCGAGTTAAACAGGTTGAACAGGATTTGCATGCTTTAGATAACCTACAAGCAGTGCAAAGCAACTGGCCAGGGTTAACAAGCCTTGGTTTTACAGGAGATTTGGATTTTCTACTGTTTGTTCTTTGTAAAAAATGACCATCAACAACTTTGCAATAGAATATGATGCCATCAACAGCAGAAACACCTTTACAAATGGAGATTCCATCAATGGGAGAATCATTGTGGAGGTTTCTAAGGAAACCAAAATCCAGTCTCTAATTTTTGTGGCAAAAGGAAAAGCTCAGGTCCGCTGGAGTGAATATTACGGGCAACATCAACATCATGTGTACTGGGCTGATGAGCAATATTATGATATCAAACATCATATCTTGAGAGAGTCAAGACAAGATGGTAACGTGTTAAATTAATACAATCATTGATATGTTGTACATTGTAGCTAATGCAAAGACTTACTAATAAGTAATTCTCTTCCAGGCACTGAAGTTATCGGTAAAGGGAGACATGTATTTCCTTTTGCCTTCAAGATTCCTGACAGGTGAGTCATCTTTACTTCACATTTTTTTTAAATGTATGTTTTATATCGTCATCTTCTTTACAGGTCATTACATTTTATTGTATTGTACTTGACAGCAAAATCCCATCATCTTTCAAATCTGGCATTGGCAACATTCATCATAAATTGAAGGCAGAGCTCAAACAATCAATGAAGCTGACAAAAAAGGCCAAAAGCCACTTCACATTTGTGTCAAAAGCAGACATGGATATTCCTGGACTTCTGGTAAGAAATCATTAGTCTATAAACCTGCACATTTATTGACAAATGTCTGAGCCAAATTGATCTAACTGAGGTTTGGGTTTGATTTTTTAGGAACCTCAGTATGGTAGCAAGGACAAATCTGTCAAGGTATTTGGCTCTGGAATTATTTCAATGGATGTTCAGACCAAGCGAATGGGATACAAACAAGGTAACAATCTAGTCTGGTAGAAATTCACTGCCTTTCCTTAACTACACATCATGTTTTGAATAGTAGGTATTTGTTGACTGACTGTTGATACAAACTGTTGTTTCGTTCAACTTTGAAATGACTTTATGCTGCAACAGTTTCATAATGGCATAAAGGAAGTGCACAAACGTTGTCAAGTGTGTAAGAGGGACACAACAGGTCTTACAAGCTTTTGCCTCTGTGCAAGTAAAGGTTAAACCAGCATTCAACAATATAGCCTTTCCAGCCAAGTGAAGTTGATGAAGCTGAACCTTTAGGGACTCTATCGGATTATGGGAAGGGATTGTGGCTCTTTTGACTTTCACAAGTCTTATTTTCAGTTTGGGGAATGTCTTGGAAAATGTACCCCTTTGCACAAGAATCACTATTAAAAGCTGCATATTTATTTTCATTTTTTTCTAAATGACCTCAAAGCTAGTTTGGCTTTTCTTCAAGTTTTTGTTACTGGTTCATATGTCCACAAAAACGTCATATTTGCAATACATATTTCCTGGGCAATTTATCACATTAGCAGTAATGTTTGTGCCATTTTTATATGTATTTGGTTGTATAATATTCAGGTTACCTTGGAATGGGTCTATGTGTGATCATATAGCAATAGTTTCACAATGAAAGCTCCTTATTGAATGAGTTCAAGATTTTTTTATTTGTCCTGTTGTTTTATAAGAGACTTAGCAGCAGCTAGAAATCTTGTTTTTATTCCAGTTGTTCTTTACTTTGTTAATGTGATGCAGAAAGATATTCCACGGCATGTACATTATAGCATCGCTGTAAAGCCTGGTGTTAAGTTACTCTTACATTATTAAACCATTCTCTGACTACTAATTGGTTTTATAATTAAAATAGCTTTAATTTCTCGTTTTTACAGGTAGAGATCTCAAAGTCTCAGTTGAAATCGTCAACAACTCAAGTCGTTCAGTGAAGGCTAAAGTCATCCTGTATGAGAAGAAGAGCTTCTTCGCCCAGGGTAGCAGGAGAGTTTCCACAAAGGAGATCCTTAAGGAGAAGATGGAGGCTGTCTCATCCTCTAACAAAGAGACTGTGGTCAAGGTGATGAACATCCCCAGAGAGTTACCTAGCTCCATCTTAAACTGCAGCATCATCAAGCTGGAGTACAGGCTGAAGGTAAACTAAACTCTATGCTGGTCAAAAGATACTTTGTGGGTTGTAATCTCCTCTTTCTGAGCCCTTCTCTTGTTCATATGGTGCTTTGTAACAATAGCTACTCAGCGTGTAGGGCTTTTCCATGTGTCTGTTTTCATCTGTGTTGTTTTTTTAACTTTTGGTAAGCGCATGAGTTTTCATTTTCTCGGCCCTCTGTGACATACAAATTAAATAGTTCCAGTGATTTACAACAGGAAAAAACTTAAAATGTCTGCTTTCCCATGATATATAATATACAAATGGACAAAGTGGACCCTTTTCTTCACTGGCTGTAAACCAGTAGATACTAAAATAAATATGGCAGAACACACATCAACATATCAGACAAAGGAAACACTGAACACTTATACATTTAACAAACTCCAGAGAGTGATACATTACACTAACACAGAGGTGATCTGTAGTTACAAAGCAAAGGAATACTGTAAGCAGGCAGCTCAGCTGATTTCTCCTCCCTGGCTGCAGGCTGATAACAGACAGTTGGGATTGCGGCAAAATTCTCTCTGCAGACCCATTCTCACAGCGTTTATCAACCTTTTTCTTACTCAATATCAAGCCACACTTATTGTTTTTACTTCGGATGTGAGTGTGTGTGTGCTCAGGATCAGTTTGGCTGTGTTTCGCTATGTATGCTAAACAAGGAAACAACACCTCCACGGAGCTCAGCGCGATTCACAACGTCCCGACCAATCAGAGCACACTGTGCTCACAAGGAGGGTGGGGGCTGGAGCTTTTGGAGCTACAACGAGCCGTTAAAGGCAGAGAGTGAAATTCAGTGAATACAAGTAGTTTACAGAGATGCTGTATGAGAAACCAATGTGAGTTTGGAAAAATGCACAATATAAATCTATTCTAGTAGACCTCAACAATGGAATTATGATCAGTGGAAATGGCCATGACACCTCTCCTTTAATATTTAAATGTGTTCATCAAATATAACTTATTCAACAACAAAATTCAATAACGTGCTTTAACCACAAGGCATTTTGTTATCCACAAATATATTGTTTTGATATTTGTAACACCAAACATGACCCAGTGGTCTAGTTAATAAAACATAATAATATCAAACATAATATTACTATTAACTTTATTGTGAAATTAAAACAGAACGGTAAAGAAAAATACAGTTTCAGTCTCTCGATTTGAAGCTTATGCATTGTACCATGAACCTGTATAGACCTATAATAGTCAACTGCATGAGGAGTTGGAAAGGTAGTTTCTGAAGATGTTACAAATAACACACAGCATACATTGCCATAATAACTTTGTATTATTAGTGTAGGACACTTATGTATGTATAACATCTGAAGATGTGTAGTTTTATTCATGTTTTCACATAATTGTACAGGATATTGCTATAATATTTCACATATTGTAGTTCTACACATTAATATCTGATTTGTAAAACATCACAGACAGAAAGGTATATCCGTAATTTAATGGTAAGCTATTGAAATTCTGAATCCATAGATGTGTCTCCCATCACCCAAAACCCCTGACTATTCTCTCAACTCAGTATTTACATTCTTTAATGCAAAGAAAATCAGTAATATCTTTAAAAACTACAAGTCCTTTTCTATCAGCTGTGCACCGTTATGGTGTAGTGTAAACCAAGATGGACGACAGAAAGCCAGATGGACCGAATCACTCGTCGATATCTTGCCAATCCTTTTATGGAAAGTGCCCCCTGCAGGTATAAAACATTTGGTGACATCAAGTAACAACTAAGGAATCATATAATTCATAAATTGTCAAAGTATTGATTTTATGTTTGCAGGAAATTATGATTAATCATCTGTCCACTAAAGTGGACGTCATGCATCACTGGCTATATTTCAACTACAATTCATACTGTTACTGCTACTGTTCTTCGTGAAAATACTTTGTTTGAAATATCTTTTTGGGCCTTAAATCAATATACTTATTTTAATATAATATAATTTTAAGTTTGCACATCTTTATTTATCATTTTTTCCAAATGTACATGTCTTCAGTTCAAGCTTTAACGCATAGCTTACTGTCCACCTGAGTGGACATATAAAACATTTTTATTTTTTATTTAAAAAAACTAGATAAAAAACTAAAGTTAAAATCTTGTTTTTCATGCACCAAGAGCAATAAAAACACTTGGTAAAAAAATCCTGACTGAGGTTTTCATAATTCATGCATGAAAGGCCAAACTATCCTACAATTTAGGATTTTCCAGAGAGGGTTATTTGTGAATATACGACCCTCCAGAGGGTGATTATAGGTCGTAATAAGGGCTTGAACACGACCTATTTGGTCGTATGAGTTGGAGGACTTGTTGCATTGTTCATGGTGTTTGCCAAGAGAGTTGGTTATGGGCACATGATGTAAAGAAACAGAAGTAGAAACAAAATATGATTACTATATAATATCAACATTTGTTTTCACAGGTCCATCTAGATGTCAAATATGCTTCAGACCCAGAGATCACACTCCCTATAGTGATCCTACCTGCCTCTGAGGATAATCCTAAACAACAACAACCTTCTGATGCTGGCTTTGGGTTTGATGTATTTGGGAACCCAGAACAAGCCCCCTGGAGCCCGGCACCACACCAACCAGCAGCAGCCGCCAGCGCTATGGATCCTCCACCTCCCTATGCAGCACATGCAATGTACCCCGCTAACCAATACTGGACTGGAAAGTAAATACGGCAACAATTCGGCATTGAACTTCTATAATATTGTCATGATCGACTGTTAAATACAGTATCAACATTAGATACAGAAGAATAAATGATATTGTCTTTGTTTACCACAAATACCTCCTTTATTATTGGCTCAAGCATCATACATTTGTTTGGAGATGTTGTGGTATCAAGGCTTCTTGACATCAAACTGCTTATTCCAGTGACAATAAGATTATTTGTCAGTTTCCATTCATGTTGATGCCACATTTTGTGTGTCTATTTTATTGTGATTTGTTTGTAAATTTATCATAATTTGAGTGTTATGTAAATACTGAACATACAGTACAACAACTTTGTACAGTCTTCAATCAGACGGGAAATTCAACATGATTCATAAAATGTTATCTCACAAATGTATTTGTTTACCTTAAGCAATAAAGTGGTATTTATACTATTTATACCTATATACATTGGCAACAGTAAAGACGCCTTAACTGCAACTTATATTTCAATAATAGTTTTATTGATTTCAGTGCGAGAACAGAAAGCCTAACACACTAACAGCAGAACGTATGTGTTTGAATTGTTATTCAGATGCTTTTTGTAAACAATTTGGCTCTGTATTGCAGTTTCTTGGGCCAAAGATTTGAATAATCTATTTTCTACCTACTGATAATTCTATCATTCCTGCTTTCCACAACTTTTAACATGTCAACTCACTTACAGTACAGTAATACAAGGAGAATATTAGCCTGTGGCGTCTTTTAGCAAACAGACTGGCCAACATCCCTAGAGATGAACTGCCCTCCACCTTGAACTGCTACATACACGGTCAATGGAAAGGCTGTGGAAGGTGTGCTGACACTGAATCTGTTCACCCTTAAACTGTTAAGGATTTTTCTAGATTTCTCATTGGTTAAATCTAGTAAAACTGTTGGTTGTGATTATTTTATGCAAAACATCTTCTAGTAAGCAAGCCACCCTTAGCAAAGGAAAAGCTAAGGTGACATGGCAGGACCAAGAAGACAAGCCACAGCGACAAGAAGAAATACTTTTATTTTGAACATATTATTCTTCAGGATAAAAACAAAGGAGATGGTTAGTATGTTCTCTCTATTGGGCAAATGGAGGAAATACCTTTTGAATTGATGTATACTGTCTGTTAGAGTCTGTTAAACAATTAATGAATTTGCATCTTAAAAACCTTCTTTTTTTTAAGGTTAATAAATCATCCGCCATGGGAGAAATGTGTATCCATTCACCTTTGTGATTCCAAATATGTGGGTGTGCTAATTTAAGCTAACACTTTGCATGGACATTTTTCTAGATTTCTCATTGGTTAAATCTAGTAAAACTGTTGGTTGTGATTATTTTATGCAAAACATCTTCTAGTAAGAAAGCCACCCTTAGCATAACTTAAACAATACAGAAAATACAGATCCTCTGAATGCCCCTGTATATTTCCTTAATGTTCAAGAGGCCCAATTATGCTCTTTGGGGTGTTCCTTTTCCTGTCGTGTGTTACATAGGTATTTGTGCATTTAAATGGTCTACAAAGTTCACGCCAGAGAGTTCTCTCTCACACACACGACCCCCCCCCCCCCCCCCCCCCTGCCTGAAACGCCTCCACTCCTTTGTTTACTTCTGTTACATAGTGACATCACTATGTAACATTTGCCCTTCTATTGGCTAGCTCCAACCCATTGTAAGCAATAGACTAAGGGGCGGGACATCTCTAAGCGGTTGACTAATCACAACAGAGCCGGACAGCTAACCAATCAGAGCAGACTGGGCTCTGGTTTCAGACAGAGGGTGAAAAGAGGTGCTGCAGCACAGGCAGTATGAGAAAAATAAAGCACCTTTTGGACATTAAAGCATGGAGACATGTCACAGTAGAGTCTCAAAATACAAATATGAACCTCAAAATAAGCATAATATGTCCTCTTTAATGTCATCTGTATTAATTTGGCCAACTTTAGGCTCCAAGTCTGGTGGCTAGAGTTACCTGTGTGAAAGTGACACCTGCAGCTCTTGATCACGTGATCATGTCTGACACAGATACAGCTTCAGGAGATCCACTGCTACAGTGCGTACACCAGGTGATCCTTATTCATCAACAACAGGCCTCACTTCAATTCAGACCTGCTTCCAGTGCATTCACAGGAGTCATTTTGTACAAAAAGGAGGATCGTTGTCATACTTTAACACCATTACTTTTGGGATGATTATTTGATGCAGCCCTATCATGACTGTAAAGCATCTCTCGGTGGATTACAAAAAAGTGAATGAACGAGGTACCTTCTCTCCCGGGGACATCCTCTCTGGCAGGGTGACGGTTGAGACCAGCAAGGAAACCAAAGTGCAGAGCTTATTGGTCAAAGCCAAAGGAAAAGCTAAGGTGACATGGCAGGACCAAGAAGGACAAGCCACAGGGACGCACAGCGACAAGAAGAAATACTTCTATTTTGAACATATTATTCTTCAGGATAAAAACAAAGGAGATGGTTAGTATGTTCTCTCTATTGGGCAAAATGGAGGAAATACCTTTTGAATTGATGTATACTGTCTGTTAGAGTCTGTTAAGCAATTAATGAATTTGCATCTTAAAAACCTTCTTTTTTTCTAAGGTTCAGAAATCATCCGCCATGGGAGAAATGTGTATCCATTCACCTTTGTGATTCCAAATATGTAGGTGTGCTAATTTAAGCTAACACTTTGCATGGAATATTTATATCTATAGTAAAAACGTTGTACAAGCTGGTTAAATAAATGTTCTCCTATAATATGTATTTGGATGTTTTCCCCTACAGAGATATGCCTTCATCTTACAAGGGGAAATGGGGCACCATTACATACAGTTTGCGAGCAAAGCTGACTCAGTCCATCTGGCTTGTCTACAAAACTAAGACTGAGGTCCCTTTTCTGACCAAGTCTGAGTTTCCCTTTGCCTCCAAATCAGATATGATAATCATCGGACTAAAGGTTTGGAATTGCTTTTCATTTGACTTCAGGTTTTCTGTGAGTTCCTATTTAAGTTTACGATTAATTTCCTGACAGAGTATGTGCTTCCTTTGTAGGAACAACAATATGCAACCAGGATATCATTTTATGGCTCCTCAAAGGTTACTGTGAATGTAATTTCAGAAAAAATGGGAGTAAAGCAAGGTAAATAGACTTTATAAAGAATATATTCGTTGAATGGCCTTTACTAAAATATTAATGATGTATTGTTGCTCCCAAATTCAGGTGACGCAATTGGAATCTCTGTAGAGGTACTCAATGACTCTGCACATGCGGTAACACCCAAATTCTACCTGAGTGAAAAGCAAACCTTTGTTGCTCAGACAAAGAGAGTAGTGCACACAAATGAGGTCCTCTTTACGAAAGGAGACGCTGTTCCGGCGGAAAGCACTTTGACTATAACCAAAGTTTTGAGTATCCCTCCACAGCTCCACCCTACCTTCTTCAACTGCTGCCTGATGAAACTCGAGTACAGACTCAAGGTATTACAATTGTGTCATCTGTCAAATAAAAAACACTCTACTTGGATTTACAGTGGTTCTAAATACACATCTGCTAAGAAAAGGCATAATGTCAATAGCACCACACAGTGGCTGAATGAGGGGGAGAAACGGGGAACGAAAGAGGGAGGATTATATGGCTTGTCACACACTGATGATGGGTACATGCTGTATAGGACACAGTGTCATCTTTCCTCCTTAAATGTTTAGGTATTTAGAATAAACTTTAATGTTGTGACCGAGATCTAGAGCAAGAAATGCCCACTGCGCAATGAAAAGAAGGGAAAAAGATACAGTACAGAGACAAATTCAAGTAATTAAAAGTAATTTTCTGGTTGCAGGTCACTCTTGACATCCCTCTGGCAAGAGACTCAGAGATCAAACTTCCTCTGGTCATTCTGTT
Organism: Trematomus bernacchii; assembly: GCF_902827165.1. Taxonomy (NCBI): domain Eukaryota; kingdom Metazoa; phylum Chordata; class Actinopteri; order Perciformes; family Nototheniidae; genus Trematomus; species Trematomus bernacchii. Next base: position 159,971 of record NW_022988043.1, read on the forward strand.
GGGCTCCCCAAAACCATATCAACAAAAACCAAAGAGATCCATCTGGTTCAGGAAGCTTCCTGGTTAAACATGTGCATATGATCAAGAGCCAGTTGTCAGTATGCTGTATGACAAGGAGAAACAGGACTTAACACAACAACACACAACAACTGTTTAAAATAGCTGCTTTTACATGAGTTTAAACTATACCTCAAGTGCCTGAGAATTCCCTGTATGTTCTCTTGTCCACTAGATGGAGATGTGTGTCACTAACCCAGCAGTAGTGTTTGATTTGTTGGAGTATACTTAAATTGTTACCACTTTACAATAAGACTACCCTTATAAAGGGTTTACAAATAGTTTGTAATTCATTTATTAATTAGGTTGTTAACACTTTATAAATCATTAATAAGCTTTTATAAGACATGAGATAAACAGGGCAACTGTGACCGGTTGCTTGCCAAATAGTGAGCCCACATTTATCTGTACTGCTAAGCCTTATTATAAATGGTAGAAACTCATTAATAAATGGGAATGTGTTTTACACTTTACAATAAGGCTTCCTTTTGGCAGTTATAAATATTAGTAAATCATAAATAAATGTTCATAAAGAGATGCCAAGAAACATCAAGATGGATGGGGGGAGAATCAACTCAGTGAACAACAGATACCAAGGATGATGGCTGATGAAGAAGACGAAGTAAGCTACAGTAGGTAGCCAATATAAGGCTAAGTCATCTTGCAAAATAGTGAGCATGTGTTGATGTATGAAAACTACGTTAGAACTGGTTTATAAATGGTTCTTAATGATTAATAAAGTGTTTACAACCTAATTAATAACCTAATTATAAACCCTTTATGAATCCTTAATAAGGGTAGTCTTATTGTAAAGTGGTACCCTTAAATCAAATAATCCTTTACTTAAGATAAAGTTCCAATACTACAATGTTGAAACATTCAAGTCTCTCCAGTGTGTTGCATTATTAAATCAATACTGATGCATGTATGTATATATGGTATGTTATGGTTGCAGATTATAAGACGTAAAGCTTGTTTAACTTTATACACTTTAAATAGGTATGTAAATTCAGTATAACAAGGTAGACAAATCGATTTTAATTTTTGGAAAAGTCTTTGCTTTTTTGTTAGATTATGGATCTTTTTTTTTTTTTTACAATTATTCAAATTATACCAGTGAGAAGTTTGGCAGGGAAAAGTTTCTTTGATAGAACTGCTAACAACTCATAGTCTATAGACATCGGAATTGTGTCTCAACCACAGAAGCCAAAATGTATGTAGTAACAGCTACTGCCAAATTAGAATGTATAAAGATGCATAACATGAAAATCTAGTAAAAATAATGAAAACTTTACTATACTTTTTTAGTAGAGTAAATGTACTTAGTCACTATCCATCACTTGTGTGTGAGGCAGTAATTAATTTGACCGATATGAAGGATTAACACATAAGAAGCCAATTGTTTTATTCTCACTATGACTGTTGGGAACATTCATCCCAGCACCGGGACAAACAATGACTCAGTAAGATCTCAGAATTAGTTGGTAGGGGTTTCTCACGCTCATCCATTCTAGCAACAGAGGAAAGTATCGAACAAAGGAACATTCATGATTCTAACAGTACATGTGTTACCCAACCAGCCTTTAAGTGAAACCAGGCCCATGTTCTTGTCAGAGCCTCAGACATCTCTCCCTGCCCAGGAGGGAAACATGTTGAGAGCTGAGCATTTTATGGTTGGGATCCATCCTGGAAACATTACATCTGGCTATTGTGGCACCGCACTACGCACACAGCACACACACACAAACCTACCCAGGGAGAGCACATTACGTCTTTACAATTTCACATTAAACCCACAAAACAGAGAAGAAAATTGGAACTGTTCTACCCACAAAATCAATAATAAAAAAATCATACGAGTGACCAACAAACAGGCTTCAGATCTCATGGTTCTGGTGTACATGTCCTCTGCTGTGACGGAATTGAAAAATGATGCTGCAGCTGACTTGTCATCTTGTGTTACTTGAGCCTGTTAAATTGTATTGTAATATTTGAGTGGAAACATTAAATGTCATTCAAATACTATGTCAAACAGTTTTTAATGTATCACTTATTGTAAGTAGCTGTAATAACTTTGATCGTATAATGACTATGTGGGTAGAGGAGAGCTGACAGCCATTGACAGCAAATGCTGGAACAATGGGGTCTAAATGCTGTATTTTGAATAGAAATTGGCCGCGAGGCTTTACAGAGTGCCAACGCACTGCAGATTTAGCTAATCCTGCCTCCTACACCTGCGTAGAGATCTCTGTAAGGCAGCAGGATGGTTCATGTTCTTCATTAAAAGAATATAAACTTTTATGGTGGTTGGGTATAATGCAGTGTGAATCCCACACCTGCATGAAGACATCTCCAGAGCAGCATCTTCGTGTCATTTTCATCTTCTTTTTGGAGGCTGTTGTGTTGTTGGCTGTGCTGTAGCAGAGCCTGCCTGGTAACTAGTCTGGCTCCGTGTACAGTGTGCAGGCCGTCAGCCAGCCAGCTCCCTCCCTTTCACACGTACACACACATAGACACAGGCACACACACACACACACACACACACACACACACACACACACACACACACACACACACACACACACACACACACACACACACACACACACACACACACACACACACACACACACACACACACACACACACACACACACACACACCACACACACACACACACACCACACCACACACACACACACACCATAGCCTTGCCTGGTTTTGGAGAAGGGGTATGGAGGTGTGGCCTCTGGCACCTCCCACCTCCATAGCCAGAGCGAGTACCATGACAACCATGCGGGCCTGCTGGCGACTCCCTGTCTTCATCTGCCACGGTTGCCATGGTAACTCCCCAAAGGGGCTCCCGCAGATCAGCGGGACGGCCGTCCAGTTGACTAACCCTCTCCCAGCTGGGGAACGGCTGAGAAAGCGAGCAAGAGAGAGGAGTGGAAGGAAAGGGAGGGTGTGTGCGTAGTGTGTATGTGTGTGTGTGTGTGTGTGTGTGTGTGTGTGTGTGTGTGTGTGTGTGTGTGTGTGTGTGTGTGTGTGTGTGTGTGTGTGTGTGTGTGTGTAGGATGGCACAGCAGAGCCTGAGGAGGGAGAGATAGACCGTGTGCTACAGTGGGAGAGAGAGGAACCTCAGAAAGACACACAGGAGACAGCTAGTCTGACCTGCAGAAGCAGCCTATCTCTGCCTACATGCAGCCTTCAGCAGCTCGCATGATAACAGCGAACAGAAAAGCTTTGATGGAAAACACATTTATTATAACACAGAATATTATGTTTAAATTATATTGTTTGTGTCTCTTGGGATAGCAGCTTTAACTAACTGTATAATGCTAATTTATATGATTAAAATTAATGTATTTCGTCGTACTACAACCAAAAAGAGATGAAAATTATTCTCCCAGAAACTGTCGTCTTTCTCCCTTTTTCCAATCATGTCAGTGACAAGAACCACATTTTGAGTGTGGACCCAGTGGAATAGGGCCACAGATGGCTCTGTGTAAGTAGTGTGGTTGGAGAAAGAAATGGCATTACTAGGTTCGTTGGCTGGAGAGTACTGAGGGGCTTTTTCTACTCTCTAATTGCTCCAAGCTGTGTCCCCTTGAAGGGCCAGAGACACAGATTTTCATGTGAGTGAAGGATCAGGCGCTATCAAAGCGAAGGGCATTTCAAACCTGTGTAACTGAATTTAAAGGTCATGTTTTTTTTATTATATTAAAATGATATTCCTCTTTAAAATTAACTATGGTGATGTTGGACATGCTTCAATACCACATAAAGAAACAGGTGATTCAGTTAAGTACATCATAATGAAGTTTTTATTTTGGAAAAGGAGAGAGATAAACTTCCCATAAACATTTTCTGATCTAATGTAAGTGCAGAAAAGTTTGAATTCTTATTTTTCATATAAAACTTCTCATTATTTTAAACGTATAAAAAAGTGACACAAGGCGATTTTGTCAATGTTACAGAAGGCAAGTTGCCGAAACATTCTATACTAAATCAAATAATCTAGTTTCTTTGTTTATTTTCTTTATTATACGTGCAATAATACTTCTATCCTAAAACTAGCTCTACATAAAGTGTGACTATATTGTGCACTTGTAGTGGTAACCTTTGGAATAAGAAATGGTTTTACTGTTTAAAAAAATCCATTGATTCAAGTTGCTTGATTAGACAAAGGATATAAAAACAAAGAGCAGGTCAATGTTATTTATGAAACTCAGAGAAGCACCCTCCCCTGCATAGGTGGACATTGCATATCTTGCATCCGAACACACTTTCATGCCGCAGTCCTTTGTTGGTGCAGTTCCTGCAGCGACGAGAGCGCTCTGACATGCGCTCCAGGCGGTGTCCGTACTCTATTGGTGAGTCTGCATGTCTCTTGCGTGCTGCCCTCTCCATGCCCCTTGCCCCTTGGTAGTCCCCAATCAGCTGCTGCGCCAAACGCACCCGGAAGTGGCGCTGGGTGAACTGTTTGCCGCTGAAGCCCGCCGGTGGAGCGCCCCCTCTGCTCTCCCTCAGGATGATGTAGGCGTTGACGATGCACAGATTGACGTAGAACCACAGGAAGTAGCGCCACCACTTCTTACATGGCCTGCCAACCTGGTAGCATTCCCTCAGCTGGTCACACAGCTCCACACCCTTCATGTTCTCCTGGTACAACAGCAAGGGCAGAGGCCGAGGCACACCAAAGGACAAACCTGAGCAGTTCATGCTGTCCCCCTCACTCTCCCCGTCCGTCTCACCCTGCTGCCAGCCTGGACTGATACCAACAATCCCCGGGGCAGAGTTGGTAGAAAGGCAGCTAACCACCTTGACATCTCGTGTCACTGTAGCCACCAGGTTGCCACGCTGGCACTGGTAGAACTCGCCCTGTGTCAGCTTTCCGACATTACCGGCGCGCAGGACCTCTGGGTAACCTTTGCGTTCCGGCTGGGTGGGCCCGCAGGCGTACAGTCCGTCCCTCAGCAGCCGCTGGAGGAGGGGCACTGTGGTGAAGAAGCTGTCCATGAAGAGATGGTGGTACTGACCCTCCAGGCCGCGCACTAGGGAGGTTACCACCCTGGAGCCCAGGGAGGCCGCTTCCTCATCTTCACTGGGCTTGCCTACGTATATCTTGGCCCGGTGGCAGTAGCCAGTACGCGAGTCACACAGCATCCACACTGTCAGCCCTTTCCTCAGGGGCTTGGGGGGCATGTACTGGGTCGGGGAGAAACGTCCCTTCATGACAATGGCACACTTGTCTATAGTCAAACAGCGGTTTGGCGTGTATGCGTCCCACATGGTGTTCTCCACCACATCAAGGAGAGGCCTGATTTTGAAGAGGGCATCGTACCCTCGCTCTCCACGCACAGGCTCAGACTCACGGTCACACAGCTGGAGATACTGTGTGAGCTTTTCAAAGCGCCTGGCTGTCATTGTTTTTTTAAAACCTGCATTTCCAATGAAAATGTCACTGGCCCAGTACATGCCAGTATCTGGAAGCTGATTGATGCCCATAAGAATGTTCAGACCCACAAAAGCTTTTATCTCCCTGACATCAGTGGGGTGCCAGTGGGGGTCTGATTTTCCACTCCTCCTTTGCCGATAGAGGGCGTATTTGTTTGTTTGTTCTACCATGTGTTCAAAAAGAGAATCTGGGAAGAGTATCCGGAAATAGTCACGGGTGTCAGCATCGTCCCCCAGCGAGTGCTGAGGGCCGCTGACAGCAGAGAATTGTTCGATTGAAATTACCTGATCAGGTTCGCCCCAGAAGTCGGGAGAAGTGCAGTCGTCGTCCGAGTCATCTTCAAAGCTGAAAAAACTCCTGCGCTCCTCCTCCTCCAAATCGGAGAAATCAATATCCGAATCGTTTGAGGTGGTATCAGAGCAGTTAGTGGAGGTAGAATAATAACAGTCCTCTGCGTACTCCTCCTCGTCGTGCGTGATACCATTACTACTACCAGTGACCAAAATTATGTTGCAGCCTCCTCCTGCGATGAAGCTGGCCGCGTCTGCAGTCTCCGCCGCGGCTGCTGTGCTCGTGAATCCATTCTCCCCCTCGCCGTCCTCTTCCTCGCGCACTTCGTCTTCCTCGTCCGAGTCTGGCTTTCTGTAAGGAATTTCAAACCACTTTACATCGGCCGAAAGATTAAGCGGAGACTCTTGACTGTCGCACACCGTGGTACTTTCTGTGTCCGCGCTAGTTTCCAAAATAGTAAAAAGCTCTCTCCCTTTTCTTGCCGTCGCCATGTCGGGGTATTAAAGTGCCCCTGCATGAGTCTTTTTATGTATATTTTTTCAACATGGGAAAATAATCGCACAAACCGGTCATCCGAAATGAACTGATGTGCACTTAACGGCAGCCTCTTCTCAAAAACTTGCTGGTCGTGGAACTATGCGGCGTATATAAGCTTGATTCTCATTGTTTCCGCTCCTGGTTTTTCTGGGCTTTGTAGCGCAGTGTGGCCGCAGACGTCAGAAGCTGCATGCATGTCCTGCTTTGTAGGGCGTTTTGCGACTGCAGCTGGTGGGGTTGCTAGTTCGCTAGGCTGGCAGATGGCCGCTTGCTGTTCTAATGCCCGCTGGCATTCACCACTATCAATAAGCTGGATACCCATCTCCCGGGCCGTGGAGATACAAAAAGTAATGCGTAAAACCCAAACGTCAAAAATCATATACTGTCAATCACATGTCTAACCTCACAGTTGGTGAGTTGGAGTGTGAAAACTTTCCACTGACACTGTACATAAACTCACAAACTGCATATGGTCTCTTTTCTCTCTGTCATTTTAAAGTTGATTAAGTCTTTTATATACATTAGAAGGAAAAGTGTAAAATCCACACAACATGATTAAAATGCAATGATGGATGTTTCCACATCACACAGGACTCCTTATTCATAGGTTTGCTAAACAGACTACACACTGAACTCGGGCAGAGAAACAGCTTGTTCATTCATAAACATGCTTCTTCCCTCTGACAGGTTCCTACATGAATCTGAAGCCCTATAGGCTATTGTAGAATTAGGGACCTCCCTCTATTTTATGAATGTGGGCAGATACTCTTGTGTTTTACTCCAGGACTGAGGATGAAGAGTTCCCCCTGATGAGATTGATTGATCCTCTTCTGGCTGTTCAAGTAGACCCATTAAATCATCAATTTATTTTCCAGACACTTTAATGTTACGTACCTGTAACATCTGGCCACCTTAGCTGTCTTAATCCTTCTATTATGCACATTGTTCAGTTCTGCTTCAGCAGTATAGTCATACCTTTGTTTATTAACTAATAAACAACCCACCTATTATTCCATGCCTTTATTGCTTTAGCGTTCTCCCTCAGGTCGGCCTCCTATGATAAGTAGAGCGAGCTCTTATTGTCGTTTGTGATGTGTGAAGTACTCTTCAAATACTGATCCAGGATGTTTTTAATACTCTCCTTTAATCACAATGTTATTGCAAAGGACATACAATGTAATATACAGTACTCTGTATTGATGCAGTGTTTCTAACCACACAGCATAGTCTGCCCCTTTCATTACAACAGAGGGCAGGAAAACTATTAACAAGGCCTTTGGGTTTGACTTCAAAACATCAAAACAGGTCGTGGATTCCTGCTTACTTGGGAGGAGACTGGTTATGTCTTCACTTATGGGGGGATGGGCTGCAGGAAGGGTCCTTTCCAAATTCTTTTAGCTGTGGCCTGAGCCTACATGGCTGGCTGAGCACTGGGTTGCTGCCCCTGGGCCCTGCAGCAGAGGCACAATTTATGCGTCCTTCCTCACTAGCTTATTGCAGAGATTCTTGTTGTCTCAGTGGTATCATATTGCCTGTCTGAGCTACAGGCCTTACTGCTGAATGCACTAAAGCTGTGCAGGCAGTGTACACTGGGAACCAGTATGTTGGAAAACAGTGGAAAATGAGGGAAGCTATGGACCTCTGATATCCAGCCCAAAAATAGAAGTAAGGAAAAAAAATGTCTCACTCCAGCGTTTCCAGGCCCCTCGAGCAGAGTACTGCAGCAGACCCCTCTGAGACTCCCGCGGTGGGGTGGAGAGACGCCGACCAATGGGGGCTCAGGCGCTCAGTGTGTGGGTGTGTGTGTGTGTGTGTGAGTGTGTGTGTGTGTGTATCTGTGTGTGTCTGTTCGGCTAACTCAGCTTCTCCAAAGCTCAGATCCTTTTCTCATGGATGAGTTCAGAGATGGTTTGTGTGTGTGTGTGCGTGTGTGTGCGTGCGTGCGTGCATCTGCCAGCATGTGAGCAAATGGTGCAACCACTGCAGCCCTGCTAAAGACACACCAACCCTTCACTCTGTCATTCCCTGACACAGTGAATGCTTTGCGTATGTGCGTGTGTTGGTGAGGGGCTTATTAATAGTGATGTCTTCTTCCACTGCCTATGGCATATTTAGTCTTAGTTGATGTGATTGCAATAGAGAAAGCAAATCCATAGCAGTGCAGTGGATTTACTAGTAACATCAACTCATTTAAACAGAAGGGTAATCACACTCTGTCACATAATTAGGCAAACTGAATTTGACAAGAGTGTTATCCAAGTAAATGTATGTTCAGGAAAGCCTTGACCTGAATGGGCCTCATTTATAGAAGCCTATTACCTGCCTAAATAATCAATGTGATGTTTAATACTGACCTTGAAAAACACTCACCTGGTTGCCCCCTCCCGTTGGGCAGCAGTGGAACACCGCCCTCTGGTGGTGGTTGGAGAGAAGTAACAACTCATCAGCACTGTGCCAATGCTGGAGTAAATATAGAGTGTGTTAGTGTGTATTGCATTTTCACAAAGTGTGAGTCTGATTCTTGAAAAAACACCATGGTTGAGATACCAGAAAGAATAGATGTTATACTTTGCTCTGAATGATTTAGAATCTAGGTTTATTCATTGTAATGATACTCATATCAAAATGAGTGTTACCATAAACATCCATTAAACATCCATTAAATGATAATAGAGAACAGACTGTGATTACAAACTTGGTTCTCTTTGTTTGTTCAAAAAGCCATCTACAGTGATGATCTGACTTACATTTTACTTCTTGCATAGCAAATGATATTAAAAAAAACAGCCCAATTATATCTGTATCCCATATGTTATTGGATATTGGCAACAGGTTTTGCTACAGAGCAAGTATGTATTCATTTATAACCACTAGATGGAGGTAGAACGCAGAATACAGAGGCAGGAATAAATAGTTTTCAGTGTACTATATATCCTGTTTAATCATTTTAATGTGCACAAAACACGTTTAACAGAGCAGAGGATTAGGAAAGCTTTGATAAAAGTGTATGGAACAGTATCTCACACCACAACCTGATGTCTGACTTGGCTCTTGGTTGTCAGACCATGTGTTTCTCATTATCTGCAGTGCTGGTCCAGGACCTGGTCAGTGAAACCCTGGCTCAGGTCTTGATACACTCACAGGGCCTCTGCTGGTTTAAAGCCAAATTCAACCCGTGTGACGTATCCCATTTATTACAGTAATTAATCGCTTGTAGTCTCAAAGTTCTGTCTTTTTCAAACATCCTAATTTTCATGTTTCAAGTTGGCTGCCATTTGAAAGGAGTACATTTAACTTGTAGCACAGTGTGTCTGTCTGTCCTTAGAAACTTAAGGTAAGTGAGTTATAAACTGTGAAAGAGTTAACAAGATAACACAGTAAAACTGAACTACTCATGCTCAGAATAGTGACCTATAATTTGTAGACTTCTGGCCTCACATATATTGCTTTCTGTTCTGAAGTTTAGAAAGGAATCAGAATCGGTTTTGTTTTCCAAATAGGTTTACACATATGAGGAATTAGCTTTGGTATAAGTGGTGCATACAGAGATACAGAAAGAAGAATGCGTAACCAAAAAGAAAGTTCAAAAGGTTACTTTTGAGAGAGATATAGATAATGTTTTGGAAGATCATTGGAACATTTTAATACTTTTGTTTATCCTTTGTAAACTGAATATATATCTAAAAGCCCATAATCAGACCTGAGTTAACATCCTAAAGATTGCCCTAAGAGGAGGTTCTTTTTTGCTGCCCTTCATGCAAGTAGGATTACAAGATAACTGCAAGTTCATACCAGAAGCAGCCATTTAATTAATAGAAAGCATAGTGTATTTTCATAAATATTTATCTTAGCAATATCAAATAAAATGTGCAGACCAGAACAGAAACTCTTAATTTTGATCTTCCCAGCTGATAATTATGTTTTTAATGATTGGCTCTTTTGAATTGTCTCTACATGCAGTAAACTAAAATGTAATTTCCAAGTATTGCTGTGTTTCTATGGGAATCCCATTTTGCCATCTACCTCTAGCGGAGCATGTGCACTGTTATTGTTGTCATAACACCCAGGGACAGATTCCCACAATGACGCATCAAAGACCACAACATATGGCACATTTGGGGATTGTGCAAAAGTGTTTTGTCTGCACCATGCAGAGAATGACCGGAACCCTATTCAGAAAGTAACAAACAAACACAACAATTGTTTTGAAGAATGTTTCACTAATCCTCTAACATCTCGATAAATCACCCTTTGTTAGCATCCATGGGAAACTGTGTGAGTTGCTATTGGTTTGTATAAAAATTAAAGTTATGTGGCCTCCATAACACTGGCTCATCCCCTTCAGTTTTTATGCACGGCTGTGATTTCATTATTAACAATAAATCATCTGTGTGCGTCGGAGTCTCCCAGATTACAAGAACTGTTTACATGTTGCCTTTAATTACATCCAAATGGCCTGGATGGGAAAAATATCAACAAATGGATTGTGGGCGTTGTGCACAGTTATTTATCAGCACTGTAAGTGACAAACAATGCATTCAGTTGCTGATGTTGGCAGCTGTCATGGAAGATCCACTGCCTACTATACATGCTGTGTACTAACATGGTTCAAGCTCCATGGGTCCATGTATCCCTCCTGTTGATCCTGTATTTCAGCAACATGTGTGGACTTGTGCAGTTCATCATAAACAAGCTGTTGCAACTGATAACCTGATACCTTGGAAACATATTTCTCTGGAACTTCAAAAAACGACCTTCTGTGGCAAATTAATTTTCCCACCACAGAGCCCTCATGGCGCAATAAATGTGCTACGTGAGCCTTTGTTTCAAATCTTTTGTAAGGAGCAGTCATCCTTTGAAATGCTTTCTCTAGCCATAATCTGACTTATTGGGAGCTTGACTAAACTTACAATGAATTCTGAAACACTTCTCCCAGGAACAAGATGACTAGATGCAAATTAACATACAGTCAACATATTGAACAAAGGTCATGAAATGTTCTAGTTTTCAAATTGTCCTTTTTCTAAAAGATAATTACAGCCAAAGTCATATCTTTGTTTTTCTAAGTTAGTTTTACAGACTTTATTGGCGATTTGCCACACCAAATTCCAACGGCCACTTTTATGATCCGTGATGGGAAGCAACAAGCTTCCAATTCTGCTGCTTCACGCACATCCCAGTGTCAAAGAATATTATTGTGCCAGGAAGTGTTTCAAGTTGTTTTGTGTCTTCTGGAGAGTAAGTCAATGGTTTGTGGTGTCCTGTTAAAACTGCCCCCGCATGTCAGAGCAGTGGAGGGAGGAGGTGACCACATATGGACCTTGTTATCATCCCTTGATGCACACTTCAGATCACAGAACAGGGGTGTGCGTGGGGGGGGGGCGCGTTTGCGTGTGTGAGAGGGCGCTCTTCAAATGTTGCACAACTACTACCACTCTTCCAAAGTCTTATAGGTACTTCCCACTATAATTCGTACCTCCTTTTTGTAAGTACCTTTTGTGACCGCAGCTACTTTATTTGATATCTATCACAAAAGGGCCTTTTTCTCATTGTGTTGTGTTTTTTCATGCAGCTTAAACTAGACCGATAAGAAGGATTGGAACAAAAAGAGCAGATTGTGAAAGCTGCATAGCAACTGACCTTTAATGAGTAGGTTTGTATTTAGCCAATCTTTGAGAGACAGGCCTTTGAATGGGAATGACTGACTGACTTGGGAATCTGAACCTAAACATTCTCACGACTTCAGCAAACAAAAAAGAAACGCAAGACATTTCAAAGTGAGGGAACTAGAACCCTCCCTGCAAGTGTTTTGGTTGAACACAAACTATTTCCTGAGCTTTCTGTAAACCATCATTATTTTCACCAGTTATTATTTAGTGCTCAGTTTTGAGAGAGTGAGTAGTTAAGAGAATGAATGAAACATCTGCATGTAGCAGTGTTTGTTTCAACACTTCCAAAAGAGACACATTACAGTGCCTTTCATGTATGTTTCTTACACTTGAATGCTCAAGTCGTTTCCAGGAAGTTACACGTGAGTCAATTAACCGAGGGTCACCAAGTGGTTGTTTAATATAACTGTTACCCGTTGATGTTGGTCTTTTTGCAATTTGAAAAAAAAAACAGGGCGGAGATTATATATATATTTTAATATATAATATGACTAAAGTAAAGACGTAGTTAGTTCCCATAATGTTGTTGTTGTGGCTTCATAGCAGAGAGCAGGGCAAGCTGTAACTGCGAGACATCATCTCCTCTCTCAGCCTGAGTCATGTCTGAGAGACCAGGAGGGGACAGAGCAGCCATTGTAGCGCTCTCATTTCACACATCAGAAAAACTTGTCTCATCTGGGTAAATATTTTCCTCTTCCCTTGAGCATGCAGTGTAAGCTGAATGATACTCCTAAATCAAAAGTTTATATAAGTCAATCCTATCTTGAAAGTAAAAAAACAGAATTAGCAAAGGCTATACCACCATATATCTTAACGACAACTGTGACCATTTGGCTGTGGATTTCCCTCCTTGCTCAGCTATTTGAGCCTCTGTTTCGTCACTACATCACATAGCAGTCACACCCATGGGCAGAACAAATGTATGGTGGTTAGGGTTCCCAACAGACAACTGGAATAATAGAGGAAAACAAATGAACTCATTAACGGCATGGACATTGAAAGGACCATCGGAGAGACTGCAGATGTATTGGATCACAACATCTCCAAATAAAGGATGTATCTGTGATCCCGGAGTTACATTTGAAACCCTTCATTTGTCTCAATGAGCTTATCTATGGGTGTCTACGTAACAATTATGACGGTGTGTGTCTAAGAGTGACTTCAGTCTTATCTAGTGCTTCCTTATAAGTACAACACATGAAACTTTTGTGAAGATTACTTTTTTTTAAGCTATTTTCCAATGCTATTTTAACGTTTAGTTTTTGCACAAGGATTTAGGACTGCGTGCATCCTAAACATTTGATTTTCCGCACTTCACAAACTTCAAATGTATTAGATGCTTTAACACTACTGCCTCTTCAGATGGATCGATAGGGAACCCCATTATTTTATTTTCCCAGGCTTTGTTCTCCCAGCATCTGAACATCACTGCTCCATTTCCTTACCACTTTTCTCAGCATGATAATGTTTTAACAATCACAATAGAATCAAAGAGAGTAGTGCATGGCCTCTGTTAACACATTTAGCTTCAGCTTAATCATAGCCGTGACCTGAGACTGATTTAAACATTTTACTTTAGCTCCACAGTTACTCGGTTTGTTTTGGTAATGAAGAGACGCCATTCTGCATTGTCTGCACCATCATGTTGTGAAATTGAATAGAAAGTAAATTCAGTTTACTTCCTGGCTAATAACTCATCCTCATGCTTGTGTGAGCTGACAGGCACGTGTGGACAAGATTCATTTTGTGGATAATTTGTTAGGCATAGATAAACAGCTTGAGGAAATACGTTGTCAAAGTGTGAGTGATGTTATCTGTGTAAGGCTGAAAGACACTAAAGAATCACAGATGTTTATCTTTTAGTAACTGTTGGGTCAGAAGTGTTTTTTTAATTGTTTAAACAATAATTGTTAAGAGCAACTGATTTTCATCCAAGAGACCAAGAAAAGTTAGAAAAACATTATAAGCCAGATATGGATTACAGTGTCCAAGTGGCATACTGCCTTTCTTTTCTCGAATATTTCAATGATTACAAATCGTAGCCAATAAGTTATTGCAGATCCGCTCTGTTTCTTTTTTCAAGCTATAAGACTCTCCAAGACCAATGGTGAAGTATTCATTTTCAGACAATAACTCACAGACAGTGAGTCAGTGACTGTCTGCCTCCCCTCCTGCTACACCCTGCCATATTTCATTCTATGGATTCAGCCATCATGGTTATTTTGACACCACTTAAATCGACACTATCTGACTCATTTCCACAACACCTTACAATGAGACCAGGGATTGAGATATATGAGACTGGAGTCCTCATAACTCGCTATGATTCGGACTTCAGCTACTAAACTAAAACTTGCAGAAATACTCTGATGACTAACTTTATCATTGGTGATGGAGACACTTTGGCTTCTCTCTAAACAAATGGCTTCTGTAAGAGTAAGGAGGTGGATCTATCCAAATCTTCATGTATATTTGAAGCACTAACTGGAAATAAGTGATATATAGAAGCCCTGTATACTGTAGAAAGGCTCTATTTGTTGAAGAGTCCTTCAGTGTTTGTAAGACACATAAATACCGTCCAATGTCCACTAATAACTCCCAGGAACTAAACTCAGGATCTGTTGCAACATCCTGTTTATATTCCATTACAAACCTTCATCAGTAGTATCAGTAGAGCCAATACATGACATTCTGATGTAAGTTTTGCCCTAAAGTCAGTAAAGGATTTGGATATTTGGCTCGTATGCAACCATGTGGATTGCATTGGTATAATAGTCATGATTGGTATTATAGGTGATTATATATTAGCCCGAAAGACTCACCAGTTATTGACTATAAGGCTAATGTGTTTAGATCACCCACTGTGTGGTATTCAAAAGTCTTTGCAAAATAAAAAACAGAAAACAAACAGCCCAAGCAAAGCAGAGCTGCTATTACTCAACTCTCAAGAGAGGAGTGTTATTTTCTTTGCACAGCACCAAATCCTTTATCCAGCAGAGTATGAACATTGGCTGTTTGTAGCCCAACTCAACATCACTGTTTTTGTTGCATCAATGCTGTTTCCATCATTCAGCCAAATAACATTCAGTGTGTATTGAACTAATGTGCCAAATCGTGGAGTGCCAATAAATAAAATCAAGTGATACACTTGTAGACTAATTTGAAACATTTATTTTCTGTTAAAGTTTTCATCTGACTTATGAAGATGTTTATTCCTTGAAATCCCTGGAGTCTCGCAGTTGTGTAAAATCGCAAAAAATAACCGATCATTCCTGTTATTATTTTCAATTTGAGGTTACACCCATGAGTTCGACTCTAAGATGGGCATCTGACAGAATTCTCAAACTAATGACTTCAAGCTCGTTGGCATGTTTACATTGGCCAGATGTGCCTTGACACGGCTCTGTGATCAGCACTGCTGTCATCTGTGTGATTGTGCCAGGACTGGTGATGTCTACAACCGTGGGTACATGCACGAGTCCACCGCCAAACGCAATACTGTACTCCCTCTGCTTTTTATGGAGACCAGTAAACAGATGAAAGGCTACAAGCCATTTAAAGTCAGAGCAGACTCAGTAAGATGTGTCCCTGCAAAAAGAATCATTAACTAATGAAGTGAATTATGGTTATGTGGGAGAGTTGGGGTAAATCAAAGATGTTTACAGAGACTCTCTCTGGAACAAGGAAAAAGCTAATTGCTTTAGACTGAACAGGTATTGCAGTTTAAAGGGATGAACAGAGACTACAGCATGTTTACATGACTGTGATGAGGCAATGCCAGCTATCTAATAGAGGCAAACTTATAAAGGCAGTTTTAAAAAGCAGTTTTATACTACCTTCACTATACTATTATTTGTACTACCCACCTGTAAAGTTATGTGACTGCATGGTTGTGATGCCATTGTGTAAGACTTAGGCCGATACTGATTTTGAGGTTTTGAATTCACCTTCATTGCAAAATCGTATCATTAAGTGTTTGAAAGACAATGACTAAACACTTTCCCATGGATTGACGTGCCAAATGTGTGTGATCATCAAACAGGTGAAGAAACTGTGAGTACAGTATGTTCACGCACAAAAACAGGACGTGTAGTTTCATGAACATGTGAGAAGCTGGTTATTTTCCTGGAAAATGTTGTCTTTGGGTGTCATTTTATTAAGAAGCTCCCTGCGGTACTCCTCACTTTCCTGCATTTATGCCATGAGTGTTTGTACTGATCAAATACCTGTATATATACTTGAAATGTGTTTGTAAATTGTATTGAGAGCTTTGGTTTAGGAACATCATCTTAACATGCTCAGTATTGGAGTCTTTGAATTACTGTTTTTAATTAAGAGGCTTCACCCAGCTGTAAAAGCACAATATGTTACTGTATGTGTGTTGTTCCAACATCAGCAAGGATTACTGGCAGCTTGGAGAGAAAAAGTAGAAAGTGCACGTTCAACCAAAACTCATGTTCGGAAACCTGCCTGCTGGACTCAAGTGGCCATCTAAGCTACCAAAGTGGAAACAGCCCTTGGTCTTCCTGGAAGCTGAAGAGGAACTTAAAACTCTGGTAGTCAGACAAACTTGCTGTAAAGACATACATTTGCTGATAATACACAACATAATCCTGCCACAAAGGACTCCTACAAGGCCCCTAATTATGAGGCTCTAAGAGCGTTTTAATTTAAAGCAAATGTATTTTAAATTCAATTTATTCTTCTATTTATCTTCAGATTACCTAGGTAATACGCACAACAATAATCCCTTATAAATACAACAATTAACATTAAACTAATAAAATGTACTCTGTGTGAGACCAATACTTACCTAGAAGCTAAACCTGTTTTTAATACACCTTTATTGCAAAAGTGTCTGCATCACCAGACGATGAGAAGATTAAACAATGGCTATACCAATTATTAAGATAATTGTTTCACATGAAATGATGTGCCAAATGTCGGTGTTTTAATCAAACAATTTACAAGAAATTGTAACATATGTGCACAGGCAAAAACCTGCAAAAACACAATGTGGTTTTACTGACATTCATTAAGAACTCACCCATTACTGATAACATTTGATAGAGAATCTGAGGTCAAATGCTCACACCATTTCTGTAAAGCTTTGCATTATTTTCCTAGGTATGAAGTCCAATTTCAAAGCATCTATATTTTAACTCACTCGTTAATTCAGATCAGGGTATTTGTCCATTACTACCAAAGACAAAATCCCCGCTGTCACAGACCTCGGGCTCTGGTGCTTTTTGGGACTGTTTTGTTACGCAGTCACAACTCCTGCCTAAGGCTAATGAGCATGGAGTGAGATGTCCTCTGAACAAACTGCAAATGCCACCTTCAAAGGAGACACGCAGTGCCCCAGTTTTGTGGCCACAGGGAGCTGTCTGCCAGGACTAAGATTAAAATTGTCTCTTGTTACCATAAAATATCTGGTAAAAGATTACATGTGGAAGGAGTTAGAGTGACCTAGAAGGCTGGGACCCAGGGTTGGACTTTGTAAGCTAATGTACAGTGTTCATGTTTAATCTTTATAGTGTCTATTATAAAAAGTGCCCCGCATATTGTCACACATTGTCATCAGGCCTGCCGACCCAGACTTGCCCTACTCAGAGGATATTGGTGTCTTTCAGCTGGCAACATTTTCCTGTCGTTTGTTCCCTCAGAGGCTGGAAACAGAGGTTGCACTTTCCTAATGAGGAAGTGAGGACAGAACAAAGGCTTTACAGTATGAATGTGATGTCAAGCTTTTTTTATATATCATACTGTGGCCTTTGTAATCCTCTGTCAAAAGAGGAGTTTGGGGTTATGGTTGAAACCAGAAGCAGCCACAACAGAAGACTCGCTCTGCTAGGTATCGACAAACTAAGAAGCCACAGGATTTTAAATAAATAAATAATCAAGGAGCAAAATACAGGGCTATTGGGATGTTGGTTTACTGAGTTATATTCCTATGTTATAATAAGGACTAATCCACTCTATTCATGTATTTTTCTTTTGCTCTCCCTGTCATTATCTCTATCTTACATTCCCTCCAAGAAAGAAAAAGTGGAGTGATTTAGAAAGCCTCCACTGATCATGTAAAGGGTCAAGGTCTGTTTGGACTCTTCTGCCCAGCAGGAGAAACTTTATACGTAAGCCTGATGGCCTTTGAAGTCCTCCGAACGACTGCAAGAAAACTCTCCTTCCTGATCAAAGAACGAAAGAGACAGGGAAATCTGAAAAATATGATACCTTGCTGGAGCTGTGTGAATGATGATGTATAGAATAAATACTTTTGAGTGACTGTGGATGTTATTTTTTCATATATAGTTTAGAGTTGCACAAGGAACATTAGCATTATCTGCTGAGGAAAAATCTGCAACTTAAAGGTGGGGTATGTCATTTATTTCAGAAACACTTTTTGTTATATTCCATGGAATGCTCTTAACATCCCGATAGCAATGAATACATGAAATGCTTTGACAATAAATACATAAAAAAAATGTCATCTGTGGAAGCCGTAGCGCTGTAAAAAGCACGACCAATCATCTGAGCCGCCCGGCTAAAATAACTGGATGGCCTACCTGCCTGTCAGCCTTCCATCTGTGCACAAACTTATCTTGTGCCCTCATTGGTCATGTGCACGTTCGTGTATGTTGGAGGAGGGGCTCTGTAAGGAAGTCTGAAGGGAGAGGCAGATTTTTTCCGGTTTTGTACTTTCAAATTCTAGCTCACTCGAGCTGCATGGTTTCTCCAAAATTACATACCCCACCTTTAAGTGAGAGGTTCAGGAGCATTTGATTTAGTCTCAGCTCCCCTAATGTTGTTATTGCCTGAGAATCATTTCCATCGTCAGTGCAGTTACAAATAGAAAGAAGAATCATCTAGAAATGAAACCAAATGAGCTCAGTTTTGTATCTCGCAGTGAGGTTGGCATGACTCTGAAATATCTGCATCAGTCATGTGGCTGTTTACGACTCAGCTGACATTTGTCATAATTATCCATGTAACTTAATAATGTATGAAAACCCACACTGACTAATCGTATGGATTAGGATGCGAGATTTCCTACCATTGTGGTGGTGCCAAGAGGGCCTAATTTATGGATTTCTTTGCATAAATTCATAAAAAATAACAATATAATTTTCCTGATTTCATAAATAGTGACATAATGACTCCCAGCCACATACGGATTTGAATAAACATCACATTTTCATATTCAATTCATCAGTCAACTGTTTCATTACATTGGTTGCAAATGTTATTTTCCTTAATTGAGATCTAAATATTGTTTTGAAACCATTTTCACATTGCCAGGAAAAATGTTCTATTGGTATTGGAATCAGCCAATCTATAAAGTTTTGTTTTGTTTATCAGAGGTTAAACAGAAACACAAATAAGAACAGATTTAACATTTACAGTAGTACACCCTTTTGTATTATAATAATACAACTTCTAAACCTATGGACTTACCAAAGCAGAGTTCTGAACTACTGAAAATAAAAGGGGTATGTTTTCATATAGGGCATAAGGCATCTGATTTTGATAAGCCAACTCAAACACAGAAACCAGCGCATGCATCAAGTTATTTTAGAAACAACAGGAACAAACCTAATGTTATTCCAGTCAAAGGGGATATTAATAATCATTTTGATTCAAAAAGTTGAAGTAAAAAAAGTCTGACTTAGTCCTCAAAAGGCTTTTAATGCGAGCCTATGAGTTCGCAGTTTCCAATCGTATGTTAACTTTCTTTTTTTTGTAGGATTATCCTTTACCACCCCACTACAAATGACCCATTAATATTCTCCGATGTTTGTTGTTTTTGTGTGAATATCCAGAATGGGACCGATGATAAGAGCTGCAGCCATCGTGACTTCAGGTCCTCCGTATCGTTTTCCTTTCATCGTCACCACAGACATCAGTTGGTTCATTGACCCAGTGATGTCCCTCCAGTATCTCTGCCTCCCAAGATAGAAGCAGAAGACTGAGAGCTGCTCCTCTGTGTCTCCTGTATCTGCGTCACTGACTGATAATCACGTCTTTACCGGCAGCCTTCACTTGATGCCTTATCTCAGCCTGGGAGTGCCAAAACGGATGCACACTATGGGATGCACGTTCCCTAACTGGGGGTTGTGTGTGTGTGTGTGGGGGGGGTGTTGGGATCTGGACACTCATCGGTGATCATACTATCAAAGGTGAGTGTGTCAACAAGTCTCCTCCTTTATTTCAGAAGAGAGAACATGTGTGTGTGGGATTGTTTTAGTCACACCTACTTGGCATTCTACCCCTTTCAATTTCTCATGAAAACCCCATAATGCAACTGTTTGTTTAAACAGAACGTGTCAGACAAGATACATTTGACCCATTTTGCGGATGAAGATATAAATATAGTTAGATGCTATTTCTCAAGTCAATACTTGCATGTGGTATTTAAAATAATGTCACTCTGCTTTTATTCTGCCACAGTAAATCGGCAATTACACATTGTTTTAACTCTTCATTAACATTTTGGGTATACTCCGGCCCCCTGAATTTCATCCAATGCTTCCACACATTACATCAAAGCCTTGGTATGTAAAAAGACCTGGATTTCAATTCAAAACACACCTTACACTACTATATATCTGGAACTAAATACTAGACAGATATCTAGCGAATGTCATGTGGTACGACAGCTCTTTGCAGTCACCACTGTGAAGATGAGTGATGACTGAGGTTATAACTTCGTCGACCTCTTCAATGTCCATCTCACTTCATGAGGAATACACTGCACATGCTCCCGAATGCAGCGATCCCTAAAGGGGAACACCACTTTAAATTAAGAAGTCAATGTGGGATTTCCATTGCCTATAGGTTCAATAAATAAAGATTCATGACTTTTCCTGCAACTCTTTTAAAGCAAGAAACCAGAAAAGTCTTACATTTGATGTCATCACATATTAACAATGGAGCTGCTCCATAGATATCCGGATTTTGTGTTACTACAGAATTCTTCTGTTTTTGTACTCAAATCAGCTTTATTTTATCCAACTGTTTTATCCAACCGTTCTGAAACAACAATTCCCCTTAAATGCTCTGTGGAATATATTTCGCAACATATTTGTTTATGGAGCAATCCCAGAACTGAAATCCCAAATCTGAGTTGAATCACTCTAGATTTTGGATTCAGGAGAAAATTGGTCATGGTTACAATATGTTAATAATACATTGTATGAATTTTGAGAACAGGAAGAGTTCCCCATTTTACGTGGTTGTTTCATCTTAGCCTAAACATGTATTAAGAAACTGTATATCCAAGTTTGCAGGTGCAATCTTAAATGTACAGTACGTGTAATCAAACCCTCAAAAATAAAATATTGACAAAATCAATGCAAGTTATCATCAACATGTATTTTGCAAGTTTGAACTAATTATTAATGACACTTTATTTAAAGTGTGGCATTATCACAACAGACATCAACTCCAAAAAAGACAAAAACAGCCTAAGACCAGATTTCCAAAAAGGTTCTTTAATAAATAGCGGCAAAATGACTGACTTTAATAACATCAGCAGCTCTTTGAGACAAACATGTGGGACAATTAACCACCTGAAGAGCTAGAGTATCATTTTGTTTGCTGTTGAATACGATCACCATTTCTGAATACAACAAACAGGGCGCAGGTTAGAAAGAGGGTGACGAGATGACTTTAAGTCACTCCTCTAGAACTCTGTTTACAAATATAAGCCTTCATGTGAATCGCATAACAGTTTAGAAAGGTCCTTTTTGTGGAAAATGTCCAACCGGTTGATGCAATTGTGACAAACTGAAAGGGGAAAAATAAATCAGTGTGATATGTTTGGACAAACAATGTGTCATTTTGATCCCACCAATGATGCCAGAATGTGACTGACTCTTCTTTAAACTAAATGGCAGATAACAGAAAGCGTTGGCCCCCCACACACATCCGGAGTAAACATTCCACATTAGCAAACACGAGGACCTGGGAGTCCGCAGAGGGATCTAGACACACTCCTTGGCTATCAGCTCCTCCCTCCCCCACACAGGACACATTTACTCTCTCCGTGGCTACGGTGAGTGATGACTGCTCTCTGGTTTTACTTTATCTGAGTGACAATCACTGGAGGTCCTGTTGTGCTTTAGGATCGTACTGTCCATGCCTTGTTGTCTCTTCATTTCCCCAATGTTTCCATTTGTGGTTTTCTGTGGACTGCTATTGTAGGAACAGTATACTAAAAGCCATGACGACACAGCAGCAAGCCACCCACGGACTCTTCCGTTCACCTGGAGCAAAGAAATCATGTAAAGTTGAAAGCAGGATTGCTTAGCAACATTTCAGTAATACTATGATAAAAACACATTATGTATCGTAAAATAAGGGGTAATCATAGGCTTACCTATTCGGGCACACTTCCAGAAAATTCCTAGAAGCCTAAAAGAAACACATTGAAAAATGGTAAGCACAAACAAAGACTCAAATTATTTGACTGCTTTGTGAAAGTTAACCGTCTAATCACTATAATAAAAAAACGCTTTGATCTGGTGATACAAAAAGTGAAAAAGGGGCTGCAGTTTTAATATGTTGAGGTAGCTACAGTAACTTCAAGTCAGACTCCTGTCCCTGCTTTACAAGAGGACTGTGACCACTTTGGTACAAAAACCCAGACAGCTATCAGATGTCAGTGTCCATGTGAAGCCAGGGGTGTTCACATGGGGAATTGGGGGGGGGGGGGGGCGGGGGGGGGGGGGGGGGGGGGGGATCAGCAGGCAAATCGTATTATCTCCAGTGACAGCTGAGGGAAACTGGCATTCCAGGCCTTAACTTTTTTCTGAGGCGTTTGCTGGCCTTTGTGAGGGTGGGTGTCTGCAAATGTACATTTTTAAACTTTCAAACTGACCAGATGGGGTCAGCATTTTATTTGTATTTGATTTAGGATAGTCCTGGTTTTAAAATGTATTTGTAAATATATCATGTTAATATTTTTTCTGTACAACACATACATTCTTCCCCTCAGACTCTAGCCTATCCCTACCACACCAGAATAATTAGCAAAATGGGTCAACAAAAATAAAAGTTCATGCCTTAGTCAACAAATCTATCAAGAGGGACACTATTAAACCATCCATCTGCCAGTCTCAGTCTCATGTGTTCGTCTGAAGAGGGTGTCCCTCCCTGCTCCAATGGGTGTGTGTGTGTGTGTGTGTGTGTTTGTGCGAGAGAGAAGTGTGTGTGTGTGTGTGTGTGTGTGTGTGTGTGAGAGAATGTGTCTGGCTGTTCCTGGGCTGTGCCAGACTTATTAGAAGTGAATCATGGAGTTAGTACATCCAAGAATAATAATGATGATTCAGTGTGAAGAACATTTAGGCCTTCTGCCTCTTTATTCGCATCAATGAGGAGCGCCTTATTAGCTGAAAACATAAGCAAGTGTTCTTTAAAGGCAGTTCCATAGGGATGGAAAATTGCAGGGCTTAGGCTAAAGCTTTATCGCAGACCATTTCATGAGTTGTTGTTTTTTTTACCCCAGAGAGAAATATCCTTAATGTAAGTTGAAATACAGAAGTGACCACCTAGGAATCAACTATTGTAATGAAGACGTTTATGGGGACGGGACCTTGAAGGATGAAGCCTAATGCATAAGCTTTAAATGACAAATAATTTGTGTGTTGAATGATTGCCTTCGCCTTGCATTGTCAGTGATTTCATCCAATGCTTCCACACATTACATCAAAGCCTTGGTATGTATAAAGACCTGGATTTCAATTCAAAACGCACCTTACACTACTATATATCTGGAACTAAATACTAGACAGATATCTAGCGATGTCATGTTATGTTGTACGACAGCTCTTTGCCGATAGCTGTACTACTACACAATAGTATGCACTGAATGATATGACTGGTGACAGACAATTATTACTTTTTAACCCTGAAACTAAGACTTTAATGTAACAAAAAGGATTTGGTTATGCAGCTTGTTATAACATGGTCTCCTTCGAAGACATGAAGGCAGGTATTTGAGGGTTCAAATTACTGGAAAGACTTCAATGGCAGCTTCATTGTTAAGTATCGCAAACAGTATCTGATCATACCCGGTCTTGTTCTTGTCTATCAGGCTGGGAGCCAGTGCTCTGATGTAGGCACAGGTACAGATCAGGAGGAGAATCACTGTCAACAGTGACTGGAAGTTGAAAATGGCCGACTGCAAGATGACAGAGAATTACATATTTAGTACAGAAAGGATCTAATGCACCTTAACATCAATAAGTCATAAAATCCGAAACACTGACTTCACTTTCGTTAATATTCTGCAACACTGATGTAATGCTACTTGTTATAAGGAATGTTGTTGTACAAGCCGTTCCTCCTGTGTGACAAAGATGTGGGCTGGCTCTGCAGACACAAATGGACTCACTGCTGTCAAAAAGACTTAACGCCAAATTGAGGAAAAGGAAATAACATGTTTTTCTATATGGTGCCAGTGAAAAATATCCTACATATGCCAATTTTACGAGATCACTTACCTGCCTAAAAGGTATATTGGCATAATACAAATCTTTATCTCATATGGTGATCATTTGCAAAACACCGAGACTCAATTATGCTCTGTTTGAGTCATTAAAAAAAAAAATATATATATAACAAAGTGTAGGACCTCGTCAAACTCACAAGAAATCACAGTTAGTTGAAGATTTGTAATTATGATTTTGTGTATTAAAAGCGTATTTCCTAGCATTTAAACACCTGTGTCAAACAGGCCGTGTGTCTGCTGAGGCTTCTAAAATGGTAAGCAATTAAAAATGATGATAATATAAACTAATTCACCCACTACACTGATTGACTAAGTCATCCTTTCACTGTTTGATATCTACAATGGAGTACAGGACATCTCACAGACAAATCCAAGAATGCTCAATGAGTCATACATTTATTGAATTCAATTAACTATCTACTTGTGAAGGTACTCCTACCCTACTGAGGGGCTCTGCAATGATTTATGATGCAACCAGTCTTGTGACCTCTTTTTTTCACTCACATTAACATGTGCATTCATCCAAGAGTCTCTTTTTAGGTAGTATTCACATAAAATGCTCTCATTTAATCCAGAAATTACCATCTTAATAAACTACAATAACTTATTTTAATAATAATAATAATTATAAAATGGGTGATATATTTTTGTATTTTACAATAATTAAACATTATTGTGCATATACAAATTAAATCATCAACAAGTACATTCATGCATACCTTTTTCTCTATAGCACTAATTATCATCCCTCGAACAGGCTGTTTGTTATTGATTCATGTGTTGTATATGTAGAAAGTTGTTGATCATTTGCTAATACAAGTATGCTTTTCATTACGATTGCAATTAAATAAGTTATTTGGGGAATACTTAAGTTACCTGCAAACCGACAGACTTTTCCTTATAGCCAAACACAGATGCTCTATGAACTATGGTGCATCTACGTGGCACATTGCGCTGCTGCATTCATAACAATACTCAAGCATTTGTTCCTTTCTTATGAAACTCCTCTCATTGACACAGAAACGCATCTTAGATGGTGATGTTAAAATGTATTGTAACGATATTTAAGCACGGAAACATTCATCTTACAGCTTGACTGGCTAAACTTTTAGCCTATTTTAGCTAACCTATGCTAGCGAGATAGTTTAGCATTTACCATACGTCCGGCTTTGCACCACATTTTAGCCGTTAGTTGCTTTATGAGTGTTTCGTGACACTGATTAGACGTAGTGTGTGTGTTAAGGATTATGCTTAAAATATGCTGTACAAGAGCCAAGGCGAGTTATAAATAAAAACAAGCTTACCATGTTTGTCAAGTCAAAGCCACATCACACTTCCTGCTCTCTCGAAGATACGTAACGTAACTAACGTAACTTTATGTGACGTAATTACGCGCTCAACCCCGATTGCTGATTGGCTGAGAACACAGGCGTTGAAGCTTGAACATTCTGTAAAATAATTGCCAACAGGGAGAGAGCTGCAATGATTTCAGTTTCATGCAAAAATGCCTTCGTTTGGACATCGCAGTAGTAAGCACATATAATACCGTAAGTCTTTTGGGAAAATATGTAGGTTAAGTGTTTTACCAACACTACAATTGTTGTTAATTCAGTCTGATTTGAGTGAAAACCACTTACATTTGAGAAGCGGATACATAGCAGCACGCTCTAAAACTCGCCGTTCTGCAGTTCAAGGCGTACATTTTTATCTCTTACGTTACAACAAATATTACCTTTTTGTTCCATTCATGGATGTGTAAAGATACGTTATGGTGATTAAGGTAGTAGAAAGATATTAGGAACGTAGCAGAGACAGCATTTGTAGAACCCGGAAGTAGCTATAACGTTATGATTATTTTATAAGGCTGTGAATAATGACACTTCCAAAAAAACGAAGAAAAAGAAGGCTTCAACCCTAACCCCTAAAAAAATCCCTTTATCCAATAGAGAAATGTGACTCTTTTTTTTATAGGTCCACATAATATACAGTATCTTCCGCTCTTTTGGTGACGTATAAATCTGACATTTTTGTGGTGCACTTTTCCCTCAGAGTTTTCACAACATAGTCCCTTCCCTCTAACCAGCCACGGCAGCATCTTGATTCCATTGAAAACATGTTTCATAAATCCCCATCAACCCTTCATTCACAGACACTCCAAGGGAGATCCTCATGTAAGAAGAAATCTGTCAGATTGTTAACCACACATAAATAATGTTTTGCATTTTTTACTGCAATAGTGTGGACAAAACCTTGGTGTAAAAAGAGACAGTCTTCCGATGGATTGCAGGTTTGTAAAAGCAAAAGATAAGCAACGCTCACATTGCTCTTCATGTGATTAAGTATAGTTTACAGTGGATTTAACTATGTAAGCTACATCCCAGTTAATGTCACAATACGCCTTTCTCTAACTTTTGAATACAAAAAAGATCCATATTCACTACCGGTTTGATAATTCAGGGAATCTTTATAGATTTCTATTAAAAGTAACATATCAGAGTGTGTGTTGAATCACTGTCCGAGAGTCGAGAGAGAAGCTCTTCCTTATGCATTGATACTGCAGAAACTTTGGATCAGTTTCAAATATTCAGTATTGACACTAGTGGGTTGCTAATTCTGATAAAACTCATAAGAGCATACCTGATTATTGCAGTCAAATCAAGGCATGATGTATATTCTGTATGTGCAATCCTTTAATATTTGAATTGAAAAGAAGATTTGGAATAACATTCCTTATTCATTGCAGAGTTAAACCTTCTTTAATAAAGTATAGATGTTTTATTTTTAATTATGCTGAACTGCAGTTTAAATGGTCACATGGATTCTTGTCAGTTTTGACCCTAAGACAATATGACATTCAGAATTCAGAACAGATGGTAATAATTTGAATTACGCCACCAAAGTCCTGTCACAGGAGGTCGTATTATGCATTGGTCTCTTTACTTTTACACAACTGCAATCTTCACTAAGAGTTGCTTTTGTGACTGAGCAGAGGTTTACATTTGCAACTTATTCCTTTGTGAATATTTGAGATATGAAATGACCTGTTATGCGGATAGATAGCCAGACATTATATACAACATTATACAGAACAGCCGAGGACGAGAGGACAACCCTTTGCAGGCTAGTAATGTTTGTTTAAAAGGAATGCTTTTGTTTAAATTAGTAATATCTTCAAGGTTTTGAATGCAGAGTTAAAGTTAGTGTGATCACTGTTTGGCTTCTCACTCCTATCCTTTGTTGCAGGACATTTAAAATGTCTTTGCGAATAACTAGTGGTACAGTTTCTATTCTCAAATGTTTCAATAACTGAAGCATATTTGTTCCTTGTGTAGTTTCAGTGGAGTTTATATTATTGAAATGTATTAGACGAGTTAACGCACTTACCTGTATACTCTTAATTTTCTGTGAACGAGGGTGAGATTGCCTTGCATATAGCTTGTATTAAATTATTGTGCCATCATTAGCGCTATTGCTGCTCAGAAACAGAATACACATTTCCAAAGATGTTAAATATAGATCTGAAACAATCTTAAATGCTTTTTCTACTATATGGGTTCAATACATATTGTTGAATTCAATACAGGAATTATGAGCCAATGAGACAAAGAGCAGGACCCTGAACAACAAACACTATATCACAGTCCCCTCGGCGAGCAGCAAACATATAAGTAGTAACATGTCCATGGTCCAATTACAGTAGTTCTTTAAACATAGTGTTTGTGTAAAAGCATGCATTGGTCAAATTCTGGTCACACACCCTTAACCTTTAGGCCTTGATTTATTGTGGTGCGTATTATCTTTGCTTATATTGTTTATATTTGTCAAGTGGCTTAAATTAGCCAATACGTGATAATAACAATGAACAATACCGAATGACACAGTCCGTTGCTATTAAGTGCTGCACTGCTTGATTCCCTGAGTGATCATTAGAGTTCTTCTTTAAATCTTGCAGCCATTGTGTTGTAGAAAGCATGAAGGGAAAGTCCAGTGAAAGGACAATGAGAGGAGGACTGGCCTAATTGTCTAGGCCCATTAAACAGATAGTTAACTGCCTTGGCTTTTCTACTTTCTATGAACTCCTCATTCAAGTCACTATGCATAATTAGAGGCTTTCTTTGTGACTCATTTACCTAGTACTTCCTGCAGTTATGTCTTGCACTTTTCATATGCGGCAATGTGAAAGAAATGACAATGAAAAGGTTGAGGAAAGAAATTACAGAGGGAGTAAGTTAAGAGGACACAGGCTGTGTGTCAAAACTGTAGGGCAGCAATCGTTGATGATTTAAGCATTCCAGTGGTTTGGTCCGCCAACTGAGTTACTGAACAGTAAGACTTTGGGATTGACTTTGAAGGTTTGCGCGGCTCTCCATTCCTGACATACAGCACTGTTTATTTAATTGGAGTGTCCTTCTGTCATTACCACAGGGTCATCGTCCCTGCACAACAGATGTTACAGTAACTAATGAGTAGCTGGGCTCACTTTATGAGGTTAAAGTTGAACCCTTCAGCTCCCTCATCTTGTTCATCCCCTTTCGTCCAGCCACACCCCTTCTCAAAGCACAAAGGGTCAACTTTGCTGCAAGGTTTTTTGTGCATATGCACTGGTGTGTGTGTGCCAGGGCTCTGCTGAATGTCTCATTTGAAATAACCTTGACCACCTGCTCTGTCAGCATATAGCATGGGGGATGCAAAGAAAGACAAAACAACTTGCTGTCACGTCCTAACTTATAACACTGAGTCCGAAGGCGCTCATTTTCATTTTTGAAAACATGTCCAGCTTAGCTAACTACCAATTTAGCTGTCCTTTTCCCTGTATCCCCACACAGTATGCCCTGTAGTTAAGCAGGGGAGATGTTCAACTCACCTCTCACTTCACGTGGAAGCAGTAATCACATGTTCTAGCCTAGACATCCGTAATAAAGTAAAAGTTCTCAAGACCCCTGAGAAGAATAATAGTCAGTACATGTAAGGAACAATGTCATGGATCATATTGAAACCCTTAGATCAACATCGTTTGTAACTGATCTGTTGAACAAAGTCAGCTTCTGGGAGGATACTTAACTTTAACTGCAGCAGTGAATCAGTTTGCCAACGCATAAGGCTGAGGGCAATGTGACATTCAGCAAACAGGCTTGCTCAGCATGTAGAGGAGTTTAGTATTGGCAAATAATGATTTAGTTAAGAGTATGATGAAACATCACTGAATGCTAGGACACATGACTTGCAGGGCTGTGATTGTCCCTTGCTTGCTATTTTCAAACAGTATGGTTCTTCTGGAAATGTTGAATTTTCTCCCTAACTTTCCACCAACTGTCCACAAGGTCCAAATCAAGTTTAAGGTTATTATTATTAATCCCTGCAGCTAAATAATGGTTCAACTTTCTTCTACAGTGTATCATATAGTTTCATTTATGTTTACAAAGCAATGTGAGTTTTACATGCTTTACTGAGCATGCTCGAGGGATGTTTCCAGACTTAAATCTTGTTGTGCAAACTGATGTAGTTTGTGTGATTTAAGGGTATTCAGACTCAATATATGTACTTTAGATCGTTGGATAGCTCTTCACACTGACTAAATTCAAACAACAACTTGGCCTTTTTCGGTATTGTACTTCTATTTATCTTTAATAGCTTGTATTTAACTTGCTGTAGGTCAGGGAGCCCCCAACCCCGCACAAAAAACCTGCCAAAAACACTGTGTTGTTCCTGCACTGACTCAGAGAGAGCCCTATTAAAGACACACAGGGACATGTTTTTACCAAATCCAAGAAGTAAAACAATGAGGCTCATTGATGCAACTGGAGGATCAACACAAACTTGTAACATCAAATTGGCTTGGTAAGAGGTCCAAATCATGATCCAAACCCACGTCATAACCTGAACTCAATGCCACGGACCTGTTTCTGGAAAATGTATTCATTATGGTTAGAGTTTCTCATCTCCTATCTTTGATTTCTGCAGGTCATGAGTGGAATAGTCCAACAGATCTCTGTAGGTGCAGCCAGCCCCTACTTCCTGCGAGTGGACTGGGCCGTAGACCTGGGTGCTGGATTCACATTAGCTCTCACCGATGGACACTCGGCGTGGATTGGAGAGGGTAAAGACTTCAGATATGCAAACTCAAAAACAGATGAGGAACCTACAATTGTTGGCTTGTGTGTTCTACAAATACTTCAATCTTTTGACCATTGATTAGACTAGGTTGTCACCAGGTTAGCATCATCATCAGACAGTCCAAACTGTGGAGGCACCTGGCTGACCTCATCCCACAATATTGTAGCTGTTAGTCCTTAAACAGAGGGACAGCAGTGACCTTGTTCCATCATCCTTTCCAACCTCTGTGCTGCAGCTTACAGGTGTAGAAAGTAGATTAAACTCTACAAGGCTTGTCTTTGTATGTGCAAGTCAATTTTCTGTGTGTGTGTGTGTGTGTGTGTGTTGTAACATATGCACATTAGTACCTTTTCCCTGGAAGGACACCTGGAACTTAACTGCTCTCTAGTTTTCTACTGCTGTCCATCTGCAGAGTTGACAGGCAGAGATGGGGTTGTGACAGCTATGTGCGGGCTTCTGGGTCGTCAGTGTCTCTGTGTTTGATGTGTTAATTGGGACCCTGAGCCCCGTGTGAGCAGCTGTGCAACAGCTGATGACATTCCCCTCGGTTTCTCTGAACGCTTCCTTTTAAATCTGCTTTCACATGTATTCACGCATTGCCACATAATTAATGTTTATAGTTTTGCTCTGCAGTCTGCCATCACCTCTTTGCTTTTCTCTCAACTGAACACTTGAAAATGATGCAAAAATGAGAAAAATGCCTTTTATTTGTGTTCAGTTTCAGAAGATGAGGTGACAAAAGAAGCCAACGACTTGGGAGCCACAAGGGACAGATATGTTGAGGATCTTCTTCAAGCGCTAACAGGAGGCCCAGGAAGTAGAGGAGGAGGAGGAAGGAGAAAAGGCGACAAGGCTGTGTATTCATTCCACGTCACAACAGATCACTGTCATCTCTCATATCAGAAGATCTGTAATGACATCTCGGTGAGCAAAAGCTTTGGGTAGATTCATATTATACCCTGAGTGTTATAACATTTTCAAGGTTAACAATATGGTCTAGTGGACAAAACCTTTATATTTTTAGGTTTTAAAGGTCATATAAGAGACAAGGATCAGCTGCTTGAAGGCTGCTTTCAGATAGACAACAGCACTGCTTAAAGTGCATGGCTAATTTTTTATATTTATATTGGGCTGCTGCTTGAGCACAGCAGTATCGTCAATGCAGAGGGGAATGGTAAAAACAAAGTAGGGTTGATTTTAAAAGAAAAAAGGAAAAAAAGGGTGTACCTGACTTCACTTTGGCTGCAACGCAATTAAACGTTATCTGGCATGTTGTCGCCTATGCGCAGTTCTGAACAATTGCTTTGTAACGTGAATGACATTATTCTTTTAAAAACGTTCAAACATATTAATTTATATTTTATTATCTGCAGTTTGATGACACTGACTGAAATTGTTTCACTGTTTTGTTTCATTGTTCAGTGATAGATAACACATGTCGTACCGAAAAACGTATAGCATACTCATTAACTAAAGGTGGTTAGTTTAAGGAATCTATACCTACAGCTTAGCTCCAATGCATTTTAATTATGTCAATCTATCAGTACTTCACCCTTAAATTCCACATCATGCACTCCCCTGTGTCACTGTCCCCTCAGGTTAAACGCATCTCACGACAACTAAATAGAAAGGAAGTCTTTTTTTTTTTTTACAGGGGGCTGTTAAAAGGATGAGGTTTATATTGTCCCCACATTAAAGCAGAATTAGAATGGCTTGGTTGCCTTCAGGCCACTTTGGAAAAAGCCAGAGATAGGAATCATTCAGTCGTCCAATAGCAACAATATAAGGCAGTTGTCTAACGGCCACAGCTCGTAAACATTTAGGGAAAAAGGTTTGCTGATTGAAGGTTTGTTAAATTCTAAGGTGGAGCTAGCTTGAGTTAATGTAAACAATTGGTTCCCCACATAAAAGCGCATCTTTTCTTGAATTGATGTTGTCTCTGACAGAAACATACATACATGTGCTAAGGGGATTCTTGCATAGTTCAGAGTAAGTGACAGGTTTGAAGGAGTACAGGTGATAGCGCTTCCAATTGATTTGGTGTTACTTTTCGTAGAGGATGCTATTGCCTCCGGGAGGCAGGTCACCAGGGGTCCTGGGACTGATGTGAAGGCAACAGAGACCAGAGGGAGAAGGCCAGGGGGTTAGGAAAACTAGAGACCATAAAACTCTGATTTATGAACAGGACCATCCCATCTAACAGTCTTAGACAACAGTTGATTAGAGTCGTATTCTTTTCTTTCCCCAACTCCCCCTGGCTTTCTTTGTGTCAGTGAGTGTTGGGTATACACGTGTGCCTATGTGTGCATGTTTCCGTGTCTGGACATGTGCAGAGTGCAGACATACTGTGTCTCTTAGGCGAGACAACCAGGCTATTAACCTTTGACATTCTTGACAAAACAATTATTTTTTATGGGACATTTGAAAGATCATCTTGATAATGAAATGATAAATGGATCAAGAAACAAAAGAACTAACATTTTAAGCAATACATATTTTGTTGTGTTTTTATGCCTTCTCTTTCACACTGAGAAACACACACAGGGCTTTCTTAATGGAATACTAGATAATCAATTTTGACTTTAGTTTGCAATGGAGTTTTAATGCTTTGATTTTTGTAACCCTTTTTGCATCACTTTATTAAATCACTTTTAGTTCTGATTACATCACCAACCACAAGAGGGACTCACAAATATACAGCAGCCATCATTTGACTATTGTATTCCAAATTAAACAATTTCAAAGGTCTTATCATGACATAAATAATCTCTCTCATTTGTGCAGGGGGAAGCCAAAAGGAGCAACTAGACCACACAAAATATAATTGACAGTTGTCCAACATTTGTCCAGCTCCCAGTCTGCTTTTCAAATATGTATTTAGTGCTCATAATGTTGCCAAGAGTACTCATCACTTTGTGCGGTGTGTGTGTGTGTGTGTGTGTTAGACACAAATCTAAGAAAACAGCGGGACTATTTGCATTGAGTGCTAACTAACACTTTTGCTTAACACCTGCTTATTTTTTTTCCTGCTCTCCTTCTTTCTCCTTTTTTCAACATGTTAGAGGTTCAAAAGTGGAACATATTTTCCCAGCCAGGTAATTTGAGGTTGCAGAAATTACCAAAAGTTTCCTTCGGGATTAGAAGAAATAGGCTGGAGACAAAACAGGTGGCAAACTTAACCTGACATTAATATTTTATGAATATGACCCCAGAGGTTGTAATGATGAATGTCATTTGGGTGTTCCTTGTTAAATTGCTACTAAGCAGGTGTTTTACATTGCCAAGTCAGGCATTATCTCCTCCTTAATGTCTGTTTAAGTACCAATCTGTCATTGATGGAGAACTAAATATTTTTGTTCTGACACTTGCTTAAACAGACACCTAAACTTCTAAGGACTTTGAAACATGTTATTAGAGTTAAAGGATCGTCTCTGTCTGTAGAGAGTTTTAGAGATTTTCCCTTACACAAGTTGATTACACAATAGGAGCACAGTATGTACGTTTAAGGCCTGGCATGCTTTATTTGACATTATCAGTTAATACCTGTGTTGCCTCTCTTTTAGTTTTAAAGAACAAACAGAAAAATGCTATCAAGCGCTTTGACAATAAGCATGATGGTCACACACATGTTGGAACAGGGATCCAGAGGCTTCCTATCATTTTATGAATATTGTCACTCTGTCTTTGAGAATACTGAGCTGCACATTTCTCACTTCAGACTGACTTTCGATCCAGGGAGACGGAGGCTTTAATGCTTTACGGGCCGTCTCCACAGCAGCGTTAAAAAATCTTGAAACGCTTCTGCCCATTCACTTTGAATGGGGTGACGTCACTTTGCCTCACTTTTCGCCGAAATGCATTGTGGGCAGGCGAGCGGAGATTCTCAGGATTTTCAAGATTCAAAGTTGAACAATGTTCAACTTTTGAAGCTGAGGTGGAAGCGGCAGCCAATCAAATCCCGTGTACGCAAATCTGGCAGTTCAAGCTCTAGCCAATCAAACGGCGTGTATGCTGGGAGAGACATACCGCAGGTCATTTCCTCATATTCCAAAAAATGGAGGAGAAATTAGCGGTAGCGAATCAATCACCCGGTGCTTTATGACCAGACCTACCGGGATATAAACCGGAGGAGCCAGGCATGGAGGGAGGTGGCAGAGACAGTGGTATGTTTTCGCCTGTTTTGGGGAGTTTATATCCAGTTTACTTCGGGCTTTTTGGCTTCGTATGTCGCGGGCGGGAGATTCATGTGATTGGTTGATCGCAAAAAAATCCCCAAGCCTCAGACACGCCCACCTCCAAGATTTTTTTAACGCTGCTGTGGAGACGGTCCGTTACAGTTGTGGCAATTAAAGCCACAGGATTCTGGATGAGTCTGGGTGAAAGCATGTGACATTGATTGTCAATGTTTTATGTTTGTCAAAAAGCACTTGTGTTATTGTTCACTGGGGATTCCAGCTGTGCAGCATTACGCCACAAGTCAATGTTTTTATATTGTGATTGAATTATCCCAAATGATGAAGTGTGAAGTTTACAATACGTGCTTGTTTTGAATGTGTTTGTTCCTTCACAGCATTTGAGTGTTGTAAACACTAATATTTCTAAATGTGTGGGCCAAAAGCTAAAACCTTACATATACAATTATGATAATACTTTTAGCAACTTTCATGTGGCTCGTTTTTCTCTTCCCTTTCTTCATGAAAGTATTATTTTTAATTGTTGAAGTTCACCTCTTTTTTTCTTACATTGAGCAGCTTTTCTACAATGCTTGGTGGCAGATGTTTCTTTCTCGCTAATTGTGTGTCCTACACCAAACACCATCCAGTGCCATGTGTATATATAATAACATACCTCTGTGGATTTAAAAAGAAAATAGCTATATTACTGGCACCTAACTACATACATTGGAGACCATCATGGTTACCTTTATATTTTACAAAACAGGTATTTCCTCTTCCAGTGTGGTGGTCAGCCTCTGATCCTCTGTAAATTGAGACACAACTCATTGCGGTATTGAAACAGTTGTGATACAGGCATATATCATATTAAATATCAATCTAAATGTACCAGAGCCTAAGGTTATGTTTTCAAATACAAACGTTAAATTGTTTATCGAAATAACTTTTTGAGGGAGGTCCTTTTAGTCAGCTAGTAAATCTATAATTAATATGAAACCATTATAACATAGGACCTTCCCTTTGTGATTGTTTAATGCATCATCTGTATGCTTTAGTAAAAAAGCACTATCTGCCTGCAGCTGTTTTCATAAGCCCAAATAACATTGCCCAATTAACCCATTATGGGTGTTGCAAATCCCATGTAGCGGCCAAATCGATTTTTATTGTGGTTTCAGACATATTATCTATGGTTACATGTTTGGGTTTACAGTTTTTTTCTTCTTTACCATTATAACATAGGACCTTCCCTTTGTGATTTTTTAATGCATCATCTGTATGCATTTATTTCTTCTTAGATCAGTTAATTAGCTGGTTGAGAGATGCATATAGGCCTTGTTTTAAATGTCATTGAGCCAAGTATTCTAGGCAGATACCTGAGTGATCTTTGACAATTTTCTGCCACTATCTGCTCTGGTACTGTGCCATCGCTTGCCCTGTGTTTACGGGAACATGCAAGTTATCTGGGACCGTCTGAGTGCTGTCGCCCCTCACCTCCTGCTCTTTATCTGCCTCACGCCTCTGCTCGGTGGGCGACGGAGCTGATGGGACAAGTTGATCTCCGCTCTATGCCCACACTTTCCATTCTGAGCACCCTTGCCCATCCTTGAACACTGTGTCTTTGTCATCACGCTCACACTGCCCACTCATTTCCCTAGACAAAATAATTTTGCCATCAAATGAAATGAGCTAACAGTAAAAACAATATTATTTTAATCAGCTTCCTTTTTGTCAGCTACTGTTTGAAACCTTAATCTATAAATTCCAATGATGGCAACTGACTTTTATATTATTGATTACGGCATATTGATTAACGGGGTCTTTGTCCTCTGACCTATCGTAGATTTGGTCTCCATTGATGTGTTGGACAGTGTAAAAGGAACGCTTTGTGTCCTCTGTGCTCACATTGTGGTGTGGTATCTTTTTCACTTGGCCGTAGTTCTTTTGGCTTTGTCCTCCACACCTACGTCTCCCCTCTCCACGGGTTTGACCTTATGATCTGGCTAGCTGTCTGGTGATGCACACAAAAACAGACTGTTAGACCACGCCCACATTGGACCTGGCTGTAATGTAGGACAAACTAAACCTAAATCATCAACATGTTTTGCGAAGTATAAAATGTAGACTCTTTTGTTACATTTTCATCCAAAAAAGTACATTACAGTTTTACAAAGACATGATATCCATCTCAGATATATTAAGAAAGCATTGATCTTTGTATGTAAAAAAATCAGCCCGTCCTGTCAAATAAGGGTCATATGTTTAATCTTGATAGAGGCTGAAAAAACAGCAATGAACAGTTTTGTAGTTTTTTAAGTAACGGTAGAAAAATGTGGCAGTGGGTCGTGGATCAGAGACAAACAGTCTGACCTCCCACACCTTTCTGGCAACAGTGAGCAGACTGACCTTTATCTTGATCTCTGTTTCTCAGGAGAGAGGCAACGGCTCAAGAAAACAAAGCTATTTAGCCCTTTCCTGTCTTATAACAAATATATTTAATTAATGAAAAAACAACATTTATTACTATTTGACACTGGTATGTAAAGTTCAGAATGCTGCTTGCCTACTTTTCCAGATTTATATTTTTGTTTAGTTCTTGCTTCCTCTTTGCATGCTGCACAGTAAGACAAAGGTACACTTTTGGTAATCTGGAATTCACATGTTTACTGCAGGAAGTCTTCTAAGAAACCCTGGAAGTAAAGACATTTAAACACACAACCTTTGGTATATCAAAGAAGGAGCAGAAGAAATAAACAGCAGCTGCAGTTTCATCAATGTTAATCCAGTAAATAAAGGTTGTGTCTCCAGCAGTTAACATCTCTGTATCTGGTGTCTTAAACTGGTAATACCATGTTAACACGCCGGTTAGGAAGATTTATGGTCTTGAACTGAGTCAGTGGGTAAAACTTTGATGACAAAGTTTAACATATGACATGTTAATGTAGTGAGACATGTACAGTAAATGTAGGACATTACACGTTTCTTTAAAGTGTGGAAATATTAGTGTATTCAGCATGTCAGAGTCCAAAGCCTTAACATTATACGTTCTCATGTGGCTGATTTATTGCCAAATTACTTTCCTCTGGCAGCAAAGTGAAGATTGAGGCACAGGTAGTAAAAGGGGGGAGGGATTTTGAAATAAGATCAAAGCTTTCACAGCTATCACAGCCTCCTATGTGTGCATATAATAATTTGTAGCCTACAGTAGTGTGCAAGTTAGTATATCTTTGAAGCTGACGTGATGACATTGAAAAACTATTCAAACTAATAATTATGAGGCGCTCATGAGGCATTCTTACTGGGCCTCTTCCTACACCAATCTAGCTGTCTCCTAATAATAGTGGACCATCTTGCACAAACACTGAATCACTATGCCAAATTGCAGATGACTTAAGAGGCTCAGTGTCACATGGATGTCCTACAAATCCCTGCGAGGAGCCTGCACCGTATCACTGTGACATCTTGATGTTCTTCTAGATCTTTTATGAGTTCTCGTGAAGCTCATCCTCTTTATTTCCTGGGTGGTCTCCTCTATGTCCCGATCCTATTAGGTTGACTTAAATCACTGATTTTATTTTATTTGATCAGCCCGGGTGCAGTAGCACTGAAAAAGCTCCATCACTATTCCAAAGTAGTTTTTTACAGAATTATTTCTTCATCTTTATTGATGTTATCCTGGAATGATAGGCCACTGAAAGGAATCATTACCTTTAAGGCTGTCAGTAGTCAGAGTTTTAGACCATTACTCATTTTTTGATGAGTGATCCCTGGTCCGCTCTCTCATCTCGTGCTCAAAAAACATGTGAGGACGCACATGAGCCCCTGTGCTCACTGTGTGCATTTTTCTTAATGCAGAGAGCAGTAAGGTATTGAAGGTTAATGGCATCCAAGCCCCTAAACACAAGAAGAAGACCACATGTACAAAAGACAAGTCTACAGACACACTAATGGCTCTGTTTGTAGGGACAGTGGTGCTTTAAACTAAATGCTAGCTTTAGCATGCTAACATTTTAACAGTGACAAAGCTAAAAGCTGACTTTTTAGCATGTTTGCTAAATTAGTTTATGGTGTTATCATGATTACTTTTGCAAAACACAAAATATATCTGAAGCTGATTCGTCTTGCTAATTTGATCTTGGTTTCATTCAATATACTGTAAGCAGGGTATTTCAAGCATTAAACAATGGAGACACGTTTGTATTGTTAGGGACACAACATTTGTTTGACATTGACATGGAGACACTACCAAAGACAAAGGTAGGAAAGCTGTTGCAGGGATGTGAAGCAAAGGTCCACTTAACATGTTCAGGTTCAACAGTGGAGGGGAAAACAGCTGTGTGGCCTGCCAGGACAGAACTGGCCCGGGACAAAAATGACAAGTATTTTATGAGAGCTTTTGAAGATGGCGGCTTTATTACAGTGGGTCGGCGACCCCGACATAGCCCGGAGAAGATTTAGCACCACGTCACCTTCTGGTTTCCCAGTGCATTATGAACAATACCTGTGTGCTCGTGTACTCATGAGTTCTTGTTATTGTGTGTGTGCGCATTCAAAGGAGAATCTCCAAGACGACAATCAAGCAAAGCTATTTGAACATTGGTGTGGGTGTGGCAGCTTTGATGTGCACACTTCAAGTTGACCGCTGTTTCTGAGCTTCAGTGTTTTTTCTATTGAATCATAGCTGTTTTCTGTAGATTAAATCCTATTTTGCCTGTTAAAAATCTGAGTGCCACAGTGGAATTTAGAACATTTGACGCATTAACTAAATATTTGGAATCTTCCGCAATTTTCGGTCGCTCGCTGCAATGCCTGAGCCCTGCTTTGGTACTTAATGCCAACATGTAAACCGAATGAGGAATGTTTTATGACATCTGAAGCCTGTCTGTGATTCCAAAGATTCACAGACAAGATGCAACAGAGAGGAAACTGTGAACGATCTTGCATGGTTTACTGGTGACTAATGAATGCATCCTGTATTTCAACAAGACCGAAGAAATACCTCGACTTTAAAAGAATCCCCCACTCACATCTTCTTGGAATGACGTTAAGGTGTAAATGCTTACTCGTTTTTAACTGTTAGCAGAAGAAGCTGGTTTGGTTGTGATATTATTGCATTAATACATTATTATATGAATTAAGTACTTTTTCAAGATTGGAGTGCTAGATGTGGTTTCACCCCCCGTTTTTCATAGAGGAGCCCCTGGTACTAAAGGGGAAACTTGGACATGTAGTCTTAAAACGGTCCTGTTGTCTCCTCCCAGTCTGTCATACTCAAAGGGAGGCTTGCAGAGGTTATGCCTATTGTGCCATTAACTATCTTAACTGTAACCTGTCAATGCAGAGGAAGGACAGTCGATTACTGAGGTCCTCCCACATTGCTGAGCTCCCCAACTGTTAATCATACAATTTGCACTCTTTTATGATTTGTGCTCTCTCATATTGCTTTGTTCTTATTCTTCTCTTTCATTTATTTCTTTAGGTTCATTTGGGTTCAGTAGAGCTCCAGCCAGTGCCAGACCCTCTGGAGCTGAAGCGGGAGATGATTGGTCAGTCTCTAAAGTACAGTACAGATCTGGAGTCCAAGAACTGCCAGCTGTTGG
Organism: Trematomus bernacchii; assembly: GCF_902827165.1. Lineage (NCBI taxonomy): Eukaryota > Metazoa > Chordata > Actinopteri > Perciformes > Nototheniidae > Trematomus > Trematomus bernacchii. Next base: position 200,380 of record NW_022988043.1, read on the forward strand.
AGGAGAACCGTCGACTGAAACAGGAGCACCAGAGAATACTCAGAGAGTAAGGATGAGGAGGAAACCAATGCTGTGTTTTTAGCTAATGGGTTTTAAATATTAAAGAATGTGTGATGGACAGCAAATATTAAGTTCAAATGGAAAGTACCCCGACAGCATGTAATTATTTTCTTAAGATGCGCTGGTATTTGTTTGTTGGTTGTCTTGTTCGCATGCAAACTCTCTTTGCTTTTTAAGTCGGCCTGTCAGCTGTTTGTAAGCACAGCAATCAACCAGAATGACATCACTGGTCGCCCATTTGAGAGAATTAAGGGTTCCACCCTGTGATGCAAACCGGGCTTGTAATTTCTGGGAACTAACCTCAAATGATTTACTTGTGCGTATTTCAGTTCAAATATGACTTCTTTTCTTTTTTTTGTGTAATTGTTAGTCTGTTTTTTTGGTTAATTAGCCAATGAATGAAGCATTGTCAGAGATGGAGGATAAGCATTACTTATGTCTCCAAAGGGTGGAGGCATCAGCATCACTGCCCTTAACAAATGACTCACAGAAAACACAAACAAAAAAACCATTTCAAAACATGCATCTGTCCTTCTGTTTTTGCGTGTGCACATGTGTTTCCATGTGCAAGTGGGAGTCCAAACACTTGGATATATGTTTTTGCATATCCACTTATGTATTGTTCTCACCAGGCTGGGGCAGCAAGTGGAGGATAAGGAGATGTTGGAGGGGAAGATGTACTCACGTTTTGTCATGGTGCTGAATGAGAAGAAGGCCAAGATCAGAGGCCTGCAGGAAGCTCTCCGCCATCTCCAGCCCACTGAAGACCAGCAGGCAGATGGAGAGGGTACACAGAGGTCAGCAGACTGGTTTCACATGGCGTTTTAATTATTCTGTCATGCTCTGGTTTAACTGGCTAGCTTTTCTACTTAAAATGCAGGTGAACCAGTGAAATCAGTTTTATTTAATGTGTTTCTCACATATTTTGTCAATGCAATTTATGTTTCTTTCAATCACTATCAATGTGCTTGTTGATTTTCTGTTAATCTGATTTTCAGATCCACTGAGGTTTTTTATAGCTACACTGTACTTGTTAAATATGTAAAAGAAACATTTAATAGTGTACAATCAATTTAGCTTATTTACTGTTGCATTTTGTAGGGTAAATCAACATTCAGGTCATTGCTTTAGCTGCACATGTTATTTCCAGCACAGGGCTGTCGGCTCTGTGTTTGGGTTTGCCATATCTTTAGCTTTTGCAGAACACAGTTGCTAAATTGTTACTTTACATGCCTGTGTTAATATATAGACTATCGTTGCAGTGCACAGTGTATGGATGAAAGGTTTTACTCACAATAGCTGCTTAGCTGTCTGGCTTTGCCACTGTCACTTGTGGTCAATACTATAACATATTGAGAGGTGATTACCCCAGAGGCCGTGTCTTCTAGAGAATATTCAAAACTCAACTCAATTTTTCTTCTTAGTTTTTTTCTTCTTTCTCACTCAGATTTTTCTATATGAAAAAGTTTCTGTTCTCAAATTATTTTATTTCTTTCAGTGACAACGAAAGTAAGGACAGAAAGGAGGAGACGGTTCATGGTCCATCTCAGGAGCAAACTCTTCTCATCACAGGTGTGTGTGATGTGTTAAGAGTACTGCTTTTTATTCATTTTTTGTGAATAATTGGCTAATACAAATGATTAGTTTATAATCAATGACAGAACAATCTGTATAGAACAGTCTATTGTTTTCATGTTTTCCTGCGTCAGAATATGTTGCAACAGCATAATCAGTGAACATAACCAGACTGAAACATCTCCTTGCCCTCCTATTACTCAGAATAAAGCAACTAGAGTGTTCCTCTAGGGATAGGGCAGAGCCTAACCAATGCAATTCATAACATGATGAGAATTGACATTACGTTTTATCTGTGGGTGTTAACGCACACAAATGTGTGTGAGCTCTACTGTATCACACTGTAGGCTGAAGCATCATTTGGGATCAGGTGGCAATGTTGTTCATACTTAAATCACTGCTTATTTTTCTCATAGTGAAAAATGCAGAGTAGAGGAAAATAAAATAACTTAAAAAATAAGGAAAAGATTGTTAGTAAAAATACATATATAAATAATTATGATATAATAATCATACACATACTAACATACATTTATCAATAGCTGTCTCAATTTGGGACTCTCATAGGTCACCTTTATAAAAATGTACTGTCACAGTGACCATCACTGCATTGTGCTCCAATGTCCCCGTTACTTATGCATGCGCCATGTTTGGTGGGGCAGGGTGTAAGAATTGAACACGGCAACGCTTCGCCCATTCCTGTTACTCCTTGTTATGTCATAGGACAAAATGTGAGTCAGTATTGATGCAGACTTAAAAAGAGTTTAAGCTTTCCTTGAACTGATTTTTTATTGTCTAATAAACTTGACAGTTGAATGTAATTTGATCATGTAAGCAGGGGGTTTTAACGTAAACTTAAAAGCACAGCGAGCAGAGAGCATACCCTCGGGAAGCCAGGTTCTGGGAAACTCTTTTCTTTGAGTCATAAACCCACCCAGTCGGCCGTTATTGCTTCAACACAGCCGGCCAGGAGGTAGTCTTTCCTCTTCCTCTGCATCATGCAGAGCAGGCGTGATGTCACAATATCTGAGTCATACCCCCTGTACTACGAGTTGCAATCTGCTGGGGTAACCTACTGATCGCTCGCTGAATGGCTGCGTTTGTGTTCAGAGCCAAACTCAAGTTCCCCCAAGATACTAATACAGTTGCGAAACATATTGATGATGCAGTGACTTTAGCAGGTCCTGTAGTTTGGCTCTCATTTTCTTCACTTTCACTCACTAACACAAACATGCACACACACATGCACACACACTCCCCCTTCAGTGCAGAGGGATGACGGTTGTAAATTGCGCAGTATGGGTCTTGGCTTACACACTTTGTTGTTTGAAGTGTTTTACAATGCTTTCTTGTGTTCTCAGCTCGTCCGTCACCTGGCACTTATATCTTTTCCTCATGCATTGTGAATTTGCCCTTATATTCTCTCCATCTTCTGCACTTTTTAACATTATGGGTGTGTTTCCAAAATGATTTTAGTATTTACTCTAATTCAGCTGTCTGGCAAATCTGTCTCTAGGCGTTTCTCTTTTGGCCATCACTTGACCATCGTAGAAACACGCCACAACTTAATGTCAAATTTGTTACAATATGCTGATACATGCCTAATGCATGATTAATTCTTCTTGCTTATATTGTGCAGCTTTACTCTGGTTACCCTAGCAATCAAATCAATTCACGCCCACCTTCCCGATAATCTGAGGACAAGAGCCAGGACAAAGTTTTGTATTTACAAATTCAGTAAACACATACAGTAACTACATAAGGTAAACTTTAGTACATTTGAGACCTCACTGACATTTGTTTAGTTTCAGGCCCCACTCATTTGGCTGTCTTCAGGTAAACCCACATCAGAAACCGCTTGCATAACAGCAGTTTTATTTGCATTAAAAACACAAACTTTCCCGACCTAGTTGGCTACACTTTGACATGCACGGCCCCAGTTAACCTTCGTGCCTCGGGGTGTGTTTTCATATTGCAGAGGCCTCTTAAGAGAGTAATGACAGGGCAGATTTGGAGACAAAAAAAGAAACTCTCTCTTTGACCTGTTCCCTCCAGCATCTGATAGTGACAGCAGAGGAAGCATATCACTCACAATGAGGTGACAGAAGATGAAAGAATAGGAGCTTGACACAGTGGAAGAGAGAGTGTCTGAGAGGAAAGAGAGAATTGGAAAACAATCATCAGATGTTCTGTAATGTCCGACTTCGTTAATTTAACCCCAAATATCAACAGTAGCAATCATTTCAGCATCAGCATTCGGCCTTCAATCTCTCAATCTGACAGCAAATCAATTCTCTTAAGTATTTCTTTGTATCTAACACAACTGCTTAATCTGTCAATCTTTGAGTCTGCATGTGCTAGCAGAAGCGTTAAAGGGCAAACAGGTGTGTTTTTGAGTCTGTCTGGATGTAAACCATTTTATGACGGGCCTCGTTGGAATGTCAGATCTCTGTTCCAGATAAAGGTCCCATTACTTAAAGTGTGGAGTTGTCCAGGGTTAACAGAGGTTATCTGAAGCCCAGAGACTCCCTCAAATGTTACACAAATGACACAAATGAAGAATTGGGTTTAAGCAATGAAACTGGAGAATTTGGACTATGAGAATGACACCCAACATCCCCCCAAAAAATGTTGATCGAGACATCTGAGTGCAGGAATTCAGACTCATTGGAGGAACTTGCAGTCCATCAGAGGTCATTGTGAATAGAATCTAGTACCTTTTGATTAACAGTAAACATGCTTTTTGGTATCAACTGATTGATAATTTGCTTAGATAATAACATACTAGAAATGATTCAACTTTATTTTCCAGACAAGGCAGGACCGTTATCTTTGGTGTCACACATTAAAACATGATTCAGTAAGTGTTTTCTAAACAGTTTGTGTGTGCCTCTGTGTGCTGTATTGTATGCAGGTTGTAATCTGGTGAGCCAGGGCATGTCTGTCGACCAGACTTTTTCTGATGAAGAGGATGAACAACCGCGGCGAAAGCGAAGGTTACATCACACCCAGAGCCCAGAGCGTTCTGAGCAGGAATAAAGGCAGGTTAGTCAGATCACCAAAACAAATAATGTCTTATAGTTGTTTTTTGATTCAGCTTTCCATCAATCATTTTATTTTAGTGCATAGCTGTTTTGTGGAGCCTCTCTCCAAACACAGTAGCAGTACAATGACATGGCTTTTCATTGGAGGTGGGAGAACAAGATTATATTTTTCAGATTTTAAAGTAGCTCAAATACAAAAAATGTATCAACAAGACACAATAACATATAATTTTATAATATCTCCAGGCTACTTTCAACCACAATACAAGGAATTTATTTACATCTTGTACCCTGTTAAACATTTCACAAATGTTAAAATTGCCACCTCTTCTTAATAACTAGACCACACCAAATATAACATATTTGTAATATTCTATCTCTGGCATGTAACTCAGATGTTCACTACAGTACATATCGTGAGAACAATTACGGATACATTTCTATGGGTGGGAACATTTTAAGAATTCAACTTTAGAAAGATTGACTCACTGGTGGGCCTGGCCGGGTTTGAGATATTTATCAGCTTCTGTTAATGTTTGGGTTTACGGAGGTTTCTCCTGAACATCCGGCTCATGCATACAATGTTGTGCGGTCTCTCTCTACATTCACCAGCTGAATGTTTTCTAATACTGACGCACTGCAATAAAATGACCAGAGGTTTTTGGACTGCTGCTTCTCTGACTAGACACAGGCTAAGAGCTTAGTCCAAACTATGACAGCAGTAGCTATTGAATGTTACTTAAAACCTGAACTTATTTTCTTATTTGGACCCTTACATTTGCATTCTATCATATTTCATCTGTTATAAATATCCTTTTTCATTTTATTCAGCCTTGTATCAAGATATTGAACTGCATTTCCAAAGTACACAAATGAAATATTACATTTGAAATGGAATGTTTGTTTATTAAGTGAAAATAATGAACCACATATTTTTCTTTCCTTTTCCTTCCCTTCTTTCTTCCCTTCTGTCTTCTCCATCCTCCTCAATAAATAGATACCATTTAGGAACGAAAAGCCTAAATCTAAGCTTTTTCTGATAAACAAGTTTTCTTAAAGCCTCTCCAGCTATGTGGCAATATACTTATGGCTAGTCAACCCTCACCTCGATACACACAACCATAACAGTGACAACCAGGCAACAGAGTCCTGGAGGTGTCCCCAGATTTCGACCCAGATTTCGAGCCAGAGCATGTCACCGTCATCTGGTTTGCTTTAACTGTGACAATTACCTGCTACAGCTCTCATGAGAGCCTAACTGCTTGTCTCTTGTCTTCAATAAATCAAAAGACGAACAACTAATGACGCTATCATTTTCCAGACACTTCAGACTGTGTGCTCCATTGTGAGCTGCCGTCAATACTTTGCCCAGATACTTTAATAATCATGAGATAACAGCCACTTAACGTCCTCCAGTGCTTCCTCAGGAACTGCTGCTGTTGCTAATGACTTGGAGAACAAGGTAGAGAATCTGGACCAAGAGTATGGAAGTAATTTCTCAAGAGCTTGACTTCGCCCTGAGCTTGAATTTGGCTGCCAAACCCCTCAACCTTGTCTCTGTGAGACTGAACAAGAGTAACAACTACTGAGGGACAACAGGCTACACCCAGAAAACAGGGTGTCACCAACATCGAAACGAAGCTGCCTTGTTGCTGCTTTTTCATCATGTTTGCTGATGTTTTCCCTGCTCTTTTCATTATGAAAATAAACCATGCGCCATCTCTTTCATTTCCTCTTTATAAACTAGCGTTTTGCGTACAATCATTTTACCTCCTTTTCATCTGCCCTTTTATTCTGTAGATGTTTTGTGGCCCAAACTCACTGTGTGGTGTTTTGCAGAGGGTTAATGAGCGTATGTTGTCTCTCTGTATTCTCATCCTCAACCTCTTCTTTTACCTTTACTACCAGCTTTAGGTCCTAAGGTCATCACAGTGTGTCTTCACACTGACAGTAATGAACCTCTGGAGATTTACTCGGGTCTTCATCTGACCATTCTACCTTTGACTTCTCGACCTTCCTGCTGTCTTTATGATTTTGATGTTACCTAAACGTCAGCTGAAGACCACGGGTGGCCGCCTGGATAATCTCACAACACGCGCTTGAAGGTTTAGTAATCCCCACAGGAATGTCACACTGTCTCCTCTATACATCCCATCAATAAGGCATTTTGTGAACCGAGGCCCAGATCAGTTTCTGAGGATGATTTACAGATTAATGCATGAAGGTTTGATCGAGGATAAGACAAAGATTATGAAACTCTGTTAATATTTCACTCTCTGGTTTTATTTAATGATTAGAGCATGCTTACCTGACTACAGAATAGTTATTTTTTTAAATAACCTAATGATATGTTTTCCTTGTGTAAAATACATTTAAATGTTTCTCAGCTGATTCAATCATTTGTATTTATTTCATGTTCTAGAAATGTATATAAATAAGAAATATTTCAATTGGGAAAAAAATGAAAAGTTGTAAATGTTTTGCAATATGTTTTACGTGGCAAGGCATGTTAATTTGAACTCGACTTCAATAAACATTCAAACATATTTTTGCCTTTTCTGTCTTTTTGAAATGTTAGGTCACTGCCTAACAGACAAAAAACATGAATAATCTTTTGTAATAAAGCCGTAAATAACAGCATGGCTTTTACATTAGGTCAGTATGGATCAACGGGGCTATACAGCACGCAGCTGAAAGGGTCAACGCTGTTTGTGAGAGAGCGATGAAGGCTGTGCCAGTCTGAAATTAAACGTTCAGTCACATGCTTATCATCGTCATTCACTTACTGCGTGCACCTGTAGGATTCCCATCATCCAGGGAAACGACAGGAATCGTCCTGCTGTCCCGCCGCAGAGCTGTAGTGAGACAGAGCGCTCTTTGTCTCAGGGCTGCGCTCATCGCTCACTGCCTTACACCGTAATGTCTGAAGGAACTTCACATTACACCAGTAAAGTTTGAATACTGAAGAGGACGACTCATTTGAAAATATATTAAGAAATACTCTGTTCTGACTAACCGTTTACACGTTGGATCAATTGTTGAATGCTTCCACTTTTCATTATTGCACTTTATGAGCAATCCAGTGAAATGTAATACGGTTTATTGTACCAGTTGTGTGAGGCTGCATTTTCTTTTATTCCTTTTATTCCTTTTTTTCTCACAGTAGGGAGTACCACTGCTTCTGCTTGGGGCAGCACACATGGACACATGGGCTTTCTGTTTAAAGGGGAATAGATTTTAGTGCAACACAAAACCAGCCGTTAGCCTTCCTGCTGGACCAATTTGAGTTTTTTTTGTGAGTTTTTTTTTGTGTGTGTTTATTGTATTTTTGAGACCAACAAGCTAGTCATAGATATCATTGCCCAAATAGGCTTCAAACAGAACAGAAATTGTATATACTTCTGACTTTCACTCTGGTCTTTTTCTGCCTTAGTCTCCAAGTTTTGCCAGTGGCAACAACTTTCTGCTTTGTTTCAACCCAGTCATTATAACAGCCTTTTGATCATTGCAAATAACAGTGGTTTTCTCTTTTAGATTCTGGTGTGAACTGATTGGTCTCATTATTTGAATTAAACCAGAATGTCCTGCAGGTTGGTAGTTGAACTTTAACTGTGTGATAATGACAACCCGCTGCAGCGTGCCCGAGGGAGACTTTCTATTTTTTCTCTTTGTGAAGGAGTTGTAATAAATATAGAGTTTTGTTTTCTTTAGTCAGATAAAACTATTATTATAACCTAGCTTTGACAATAATGCTTACCGCTTATTTTATATCCCTTTAAATATGAGAAGCTTGAGATATGTCTCAGATTTTAGCTTGACATACATTTTTAAGTTTCTTAGTAAGTTGTGTTATTTCATGTCTTTGCATGTGAGAGTGCTACTTAGAAAGGAACATAAATATATAGTTAGTGCTACCATTATATCATGTATGCCACCCAAGTATTTTAATGGGTCACCAAAACAGATCTTTATTGCAGTTTTACCGAAACATCCTTTAAAATGGTAATTGGAACCAAAGAAACCAAAATTACTTTCTACAGTTGACTGGATTTTCTCACATGGCTAGGAATGCATTATGTTATTATCTTGACTTCCTCTTGGTCAGAGACCAAAGGATCGACGGGCTTTCCACATTGACTTCTCTCGTGTAGGCCTAATTGCTGCCTGGCTTAATAACTGACTCACACAACCATTTCTTTCTGTGGCTGATGTGCAGGGAGAAGCATGACTCCTGTGGGAGGTTTTACCATAGGGACTCCCATACATGTCATAGATCACACACGTTTAAACACATTGGTGCTAAGTTGTCAAATATGACACAGACTTCATTTGAAATATTGTAATCCTGAGTCCCTAGAGTTTATGTATAGGGTGATAACGGCAGAAGGAATGAGGTTAGAGAATTAAATGGTTCCCACAATGCTGCAATATGTTAACTGCAATTGGCAAAGATGTCTGACGTGGAAATGGTCTGGTTCTTGTTATCAATCCACCCGCCTCTCTCTCCCTCTCCCACTCTCTCTCTCTCTCCCTTATACTCACTTCCTCTGTCTTTGTTCCTCTGCCATCCTCTTAGATTAAAGTGGTTTGCTAGAAGGTGGTATACGCAGTGATTCATGTAGTCCGAGCCTGCTGCGCCTCTCAAACAGTCTCCATCAGAACTTGATGCTTTCGCAAGCGATTCGACGCTCTGGTTTTTTCGGTAGGGGGTTAGATCACAATTTAATAAAAACTTGTAATCAATAAAACGCATTTGAGTTTCACAGAAAAATGTGTTTATGTATATGACATGTAGGTTAAAAAGATGTGTGTCACATGGAGGTGTTTTTTTTTTTTGCATCTGGAGTTTGTTGACATGACTAAAGACTAGAGAGTAGAGAGATGTTAAAGGTAGGTAAGTTTGAGAAACCGGCTCGAGATCGCTAGAATTTGAAAATACACAGCCGGAGAAAATCTGCCACTTCCTTATAGAGCCCCTCTTCCAACACACACGAACGCGCACATGACCAATGAGGGCACGAGATAAGTTTGTGCACAGATGGAAAGCTGACAGGCAGGTAGGCCATCCAGTTATTTTAGCCGGGCCGGCTAAAATGATTGGTCGTGCTTTTTACAGTACTACGGCTTCCACAGATGACATTTTTTTTATGGATTTTTTGTTAAAGCACTGAAGATATTTATTGCTATTGGGATGTTAAGAGCATTCCATGGAATATAACAAAAAGTGTATCTCGAGCCGGTTTCTCAAACTTACCTACCCCACCTTTAAGTTGTGAAACCCTACATCTAAAAGTGTGCATTGTAAAGGTGAAGTGTGGAGGGAGAAAAATGAAGCACCAGATGCATATAAAAAAAGAAAGCTAAAGCATGTTGATGGCTCTCACTAAAGGCACCAATTAGGGGACAGCGAGGCAAACCATTGTGTCTTTGTAACGCCCGTCAGACTGACTGACAGTACACCAGCTGTCACCTCCATGACTGACACCTGCCTGTTGATTGGCACCTGGTGCAGAGGACTCCAGACAGTTTTGGTGCAGTTGTCCTCACAATGGCAGTGTGCAGCCTTTTTTGTCCTTTTCATTATTTTTATGTCGTTCGGAAGTCGTAGAAACGAGTCTGTGTGGCATTCAGTTGCTGCTGTCTGGTTATGCTTAAACAAAGTTCATAGTTTACTGTACCTTTGCCAACTCTAAAATACTAATATCTAAAATACTTGTTTGTGCAGATGTTGTGTCCAACATTTTCTTTTGAAATGGGAAATTCTTAAATACGAGACAGACGACAGGGATAGTAAAAGCCTGTACTGTAACCTCACCAATTACATTACAATATGATATGACATCTGATGTTGGCACATGTCTTAATAGAAAGTGTAGTAGAGACATTCAAACTAGGTATTTGACTCTTTTGATTTTCCAATTCATGTTAAATATCTAAAATGTTTGTCTAATTATTTGTGTTTTCACTCATGATTATTGGTTTAATCTCGAAAATGGACACTCGTCTTCTTGCTCAAATATTAGAGTTAAATGTTTCAAGTCTTTTTCACAATTCTATAAAAAACATATTTAAGGGCTCAATTCCATAAATGTAGACAGAAATTAATATTGTAATATAAATTATTATCTCCGTGACTCTTAATACCACATATTAGCATCTGCTTCAAAAATCTCATATTAGTCAGACCCGGGCCTGTATTCATAATTACTTTTTCATCCATCTTCCTTCATGGTAGCTTTTCCTTAGACGGTATCGCAAAAAAGCAAACAAAACTTGATTTTGGTCTGAAGAAATGTGATTAAAATCAGCTCCTGTGCTGTAGGTTACCTTGCTCGGCCTCTCCGTAAAGCTGAAGGGATCAGATTCTGGTGGTCTGGGCCTCCACACTTGGCTCCAAAGGATCAATGTTCATGAGGCAACTTCACTTTCCCACATTTTCTGCCCTAAACAGGGGTTCACTCACAAAGCACACACACGTGCGCGCGCACACACACACACACACACACACACACACACACACACACACACACACACACACACACACACACACACACACACACACACACACACACACACGCGCGCGCACACGCACACACATACAGACAAAAGTGTTTTTTCTCTGTGTCACAGGTTTGGCTATTGTTTGATACTTAAAGTGTGCATCTTTTTTTAACACTGTTTATTCCGTTTTAGTTTCATTTATACAGAGGCAAACATATTGTCAAACATATCAGTTGACTTGACAGGTATTCCTGATTTTCTCTTTTCTGCTTATACTTGAAGATATCTGATGATTTCCTTTAACAGAATCCCAGAACATCTATGGTCATGTGACTGATAAAAAGGCATTACAATCAGAGGAGCTTTGGCCTTCAAAAGTTTCAGTAGGACAGATCCCGCGGGGTCGGAGAAATGTTAAGCCCATTTTATGCTGTCTGAGGAGTCATGGTGCCGGAGGTAGACCACCTTTATAGGTCATGTGATATGTGGGTCATCTTGGGGCCCGCACAGTGGATCCCCAGGATCAAACACTCTTTGACTCATTGGTTTATGGGAACTGAAAGGCAACAGGAGTTCTACAGTTACACATACAGTAGAGACGTTTTACATGGCAGTTAGTGACTTGCAACTTTTAACTTAATGATGTTAAGAAGGTGAAGTAGTAAAATGATACCCATAACTCTAAAACTGAGTAGTTGTTATTATGCTGGGGTCAGGTGGCAAATTCCACTGAGTTTCTGAGCTCCTTTTCAAGTTGTTGGTCTCAGTATGAAACCTGTTTGCTGGAGCTTTGATGGCAACGCATCAGTCTTTGTCAGAGCATGTTATTGATTGCTGTGCAGAAACCATCTTCTGCATACAAGGAGTTCAGGCCTGTCTCAAACTGCTGTGTTGAAGATATATTTTGGACAGATTATCTTAAAATCAATACAATATATGTTTTCCTCTTACCTGTTGTGCTATTTGTCATCTAGATTGAAGGTGGGAGATTCCGGTGATATTGGTTGTAGAGATGTCTGCCTTCTCTTGACTATAACACAACCTGATGGAACTAGGTAGGTGGTGCATAAAGAATACATTTGAGAAACAAAAAAATAATATCCCCTCACAGAAATGATGACACAGTCGCTCAGGATAATCCAAAGACCTTGTTGTGAATTTTTTCATGTAAGAACTGTTTTGTTTTTACCAAACTACACCTCCAAACTGGGTAAGCACATAGAAGAAAGCATGTATCTCAGCATGCATCTGCAGAAGAGGAGCCCATTCACTTTTATATCACAAGCATAAGCCTTATGTCCATTCCTGGATGCACGCCGCCTTCTGTGTAGTGTTAGGGTTGGCGGATCTGTTTTGGTAGAAAGAAAAAAGTTCTTGTTTGAGACTGCTCACAATAAGGACCCCGGAATATCTTGAAAAAACGTGATCATGATTGATGAAACATGATTGATAAAAGAGACATCTTTAGAGGAGATAACTATATCACTTGGCTTCCCACACTAAAACAGTCTAAATAGCAAAACACATAAGAGGAAAACATGTATTTTATTTTGTGTGAACTGCACCTTATTTGTTATTTTCGAATGAAGACTTAATGCCACATTAAGAGGCAGGCTGTTCACATGACATGGGTGATTAGTCAAAATGGATGACCTGTTAACTCCAGCCTTCCCTTTCTGTCTCAGCCGGCACTCATTTCACGTTCTCAGAGTCCGGCTGTCCAGACCAGTCCAGCCTTGCAGAGGATAGATACTGTGGGTAAGTGGTGCAGAGCCCTGAGAAGATTACAATGCACGCAGGTATGGAAAAGGCACTCATGACTTTTCAAAAGGGCCTCGGGCTACAAGGGCAATCTTCTGTGTCAGACGCTTATCACCTCTGCTCCGGCTCTCATGGTGTGAGCGCCTTCAGAAGGGGACACCAATATTTTGAACAATTACTCCGCCCCCATTGACTCCTAACCAGACTTTCCCATCAGTTTGATTCACATGCAGCCTATGTTTCAGCATGTCACACTATAATCATGATACATGTGTAACCTTTTACCAAAGTCATTCATGATGTTGAACTGTTAAGATAAAAAGATAAAAAAAAAAAAAATACAAATTCTGTATTGTGTGCTGTAAAAAAATGAAATGGAAAAATTGCACACTAGCTTTGCTCTCAAATGAAGTAAAGTTTACTTGAAATGTAATTGAAGTTATATGCAGTATAGTGTCATTGGCTTAGTCAAGAGGGTTCACATACATCGCTACTGGAAGTTATAATCAGTGCCTCACACACACACACACACACACACACACACACACACACACACACACACACACACACACACACACACACACACACACACACACACACACACACACACACACCAGTAGCCAATCGTGGTGATTATTAGGCAATAGTTGATCAACTGTGGTCCATCCTCTCCCCCGTGTGGAAAAGACAAGCACAAGGGTTAACAGTGAGCAAGTTGATGACTCTCCTGTTGGATTGTCGTGTATTCTGAGATAACCCATTTCCATTTGAGATTATACATGTATTTAGATGGTCTTCAAACGTTATAATGAAATCCAAACATGATACTTTAAAAACACTAACACATTTCAAATAAAACGTGTGCAAACTATTTATTCTCCAGGTAGACATTATTGATATATTTTTTTCATGTGCGTGGACGAGACCTACAACTGTCCTAAATTGCTAAAAGTTGTTGATGGGACGTTCTCCTTCATAATATTGACAGAAATGTGTTTTTGGAACAACCAGTAGACTGTGACTCAAATCCAACCAGTGACATGTCTGCACCACCCCGTTTCCATTGCGCACCCTTGGATATGGCTGGTGCGCTCTATATGGCATCAACTTGATATTTAATCATCAAAGGCTGTTGAGAAAGAAAGCGATATAAACGTGACTTCCCGAATATAAAAGTTCAATTTTGGCATAATTCATTCTTCATTTAATTACTTTAATGCCATTAAAACATCAGATTTGTAAACCATTCTGAAATAAAGATGTAATATCTCTAAAGTAATGTCACCTGCACAAATGATCGATCTGCGGGATACGGAGCAGTCTGATTGGATGACAATGCACCTCTCAGGCACGGTGCCAAATTAAGTTTGTTCCCCCTCCTCCCAAAGGTGTCTCATTCACTTTTCAGATGGGCACTCTGCCCCTCCTCTCCAGCACTTACGAAATAAGAGCGTGCGTTAAGCAAAATTGAACTTGTTTCTTGCCAGCACTTCACGGTTTCTGTCCCTCCGATCAGAACCAGGATCATCCCGGAGTGGGAACCTGCAGCTCTGGAGCATCAAGGAGAACAGAAAGGTGCACCGGGGAGATAAGTGTTGCGCCGGTTTGGAGTGGACATACTTGGACACATTTTACGCACCTATGTGCTGGGACTAACTGGATTTAAGGACATATCTATCGAAAGTTGTGTATTTTATGGAATAAAACACATTTGACCGTAAGTATTCTTCAGTTTGAAATTAATCAATTGAGCATTTTGCTTTAAACTAGATAATTGACAATGTATGCATTATTTGCTTAGTGTCTTGTATTCTGTTTGATTGTTGATATGGAGCACATATTGAAACATAAAAAACAAACATATATTACAGTTAACTTCTCAGTCCACACACTGTTTAGCACGGACGCACCCAGTGATGCCGTGTTGTCCTCAGATAACCTAAACGGTGTGTCCCGCTACTGAGTGAGGCAACTGGACTTCACAAGTCAGCCCTGCGGATTGGCGACAAGTTACCAGTTAGAAGAGTAGATCCTGAATTAAAACGTTAATAATGAATATCATTATTATAATATTCTATTTAGGCTAGTTGAAAAAGGAACAGGTGTTTTTGTGGAGAAAACTACTAAAATAGAAACGGCAGCAAAAGAGAGCAGATATCAAGTTTTAATCAACTTCCTACAGGATCATCTCGATGGGTCTAAACATTTGCGATCTATTACAGCCCCGTGTTAAAAGTGATGATCTTTCGTTGAATTACTCTTTTTTTTCCGTTTTCCTAGAAACCCTTCTGCGACTGCCTGTAGTTTACGCACATCATTCTCCAAATATAAATGAGTATTATTTACATTAAAACAGGGGGAAAATGCCGTTAGAGATTTACTCTCTCTGTTATTGTCTCTTCAAAGTCTCATTTAATTTATTTTCCATTAGGGTGGGTCCGTTGACTTGGGATAGACTATACAATCACTGCCTTTTTCCCACCCAGAAATATTTGAGATGATGATCTTTTGCCTTGGCCAACTGTCATTATAAGATCTGAGTGTCTCGTTTTTATAGAGTAACACAGTCTGCAGCTCCCTTTGCGACCCGCCACTTGTGTTTATACAGTGGGGTTGAAATGAGGACAGGGGTCTCACTGCTTCTGTCCTCCTGACTACAACATCTCTGTAGTTCGACCCCACAAGAAGCTTTCGTTTTTATTTCTATAGGAACAAATGGACACAATATGCCAGCTTATGTGATGTGTCAGATAAATGTGATGTCCCTTGTTTCCATCGCATTTCAAAGTGTCTGTGTCCTGTTTTTGACGAGGAGACCAATTCATTATTAAGTCAATAAAAATGCTTCAGCAATTTAAGTTTAGATCATGTTATCTAGGTTGAGTATTCATTTTGTAAAAAAAGATTTGAGACTGCTATTATGTTTGTATATTTTATTGATTTGTGACATGTGTTTACACTATTTAATTCCTCTGAAGTGCATGATATCATCTTTAGCAGACTTATCTATTATAATGAAATTGAACACGAATGCACTTAAAACACTGTGAGAAACAACACAAAGGCCATGTATGCATTGTTTCCTAATGCATAGTTTTCATTTTTCCAACAGATGTTGCTCTATATAAAGTTTATCCTGTGGCTATATTGTCTCTGTGAAGCTGCATCTGCAACAAGTAAGTTACATGCCCCGTATCTCTTTCTCAATAACAACTTTTCTACCTCCCTCCTTTTCCCCAAATCTCCCCCTCTCTCTCTTTTTTCACTTTACCTTCCCCTTTCTCTCCCCTCCTATCACTTTTTTTATCTTCCTTGTTTCACCAAACTTAAAGTCACTGTAGACGGTTGTCAGTGTTGCTTAAAAGCGTCACTGTTCTTAAAGTAGCAGACTGTGAAAAGCCCCCTCCAGTCTTTTCTGTGAAACCTGCAAGACTTTACTCAATGCTGAGGTTTGCCTCTCAGGCCGCGTTGGCCCCCCTGGCTCCCCTGGCCCCGTACAGATGGACACCTTTCAATTAGACTCTGCTCGCAGTCTGGAGATAACAGCTGGTTTCACCCCTCATCATAATAAGGCCCTCAGGTAAAGCTCACACAGTCATGCCTCCAGGGCTGTCCCACCACTGTGTCCAGAGCATTCCCCACATTGTTTGCTGTAACCCTGCTGTGAAGAAAGGGAAACAAAGGAGAATCAGAATACCTTTATTAGTCCCACAGAGGGGAAATTTGCATCGTTACAGCAGGAAAGAGCCACAGACAGCTTAATGTTACCTATGTTAAGAAAAAAGTACTAAGTTATGATATAATAAAAATATAATATAAAAAATACAAGTAAAAAAAAAATACTTTCCAAAATACAAATCCTTCCTCTTCACAGAGTAGAGCCTGTTGTCATTTCACATCCCCTTAGATTAATCATATAGAAGTCAAATTGAGATACACTAACTGTGTTGGGGCTTAAGCACAATAACATTTAACCCTGTCTGTCTTCTAAGTAGTGAAATATATTGTGTTTGCTGTGGGATTACATTAAATATCCTTATCCTGTGCTGAAATGTGGGTGTGCAACATCAGTAGCAAGTTTTCAGCTGAGAATAGAGTAGGAGGTCATGAAAAGGAAGATACATATGATTATCTAGTGTGCAGCACACTGATGACATATTTCACTTCTTTCTGTGTGGGTCTACCTGTCATCATCATGTTGGTGAAGGAGGGATTTTTTTTAGAAGGAAAACTAACATGCACAGAACTCAGCTGTGGCCTAACCTGAACTGATGCAATCATGACTCCACTGTTTAACCAATTATCTTTAACTTCATCCAAACATGCTGCAAAGACGCTGCAGTCAGTGTTGAATGTGTTCCCACACCCAGCATTTTAAGGATGAGGTTTGACTTTCCAAGAGCCATTTAAAGGCTATGATGCATGTTTTCTTTTATTAGGCTGGGTGTAGGCGTCACACCCCATCAATGTAAATGAGTCGGGCAGTTTTTAATGTCTATACTTGCAACAGTTAACATTAAAGTAAACAGAAGAAAGACATGTTTTAGCATAGAACAAAGCAAAAGATAATACATAAATAAATAAATAAATGTATATGATTGTAAATGCATTTTTAACCCTTTTGCTTTTTGCCTTTCAGCCCCCAACGCATTATCGATCATCGCACCAGTCACTGGGTCCCTCTCAGGGAAGGTAAATCTTCCCTGCTTCTTCTCCACCATCCCAACCTCAGCACCATTGATCAGTGCCGATGGAATTGCCGTTCCTAGCAGAGATCAATTACGGATCAAATGGACCAAAATAGTTGGAGACGTGGAATCCACAGTGCTGGTGGCACAAAATGGTGCCATCAAAATAGGCTCCGTCTACATGCACCGTGTGTCAGTGCCCAGTCACCCTGAGGATGTAGGTGATGCCTCGCTGACGATGGTAAAGCTGCGTGCCAGTGATGCCGGCACTTATCGATGTGAAGTCATATACGGCATTGAGGACACCCAGGATACAGTTAACCTTGATGTTGATGGTAAGAAATTCATAATATCCTTCCCGGGTCATATCAAATTCTCTAAATTATCTCCCCCAAGATGTTCTATAAAAGTAGAGGGGTTAGCTGCAAGGGTTTTATTATAGTGAAATGCAATACAAGTGGTGATAGATATGTAAACAATATGAGAGAACCATGGGCGCCCTTGTGCTTACTTTGATAGCAGTCGCTACCCACTAGTTACTCAGAATAACCACAGTTTTCGATGCCTTCTTAAAAGAGATGAGTCTTGGGGTCCCTGTCCATACAAAGTACTTGAGTGTTTACATTCCAGTGTTCAGACATCTAAGCCTATAAGTAATTACCCATATATGGATGGTATTCCACAAGTTGACAGAATAAAAGCTATGTTATAATCTCACCAATCCCTGTCATCTTTGGTGCCACCTTGTCAGTGGAGATGTTTCTCTCTGTGGGGCACGCTTTTATTGAATAATACAGTATTCCTTAGTACCCCTCCCCATAAATGATATATATATATATGATGATGCGACATTGGTGCAGTACTCTCCTTGTGGGGGATCCCTACATAGTGTAATTATGTGCACACTATGTGTCACTTGATAAGTATTCTGTGAGATATGACTTATGTTTCGGGATGCAGAAAACATGGGTGGGGGATGCTGGGATAGTTTTGGTTTTCACTAGTTTTCAGTCTGCAATGTTAATTAGGTCTATCAATCATATCCTCTGGGTCTGTTTACTGTCCACAAATATGGGAATTTCAGGGACATGGCATCATCTGCAGTTATCTTGTTCATTTGTGGTAAACTCTAACAGTATTTGGTTTATCCTCTTGGTTTATTGCAAAGCGTTCCCCTTTCCAGAGAAGTTGGGAGACTCAATTATTTCACCCATGGTGTGTGCTTTATAAGACATTTGACATTATTTATGGCACTGAAATTACACTGATGAATTCCAGATTTGTACATTCATGTTTTTATACACAAAACATTTAGTTTCACTTTTGGATGGTCAAGTTTGATCCTATTTCTTGCCAGGTGTTGTGTTTCACTACCGGGAAAGCACCAGCAGGTACACCTTGGACTACCAGAAGGCTGTCGAAACCTGCCAAAATATTGGAGCATCCATTGCTACATATGAGCAACTGAAAGCAGCGTATGAGGATGGCTTTGATCAATGTGATGCCGGCTGGATTGCTGACCAGACAGTGAGGTTAGCTGAGTTTTAATCATCTGCTATGAACTCATTTACTTTAAACAACACTGTTATTTATCTGATGTGTGACATTCTTTGTTCATAGATAAGATGATATAACCTATGATCATTTATTTGTTTTTCTATCCGTTCAGATACCCAATTACAAGGCCAAGGAAGGGCTGCTTTGGCAACCTGAAAACTAAACCTGGTGTCAGGTCGTATGGGACCAGGAAAGCCACAGACACCTACGATGTATTCTGTTTTGTGGACAAACTTGCTGGTAAGTCAGCCATAAATGTGGCTTTTCTAATCCTATAGAAAGGAGGTGTCGTTCAGAGGCAGTGCCACACCCTCTGAGATGAGGAAACCTGCCAAATGATCACAGTGCCAAAGCAAATTACTTTTACTGCTTATAAAACCGATGTGGAAACACGCCTAATTTAGTTCTTTGAATATGGTATTGGTGACAATTTGATTTTTATACATTGTGTTACACCATACATTTTCTCATGTTGCAGAAAATGAGTTAGAGAGAAGCACTTATTGATCTAATTCTTACGCAGGACTCACAATTTATTCCTATAATGGTGTTGAAAAAGTTGGAAACCAAAATGCGATAATGGGGTTTTTTGATTGCACTTGGCAAAGTTTAAGGGAAGTCCTCACATCTCAGCCAGAGTCTTTGAGTGTGTGTTCATTATCCAGCCTCTAACTCTTGTTGGACTCATTTTCACTCACAGCGTTTTATGAGAACTAACATGCCTCTTGATACTTTAACTCCAGTCAGCATTCTGTAGTTGTTCTTGTTATCTGGGATCTATAAAACGCAGCCCTGCTACAGCACAGTTGCAAATCAATTCGTTTCTAATTTGAAGCCATCAGTCAGCATTGTGATTTGTATTTTACATTTTACGAACAGATGTAGACAATGGTGTCAGCCAGGGCGCGTCAACCTTTACATTTGTTTTATGTATGAAGTAAACTGAAACACTTCTGTCTGGCATATTTGCCTTCAGTTTAAAGGAGGCAGTTAACACACCATATGTCTTACACTGGAACTGAACTTGGGACGTGGTTTCATTGGTCTTTAAACTGTAGACACAACACAATCCTCAGGATATTCATTAGTTTAATAATCTTTTTGAATATCTTCTCAGTGACCTACCCTTTATATATTATGGGAAAGCTGCATGTTGTGTTAATGTGGTTTGAAATGCTTTGAAGTTGAATATGTTTTTGACTGGTAAGACATGTCTGAGTGGGAAAAGCATCTCCTTATCTCAATGCCATTGTAAATCAATGGGATAACATCGACATACATCCAAGACTAACTGAAAACATGTAGTCAGCCAGCCATCCTATTTGTAACGTTGTTTTGTTTTAATTGACATCTTGCCTTTCAGTAGACTTTTGTTTAGATGATCCTACAGACAAAGACACATATTCATAGTTGCTGTAGTGCAGTCAGTTTTCAAAGTGAAGACTTTTCCATGAACAGCTAGAGGGAAGGAAACATTGAAGGTGTGAACTTTATCACTCCGGTGGGAAACCTTATGACGTAAACTACAGACACAATCATTGACAGGCTACCACATTGTCTGCATTGCTATCCCACCTCCGATTTATTTAATGAAAGAACTATTGTTGTCCTAAATGTGATTGGTGGGGGATGTTTGTGTCTGTGTCCTGCAAATCGGTGACTTCGTCAGCAGTTTTTTAGGCTGCGTCTGTACTGAAATATCAAACTGATCAAAAAATCTGGAGTTTGAGTTCACTTTAAATAATATACCGTTTAAGCTTTGTTTTTAGTTCAAAATATTGAAAAATGAAATATGGAATGACTTTCTGTCCATGTTTGATACAGAACTGATTCATGGCAATGTTTGTGGAATTATTTGAATACTGTATGAATGCTCTGGGTGTTTGCTCTCTTAAAGTAATCATATTATGTTGCCATGATCACTGAGGATTTGTTGTCATGTTCCTTTTGAGTTAGTGCTTTTGTTAACTGTTCTTTGCATTTTGCCATCTTTGTTTCAGGTGAAGTGTTCTATGCTCCTGTGACCCCTAAGATGACTCTTAAGGAAGCCAGTGCAGAGTGTAGGAACAGGAAAGCTGTCCTGGCATCCCCGGGCCAGCTCCACGCTGCATGGCGACAAGGCCTGGACAGATGTGACTATGGCTGGCTCTCCGATGGCAGTGTACGACACCCTGTGGCAGTACCCAGACTGCAGTGTGGGGGAGGCCTGCTCGGAGTAAGGACCATGTACCGCTACAGAAACCAGACTGGCTTCCCAGAACCAACCAGGAAGCTTGGGGCTTACTGTTTTAAAGGTACAATTACTCACAGTGTCTGGTTGTTAGTATTTAGTTTATTTACCCTACAGTATGTCATGGAACAAAGTGATATCTGCCTCGGTATAGGTTCATTCCTTCGTATAGACACTGACAAAGTGATTGAAGGCACAAACCATTCACTGTTAAAACCAGGCCTGGACTAAGAGGAGTTATGATCTCACGTCTCTATTTGCGTCTGCTCCCCACTTTGATTTTCTGCTCCTTTGCACCGCCTTCCCACATTTTGAAATGTTTACAACCTGTCTCATTTTTTCTCTATTGTTCTAAAAGGAACAATGTATGACTTATTGTGTGTCACATGCCACACTAGTATTACAGATTGAAGAGTCCAGGCAATAACATTTGTCAAGATGGGAGTCAAATCTCTTTACTTTAGAAGCAATGGACATAGCAGTTCTTATTCCAATGCGGGATTAATGACCAACAGTGAGTACGAGTTTGTGAGCAGTCAGTATCTGTCTGAAACCTTAATTAATTCAAGCTGGGCTAATCCATACTGCTTTCTTCTTAAACAACCTCACTTCTGATGTGAAACAGACTACAACTTTTTTTCCTGTTCAAGATTATCACAGCTTTCATTTTAGATAATTTTAACACATTTATAGTCAGTACATTTCTGTAAACTCTTGGACACATTTTCATTTGCATGGGAATTTATCTTTTTTTCAAACCATGGTGACCAAAGGAAGTCAGGATAATAAAGCTATGAGTCCTTATTAATAGTGACACTTCATGGTTCACTGGAGGTTAGCACAATAATGGTAATCCCTTCTCAAAATAAGAGTGTTCTTAACTAATCAGTATCCCCAGGGTGAACACCAAATGATTGCCACCATCTAGATATGCAGCAAAAGTAAATAATACCTCAGCCTTTTTAGTCTCATTATCTAACTCCCTTTACGCCTTTCTCATCTTGTTTGCGCTGTCAGAGTTTGCCCCCTGTCACTCTCACTTGTACTTATCAGAGCAGACGTTTGGATAATGGACACAGCTACTGCTGGACTTCTAAATCCAGTCATCCTTGGCGACCCCTGACCTGGCCTTTCCATCTTTACAAATGAGAGGTTGGACAGATAAGCTGTCCCCTGCCTGGCCATTTACTGCCCCTGAGCTATGCTAGCTCTCGCGGTGATAAGTCCCCATGGAGTTCAGAGGGCACACAAACAGGCCACCCTCACCTCCTGCTCTGTGTATTCCATGTCAACTCTCTCAGTCCTGTTGTATTTACGCTCCTGTCTAAGTGCTTTTCAAGTACCCTTGTTTGGTTGGACCCACTCCATCATTTCCTGCTTTCCCACTCTCAAAAAAAAGTATGTAAACCTACTTCAGTTAGACTACACAGAAAGACAGGGTTAACAGAGGTTGTTGCAAAGGCCAAATCGGGATGGACTGGGAAAACAAAAGCCCCAGTAACAGCTTTGGTGAGATAATGCACTCTCTGAAAGCAGGCCCTTTTTTTCTTGTAAGGAAAAACATGTCTCACCCCTTACATCAGAGATAGTTTCATGAAAAAAGAGGGCTAGTACGTAATGGTCAACAGCTGGCTTTACACGGTCTGTCTGGGCCAGCAAGGAAAGCTTTCTAAGTTTCATTAAGTGGGTGTGAGTAAATGAGAGAGCACGGGAGGACATAGAGGCAGAGGCAAACATAAAGGAAGTAAAGGGATTATAAAGTAGACAAGTTCATTAGAAGCATTCGAAGACCAAAACGGAGGAACGATTAAATCATGGCTGCTGCTCAATGACAGGGCTACATGCAAGTTAAATGTGTAGGAGAGACACAGGGTACAGGAATGACTAAAATAATCATGGCACCTCTAGCAAAACCAAAACACTAGATAACCCAAGGTTGAAATGCTTCCCTGCTACATGTGAATCCTGTTCAAGCAGATCCGGAAATGTTTAAAGTAGTACTGAAAGTGCACTTTAACGTTTAACAGAAAAGAGTACACTTTGACAATAACCTTGTCTGCCGTGAGATAATATTTCTTCAGGAAAATTATCATGATGGCGGCTGTGGCTCAGTGGATAGAGTGCTGGACTTCGAATCAGGGGGTAGCAAGTTCGAGTCCCACTGCAGTCAGCATGTCGTTGTGTCCCTGGGCAAGATACTTCACCCCAAATTGCTCCTGTGGGGATTGTCCACAGTACTGAATGGACTGCTTAACAGAGATAAAATCCTGGCTGAGCAAAAACTTTCTCAACCTCAACGAGAGCAAGACCGAGGTAATCTTTTTTGGACCCCAACCTCCAGCCTCTCCGGTTGATATTCTGGATCTCTCAATAAAAACATACTCCCCTCTGTCATGAACCTTGAAGTGACCTTCACAAGCACTTTTAAATTCGACAAGCAGGTCAGCACCGTAGTAAAATCCTGCTTTTTTAAAATAAGACTATTGGCCAAAACCAAGTCGTATTTATCTTTTAATGACTTAGAAAGGGTTATTAACGCCTTTGTAACCTCGAGACTGGACTATTGCAACACTCTGTACGTGGGTATGGACCAGGCCTCAATTAAACGCCTGCAGCTAGTCCAAAACGCTGCTGCACGTTTGCTGACTGGCCACAAAAAGCGTGACCACATCACCCCAATTCTGGCCTCACTGCACTGGCTTCCAGTTCGGTTCAGAATTGATTTTAAAATCCTTTTATTTGTTTTTAAAGCACTAAATGGGCTGGCTCCGGCCTATATAGCTGAACTGCTCCAGCGCTACACCCCAGCCAGAGCTTTAAGGTCTGCTGACCAGCTGTTGCTGATAGTGCCCAGAACCAGGCTCAAAACCCGAGGGCACCGAGCCTTCGCAGCAGCTGGCCCTAGGCTCTGGAACACTCTGCCCCTCCATGTGAGGTCGGCCCAGACCCTAGGGGTTTTTAAATCTACACTAAAAACACACTTCTTCTCTCTGGCCTTCTAGTTAGAGCGGAGCACGACTCCTGACTTTTCCCTGTGTTTTTTTTAAATATATATCTGTTGTAATTTATTGTCTTTTATTGTGATTGTAGTAATGTGTTTTTATTACATGTACAGCACTTTGGCTCGACGAAAAATCGCTTTTAAATGTGCTTTAGAAATAAAACTTGATTTTGATTTTTTAATTTTTGATTTTGAATGTATGTTAGTCGCTTTGGATAAAAGCGTCTAACAAGTAACATGTAATGTAATGATAGTTTTGGTCTCTCTGATACCTTAACATAATTATTTCCCAACCGTTATCTAGATTAAAGATAAAACTAAGTTTCATAACTAAGCATTGTTTCCATTGTTAAAAACATTATAAAAACAGGACAGAAATGAATGTTAGTATAGGTTATAAACAACATTAGGAGTTAAGAGAGGAAGCCCTCTACAATACAGTTTCTAGGAAACTTTCAACTTTGGGTACTTAAATGTGAAGTGTCACATTGCTATTGCAGCTGTGGCATATTGCTCTTTGACTGCTCTTTGACTCAAGACTTGTCTCACAAACTGTCGGCCTTACAATAAGGTATAACGATGTACATTTGTATCATAATTGTATGTGTAACATTTGATTTAAGTGAGGGGATTGCCATTTGTTGAGTTCATCTTTGCATCTTTCTGCAAATCAGCAGGGCCTTTGGATCCTTAAAGTGTTGTAAACAATTATCTTTACTGCTTTTTTATTGTATCTACTTGTGTGTTCTCAGGAAGGACTAAGGTGATCAACCAGACATCCTTTGTGGATATGTCTGTGGTGGAAATCCTCACCACCACCATCACTTCTCCCACCACCGCCCCTTTGCTGGAGAGTAGCACGACTACACTAACCCCAAAAGCTGAAACAGCGTCAGAGGCAGAAGGGTCTCCCGACTCTGCAGTTCCTACACATATTCCATATATGTTCTCGACTAGCATGTCTCCACCTCTCACCACTCCTGCAGACCAGGAAGAAGAGTTATTCACCATAGTTGCCCCCACAATCAAAGAGGAATATGAAGACCCTGATGATGTATCAGCCACACCAGACGATGACTTAGAAAGTGAAAATGTAACCACTGTGGAATATGATCCCTACAAACATACAACAGAGAGCACTGATACCACAGAGTCAACAGCAAGATCCTACGAAGAGCCGGACGATGAGATAGTTATTGAGATCAGAACAATCCAACCTGATATCCCCATACCAGACGCCTCTCTCAGCACAGAGCCCATGTTTGCAAAGGGGAGCACTGAGGAAACCATTGTAGATCCTGGGATCACCTCGGACCTCACAGACACTCCAACCGAATCAACAGAACTGACCAGTGAGGAAGTGTTCATCCCATCAGAATCACCCTTGACCGCTGAGCTTCATTCGACAACACCATTCCCAGACTACATTGATGAGATTGTGACACAGTTTCTTGTAGAGGCACTACCACCAACTCGACCACCCCAACAAGACCTCTCATCCAGCAGAACAGAGAGCACTGAAGGTACAACTTTCCCCAGAGACACCCCCTTTATGTGTAACACCAGACCTGGCAGTGAGGAGGAGATCACCACCACAACAGGACTGCCAGGGACTACAAACACTGCTACAGAAACCACTCCTCAAACCAAGGATGTAGACACACCTTCTGACATCTACAAGGACGAGACCACATCTACAGCTGCGACATCCGCTATTATTGATGTAGGAACCTCAGCTCAAGATGTGACCACAAGTGTACAAGTATTTGATGAGTCCATCCCTCTGGTGCCAGAGCACAGCGGTGAGTCCCTGCCAGAGGAGCACACAGCAACAGAGTTGGACAAAGAGTTCTTTACATCCTTCCCCATGGCTTCAACGGTGGCTGACAAGACCACCACTCCAGGTACAGAGTCCATCCAAGTGACCACCGCCATGCAAAATGTATCAGGTAAGACATACCAACAATTCATTTGATCTTTGGGGTTTTATTAGCAACATTGTTCTCAATTGAAATGGTTCTAATAATTAAATTGCAGTTCAGATTTGGTTGTGCGAATAGGAACTGGCATATTATGATTATTCAGAACAGTAATGAAATAGTAAGTAATCGGAGGAGGGCCTTCTTAATAACAAACATGTGGGAGATAGTTAAACATTGTCATAAGCTGGCCTGTAATTTACTGTTGTCAAATGATCTCTGCAATCTGGTATACTCATATACTGTGTCCACTTTACTGAAGGGAGATGAGACTTTTTATGTGTTGCTCGAATGTGTGTTGCTGTTTGTTACCAGTTGTTGTTGTTGTGGTGGTTTGTTGTGGTGATATAGGACTTCAAGTATCATTTATTGTCATTATGCAGCACAGTGTTGCACAACAAAACAGAAGTAGTAGTGCATTTTGGAAATGCCTTTTTTAAATGTGCAACAGTATGATAACATACAACAAACAACAGTGAATTATCTGGGCAGATTATGTGGCCAGCATCTTTTCAAAAAAATTAAACATCACATTTTTACCACTGGAGTCCTGCACTCTGTCCGGACGTCCGCCCATCAAGTACAAAACTGTAGCAAAGTTCATGGGACCGTCGTTTTGTATTCTTCAACATACATGTAATGGTACAGAAGCTGGGAGTTGTGCTGTAGGAGGCTCTGCTGTCCAGGGTGCTGAAGTAGAGAGATTGTTTGCTGGAGACAGCCAGTGAAATGTATAGAGGCTGGATTCAACTGACTGTAACTGTAAATGTATACCCATAGGCAATGTATAGGCCCTTAGGTATTTGGCACATGGATGTTGGTTATTTAACCCAGCCAGCTCAAACCAAAGCTCAAGCCAATACTGATACTGATATTTTTTCTGTATGACTTATGTATGATAAAGAAGACTGTTAGCCTTACAGTAGAACCTCCTGCTGACAAGATGGTCTGAAAATGATTTTGACAGAGACAACAAGAAAAAATATGGGAACGATGTCGGGGATAAATGACTCAAATATTCTTGAGTTGTCAATTATGGTATTGAAGACATGACTTGGAGATAATTGTTTCAGCAAATTGGGATATTGGAAATACTTATACAAAGCCATGACTTTCTGCTCAAAAGCTCCTGAAGTTGCATGTTAACAGAGGCTGGATGCTTTTGTTCTCATTTTATTTGCACTCCATCAGAGCTGCATTCGTTGCCATGTTGCCTTTTCCCTGAAGAGCAGCACTTGTTGGTGGGAAGGGATCTGTTATATTTGAAAGGTCAAAAGGGAAAGCGTTGGTAATTAAGCAGTTTTTGGATCTTTGTCTGGAGTTGTGGTAGATGACTGAGAGAGCAGCAATCTGTTCTCCAGGTTATACAAACTCCAAGCTGCCAGTGTGGTCATGAGCACTGTGTATGTGCAGAGGGGTCAGTTAGTTGGCCAAGAGTACCCATTACCAAACTTGTTTGTTTGTGTCCACGTGCAATACTGAATATGAAAGAGATACAACATCTGTCTGTGCGTCTTCTAGCGTGTGTGTATTTGTATTGCAAATCACTATGTATTTGCAGCGTTTCTATCCTTGTGTGTGTGTGCACCAGCTTACTGACAGCGAGCCTGGCAATAACTGAGTTGTGTTGGCAGTCTACCTGAGTAAGCACAGATGCCTGTCTTCAGCAGTGACCAGACACCACCTCACAAGGTGATCTCATCATTAACACAAAGTCTGCCCTCTGTGAGGGCAGCTGAGGCTGACTGAGCAAAGCGAGTGATTCTACAAACTTTTACTGCCACATCATGTGATGTGCCTCAGCTGAGGGACTAAAGGACTTATTTTGCCCTCTCAGTTTGTGTGTGAAAAGGCTTGTGGAAAATATTGTGGCACAGGGATAAGTGTGTCGCCTGGCTGCATGGTAACAAAGAGTAGCTTAATACTGATAGTCGTTGTTTGTGCAGTGTTATTGTCATGTGAACAGTGCCCATGTGTTTCTGATAGACTGAAGACAATTCAATGAATTGTTTACCAAATGTTTATAAGTAGATCTTGTAAGGCGTGCCGACCACAGATGTCACAAAACAATGCACAGAACCACCATCAGTGCTTTGTCATGATTAGGGTTGCAAAGGGGCAGAACATGTATGGGAATTAATGGGAATTAATGGGAACTAACTGGGAATTGAGGGTAATGTAATCTAATTGTATCATATCCAAGCATAAATATAAACATTTTGTTTTGTCATAAGAAAACATCCATGCAAAATGATACAATTAAAAAACATGACATTTCAACAGATTTATTTGTAAGTAGAACAGAAGAAGTTTTAATTATTTTATTGAACAATCATTTGTTTCATTGGAGAACAAAAACATGAATGTTGAGTTAAATATTACTCATCCCCCCAACCCCACTCATTCAAAAATGAACAAAAATGCACCCCCCATCCAAATATCCCCACAAGAAATCATCTGTGCATGTGATGGAGGAATGCACAGTGCCTGTAGGGGGTGTGGTCTCAATAGCCATGCAGTAAGCAGTGTGCTATGTGCATGTGATGGAGGAATGGCATGGATATTCAAGTGTTCTTGAATGGCATCTGTTTGTTTTAGTCAAGATTATGCTAATGTACTTTCCCCAACTATATTTAAGTTTCCTATGAAGAGCCCACCTTCAATTTAGAAAATTCCCAGTTTATTCCCGTTTATTCCGATAAATTCCCGTTAATTCCCATGGAAAGTTTCCATCTTTTAAAATTCCCGGAATTGTGCAACCCTAGTCATGATAAAGCATCTGTTAACATTAATTTGCCATCATTTTCTGAATTGATCCTTGAAGGAAGAGTTTTACGTTTAGGGAGATACACTTTATTACCATTTTGAGACCCATGACTTCCTGGAGTCTCGGCTTGTTGCATCATAGTAACTGGACCCGCCCAATTAATTGTTGTTTGTTTGTTGTAGCTCTTGTACAGAGCCAGGATAGCTGCCTCCTCTTCTGTTTCCGTCTGAGCTCTGAGTTCCCTGGGTGTTAAACAGGTGTCCTTCTGCAGAGCTCAGCTAGTTCAAGTGTTCTTGGTGCAAACAACAATCTGTATCACCATTTGTGGGAAACCGAATAGGGGGACAAGGGGCAAAGTGAAACATAGAGGGAAAGAGAGGAATATTGAGAGAGAGAATGGAGAGAAGTTTGTATACCAAATGATTTCATGTTTTGTGCAAATAATCTTTTCCTTTTCTTTGCTTGTACATTATGCAACCAATGGTAAACAATTGAGGCTCAACAGGAACAAGCTGTTCATTTTAGGATTCACTGTGGCTCTGTTCCTTTTGCCACCTGGCCTAAGCATAATAACACATTTGTCAAAAACAAAGCCCTGTGGCTCACTCTCCAAGGTTAAAAACATGTACAAAAAGGGATGACGGTGAATGAGAGAGATGAAGTTAATTTACCAAAATGAAGGGTTTTTATTTGGGTCAGTCTTCATCAGTGACACGCTACTCTACAGACACATTATATTGACAGTCAGTCCCATCAGGTTTTTCCTCACACCAACCCTTAATTTTCTTAAAAAGAAGTGCATTAACCTAAATCATTTTCTTTAAAAGATGATTAATAATTAAAATGAGTTCAATGAATTGGAGCTTTAATAACCTTTTTTTAGGTGTGTTCTGTAAAGTAGTTTAAGGCCAATATCTTATAAAAAAGGTGAATCATGTCCAGCAAGACAACATCTTGTTTATTTATCTAACTAATAAATGAACAAGGTCAAGGCAATCAGAGGCAAAACCGTGTAGGTGGATGATGATATTGTCTGCTACTGTACAAAGGGAATTGAACACTGCTTCTGTGTTAGTGTTCAAATGAATAGCAGGCAACTGCCGACAACTGAAATCACTTTATCTGTGAGTCTGTGGACCTCTAGTGGATGTTGTAACATTAATCATTCTATACATGTTTTGATTTAATTCTCCTCTTATATTTTACAGTAAGTAGTAGATTGTGAGGATGATGGATGGATTCATATTTTATATCCTACATGCATGGGCATACAACTACAGTATGATATATGCCATAAATGCTGTTGGCATGATGAATCTCAAATAAGCTTCGGATGGCTGTTTGTGTGAATGTTTATAGCTCCTGATGGGCAGGTGACACTTTGTATTGCAGCCCCTGCCACCAGTGTATGAATGTATGTATGAATTGAGGAGTGCTGAGTTGTGTTTAAAAGCCCTGTGAGTGGTTAAAAAAGGAAAATAAAATTGTAGTAGAATATCAACAGGTCAAAGCTGTTAACATTGTTGAATGACTTGGCAATGTCTATGTTCAAAAGGCCTCTTCATATTTGGTTTTCACATCAATTTAGAATATAAATCTTTGAATAGTGGTTTGGATAAAGCTCAGACATTAATATGTTCGAGAAAGATTTATGTGCAGTGTTTCGCAATGTTTGTTTATTTCAATTTCTTTTTTAAATAATGTTTCTGTGGGAATACTCGTAATACTGTGAAAGTTTTGTTGCTGTGCTAACCATATATTTATCATTTTAAATCACAATGGTTTTAGTCACAAATGATACAATTGTTAGACTCTCTCTTTGAAATGTTTGTCTCAAAGGCTAATCCGAGATTACCCTGACTGATCATTTAATTTAATTAGAAAAATGGTGGAGTTCCCCCATGAAATTAGTTTTTTAATTTGTTGGGTGTTTTTCCACTCACAATTAAAAAAACATCTCTTTTATGTGATGTGTGTAACAGTGCGACAATCTTTGATACAATATCAAACCATGACCTTTACTTTCAGATGATTGGCAAATAAATTGTCACAATTTGCCCCTTTTCATTTATTTTCTTTGCAGTTGACCTGGTTATACTACCACAAGATACTCAGTCTCCTGCCATACCAGTTGTGCCTGACCATCCCACCCCCTCCATAGCCGATGGTGAGCCCATCCTGCAGAGTGGAGACCCAGATTTTGCCTCCCAAGCAGCAGTAACCATCACTCCAACGGTTAGCTTTATAAATGGTAGACATGAAATCACACTGGAGCCACACAGCCAGATAGAAGAAGAGGCCAAAGGTACCCAGATTATGACAAATGTGACAACTCTGGGAGCAAGTGATGAAATAACCACAGTGTTTGATTATACCGATCTCCCTGTTGATAGCTCCAATGAATCTATAGAGGAGCAGACGACAATGCTGACCTCTACAGAGATCCTAAATGAGTATGAAACTGATATAATCCCAATAGTCGAATCGACACCTCCTCAGATACTCCCTGGGGTAGATGAACTCACTACAAAAGGCCCAACACAGAATGACACAACCTCTGTTCCAGCCTCAACAATGGAGAACACAGAATCGAAAAGTGCACTAAAAGTTGAAGCTGGCCCAGCTGTCACATACGACACAGAGAGGATGTATAATATCACAGCTACCTCTGCTGACTTTGTTCCTACAGTAACACCAGCTGCATCACACATCACCACAGTAACTAAAGAAACCCAAACCACGAAGGCTGATATGAGAACCACGTCTGTCGTCACCACATCTGCACAAGAAGAGGTAGGCGAGTCAGGGAGGACTCCGCTGTATGTGAAAAGTGACTCATACGTGACTCAGACAGAGAAGCCTAAGGACCAATCCCCTGTTACTTCTTTAACTGAACTTTACACAGTCAGAGATAAAGCAGAAACCACAGAGGAGACAAAGAGCACATCTGCCCCTCCAGCTGCTGAAGACAGCACACAGTCTACATTACAGACTGTGTACACTCCCTTCTCCGATGACGCTGATGAGACAACACTAACATCAACAACTAGTGACTCACAGAGTTCCACTCCAGATGTGGAAGGAGAGAAAGAGACCCAAATCCCAAAAGAATTTGCCTTCAGCACAACAGCTCCTTTAGTATCAAGTAGTTTAACCACTCATAAACAGACAGCCAAGACTGAGATAACACCAGCTATAGATGTACGCAGCACTGAGTCATCAGCATCTGTACCATCTACCCTGGCTGAAAATGTAGAGCGTACAGTCACGAGTCAGGGAGGAAGTACAGCCAGCCAAATGTCTTCAGTCTCATCAGCAGAGAAAGCTACAACTGATGCAATGTCTACACCAGAGGAGGAGGGGTCGGGGGTTCAAACAGTGCAGTTGACAACTGGCTCACCATCAGAAACATCTGCAGGGACAGCAATATCAGGCATTACACATAGAGATCAAGCTACAGGGGAGAGTGAATTAACATCACAAACAGAAACAGCAGGCAAAGATATAACATCTGTTTATTCCACTGGTGAGTTAAAGAAAATGTCAACACCCACCACTATGCATGAAGAGTTGAAACAGGATGAGACAACAACTCCTTCCTCACATAAATCCATTGCAACCACTGCTTCGACTTTATACAGTGCTATTGAAATGATCAAGACAACAATGGTATCTTTCACTGGATATTTCGATTACTCAACACAAAGTGCATCACCAATGACTGAATTACTTGGGGAAACAGTGACTAGTGTGACGGATGAGCACACTTCATCACCTGTGGTGACTTCTATTTCTCCAGTCATTAGCACTGTTAAACCAAATCAGTCTCTTTCAACTGCGGCCTCTACAGCCAAAATCTCAAGCGTAACTGTGGACATAAAACAGACACAAACTCTAACAGTGACCCCAATAAGTAGCATTAGGGAAACAGGTTCATCACATCCCAGCACTGCTCAACAGATTACTGATGACCAAACCTCTGGTATGACATCAAGTGGAGCAAGTGCAGCAGTAGAGAAACCAGTATCAGGAACCACACAATATGAGACAGCTCATACTTCAACAACGGCATCTTCTGCTTTAACCACCGAGATACCAACATCAGTATCACAAGAAATGTCAGAAATCAAAACCACCGAAAGTAAATCAGTCACTTCAGAAATTAGCTCTATTTTCACCCCCACAGATGAGGTGACTTTAGAGGGCCAGACAATATCACCTGATGCTTCAAAGAGTGACATTACAGAAATAACTGTAAAACCGTCAGAGGTAATATTAAGGACTACTGTTTCTCATGACACCAATGGGACCCAAACTCCCTCTTCTGCATTAAACACAGGTGGCGTAGTGACTGGGAAACTAACAGAAAAACTATCCAGTTCACAGGATCCCACAGTTAGTAGCATCACTGACAAAGTTACCATCCCACTGCACACTTCAAAAGCACAGGTTGGCTCTGGAGGTCAAACAACTACATCTTCTGTGTACAGCACTGAAAAACCAACAGAAATGTATGAAGGGACACAAAAAACAGGAGCATCACTACAACCAAGCACATTTACTCCTACTGGTACAACAGAAACAATTTCCTTACCTCCTTTAACACAAGAAGAAAGATTAGGCACACAGACAACTGAAAGATCAAGTGAGGAGTTGGTCACTTTGTTTAGCACTGAGACACCATCAGCAAAGGTCACAAGTCAGACAGAAAAGTTAAGAGACACTACAATGACTGACAAAATCATAGAAAGTTCTGTATTCACTACAACAGATGCCAATGGGTCGGGTGACACAATCCCAGACATGTCTACTCATACATCTTTTGTTTCAGAAACATCATCTCTATACAGCACTGGGACACCAAAGGCAGAAATGTCACCGAAAACAACAAAAACTGTTGAAACCTTTGAGTCAAAAACAATGTCACCTTCAGAAGACCCATCAGTTTTCTCTGATTCTGATATGACAGTAATGAGCGCAGAAACAACGCCTCCAAGTTTGGCCTCTGTTATATCTTCTACTGTTTCAGACATTGAGAAGGAAGATATTGGCACTGCATTATCAATGGTAGAATCAAATCCCTCCTCCAGTGGAGATACCATCAAACACCAAGTCACTGAAGATTTCACAGAAAAGTCAATCATCACAGCAACTACTGTTTCTTCATTGTTGAGCACAGAGTCCCCATCAGTGACAGCATTGGAAGAAACTGACACAATCAATACTTCAAAAACAGCTGTTACTAAAGCTTCATCACTATTCAGTACTGAGACACCAACTTCAGAAACACAGGAGACTGTAACAAGTCAAACTGAAAAAATATCAGCTACACCAGAGACAAGTTCTACAACAACTGATGAAGAAAGCTCAGGAGACAAAACCCAAGATATGTTCCCTCAGACCTTCTCTGTCACAGCTAAATCAACTCCATACAGCACTGAGGTACCAACAGTAAAATCTCCTGTTACAATTTCTGCTGTTTCAGGCATTGAGGATAGAGAGATAAGTGGTGAAACTACAATGGTGGACTCAATTCCTACCTCAATTGGATCAACCCTTAAACCGGAAACATCATCATTGCTTATTCCCACAGGAACAGAGGGTTCTGGAGACATCACTGGTGATTTTGCCCACGAGTCAACCATCAGAGCAACTACTTTCTCTTCATTGTCGAGTACAAAGTCACCATCAGTGACAGCATCGCATGAAACTGAAACAAGTGACACTTTGAAAACAGCTATTACCAGAGCTTCATCATTATACAGTACTGAGAAACCAACATCGGGGTCAGCTAAAACTCAAGATGCTGTTACGACAAGTCTAACAAGTAAAACATCAGCTACACCAGAGACAAGTCCTACTTTCCCAACAACAGATGAAGAAAGCACAAGGGACCAAACCCAAGACATGTTCACTAGTACCTTCTCTGTCACGTCTAAATCGTCTCTCTACAGCACTGAGGCACCAACTTCAGGATCTGTTTTTACATCTTCTGCTGTTTCAGACATTGATAAGAAAGACATTAGTGGTGAAACTACAAAGGCAGAGTATATTCTTACATCCACTGGATCAACAATGAAACCTGAAACATCATCGTTTTTCATTACCACAGATACAGAGAGTTCTGGAGACAGCACTGAAGATTTCACAGAAAAGTCAATCATCACAGCAACTACTGTTTCTTCATTGTTGAGCAAAGTGTCCCCATCAGTGACAGCATTGGAAGAAACTGACACAATCAATACTTCAAAAACAGCTGTTACTAAAGCTTCATCACTATTCAGTACTGAGACACCAACTTCAGAAACACAGGAGACTGTAACAAGTCAAACTGAAAAAATATCAGCTACACCAGAGACAAGTTCTACAACAACCGATGAAGAAAGCTCAGGAGACCAAACCCAATACATGTTCCCTCAGACCTCCTCGGTCACAGCTAAATTAACTCCATACAGCACTGAGGTACCAACAGTAAAATCTCCTGTTACAATTTCTGCTGTTTCAGGCATTGAGGATCGAGAGATAAGTGGTGAAACTACAACGGTGGACTCAATTCCTACCTCAATTGGATCAACCCTTAAACCGGAAACATCATCATTGCTTATTCCCACAGGAACAGAGGGTTCTGGAGACATCACTGATGATTTTGCCCACGAGTCAACCATCAGAGCAACTACTTTCTCTTCATTGTCGAGTACAAAGTCACCATCAGTGACAGCATCGCATGAAACTGAAACAAGGGACACTTTGAAAACAGCTATTACCAGAGCTTCATCATTATACAGTACTGAGAAACCAACATCGGGGTCAGCTAAAACTCAAGATGCTGTTACGACAAGTCTAACAAGTAAAACATCAGCTACACCAGAGACAAGACCTACTTTCCCAACAACAGATGAAGAAAGCACAAGGGACCAAACCCAAGACATGTTCACTAGTACCTTCTCTGTCACGTCTAAATCGTCTCTCTACAGCACTGAGGCACCAACTTCAGGATCTGTTTTTACATCTTCTGCTGTTTCAGACATTGATAAGAAAGACATTAGTGGTGAAACTACAAAGGCAGAGTATATTCTTACATCCACTGGATCAACAATGAAACCTGAAACATCATCGTTTTTCATTACCACAGATACAGAGAGTTCTGGAGACAGCACTGAAGATTTCACAGAAAAGTCAATCATCACAGCAACTACTGTTTCTTCATTGTTGAGCAAAGTGTCCCCATCAGTGACAGCATTGGAAGAAACTGACACAATCAATACTTCAAAAACAGCTGTTACTAAAGCTTCATCACTATTCAGTACTGAGACACCAACTTCAGAAACACAGGAGACTGTAACAAGTCAAACTGAAAAAATATCAGCTACACCAGAGACAAGTTCTACAACAACCGATGAAGAAAGCTCAGGAGACCAAACCCAATACATGTTCCCTCAGACCTCCTCTGTCACAGCTAAATTAACTCCATACAGCACTGAGGTACCAACAGTAAAATCTCCTGTTACAATTTCTGCTGTTTCAGGCATTGAGGATAGAGAGATAAGTGGTGAAACTACAACGGTGGACTCAATTCCTACCTCAATTGGATCAACCCTTAAACCGGAAACATCATCATTGCTTATTCCCACAGGAACAGAGGGTTCTGGAGACATCACTGATGATTTTGCCCACGAGTCAACCATCAGAGCAACTACTTTCTCTTCATTGTCGAGTACAAAGTCACCATCAGTGACAGCATCGCATGAAACTGAAACAAGTGACACTTTGAAAACAGCTATTACCAGAGCTTCATCATTATACAGTACTGAGAAACCAACATCGGGGTCAGCTAAAACTCAAGATGCTGTTACGAAAAGTCTAACAAGTAAAACATCAGCTACACCAGAGACAAGTCCTACTTTCCCAACAATAGATGAAGAAAGCACAAGGGACCAAACCCAAGACATGTTCACTAGTATCTTCTCTGTCACAGCTAAATCGTCTCTCTACAGCACTGAGGCACCAACTTCAGGATCTGTT
This sequence comes from Trematomus bernacchii, assembly GCF_902827165.1. Classification (NCBI taxonomy): domain Eukaryota; kingdom Metazoa; phylum Chordata; class Actinopteri; order Perciformes; family Nototheniidae; genus Trematomus; species Trematomus bernacchii. The sequence continues at coordinate 237,565 of NW_022988043.1, forward strand.
TTTACATCTTCTGCTGTTTCAGACATTGATAAGAAAGACATTAGTGGTGAAACTACAAAGGCAGAGTATATTCTTACATCCACTGGATCAACAATGAAACCTGAAACATCATGGTTTTTCATTACCACAGATACAGAGAGTTCTGGAGACAGCACTGACGATTTCACAGAAAAGTCAATCATCACAGCAACTACTGTTTCTTCATTGTTGAGCACAGAGTCCTCATCAGTGACAGCATTGGAAGAAACTGACACAATCAATACTTCAAAAACAGCTGTTACTAAAGCTTCATCACTATTCAGTACTGAGACACCAACTTCAGAAACACAGGAGACTGTAACAAGTCAAACTGAAAAAATATCAGCTACACCAGAGACAAGTTCTACAACAACCGATGAAGAAAGCTCAGGAGACAAAACCCAAGATATGTTCCCTCAGACCTTCTCTGTCACAGCTAAATCAACTCCATACAGCACTGAGGTACCAACAGTAAAATCTCCTGTTACAATTTCTGCTGTTTCAGGCATTGAGGATAGAGAGATAAGTGGTGAAACTACAACGGTGGACTCAATTCCTACAAGTGAATCAACCATGAAAGTTGAAACAGCATCGTTCCCAATTACCAGAGATATGGAGAGTTCTGGAGACAGCACTGACACATTCACAGAAGACTCAGTCATCATAGCAACTACTGTTTCTTCATTCTTGAGTACACAGTCAACATCAGTGATAGCATCGCAAGAAACTGAAACAATCAATACTTCAAAAACAGTTGTCACTAAAGAATCATCACTGTATAGTACTGAGAAAACAACTTCAGTGTCAACTGGAACACAGGAGACTGTGACCACAAGTGAGACACCGAAAGCATCAATAACACCAGAGACAAGTTCTACTTTTGCAACAACCGATGAAGAAAGTTCTGTTGACCAAACCCAAGAAGGGTTCACTCAAACCTTCTCTGTCACAGCTAAATCAACACTATACAGCACTGACGCATCAAAAGCCACATCTCATGATACCTCATCTGTTGTTTCAGACATGGAGGATCAATACATAAGCACAACAGCCCCTTTAGTTTCTAGTACTTCAACCGTTACTAAACAGACAGAGAAGACTGATATAACACCAGCACTTGTGACTGCTGATATGTCTATACCAAAGGTAGAGAGTGTAATGGTTCAAACCTTAAATAGTTACACAACTGGCCCAACGTTGCATACTACTGCAGAGACTGCAACATCAAACGCTATAAATACAACAGATCAAGCTCCATGGGAGAGTCAACTAACATCACAAACAGTGAAATCAATAGGCACAGATAAAACAAATGTTCCTTCAACTTCAACACCCACAACTATGCATGAAGAGTTGAAACAGGATGATACAACCACTCCTTCCTCACATGAATCCATTGCAACCACTGCATTCCCTTTATACAGTGCTATTGAACTGATTAAGACAACAATGGCGTCCTTCACCGAATATTTCAGACATTACTCAACACACAGTGTATCAACTATGGAACAAGTTGATGTAACTTATCTGGCTACATCATCTGCCTCAAGCATTAAGGATGAAGACATTAGCAGTGAAACTACAAAGGCTGATTCAGTTCTTACCTCAATTGGTTCAACCCTTAAACCGGAAACATCATCATTGCTTATTCCCACAGGAACAGAGGGTTCTGGAGACATCACTGATGATTTTGCCCAAGTGTCAACCATCAGAGCAACTACTTTCTCTTCATTGTCGAGTACAAAGTCACCATCAGTGACAGCATCGCATGAAACTGAAACAAGTGACACTTTGAAAACAGCTATTACCAGAGCTTCATCATTATACAGTACTGAGAAACCAACATCGGGGTCAGCTAAAACTCAAGATACTGTTACGACAAGTCTAACAAGTAAAACATCATCTACACCAGAGACAAGTCCTACTTTCCCAACATTAGAGGAAGAGAGCTCAGTAGAGCAAACTACTAAAATGTCCAGCAAAGACACTACGGTTCCTACATCTTCTTCGTTGTTTAGCACTGAGAAATCAACTATTCTTTCCATTGGGGAACAAGCCAGTGCTACCACAGCTCAGACACAGAAGTCCTCAGTCTCTGCAATAACTGATAAGACGGAACTAAGTGCCATGGTCACTAAAGCAGCTGAAGATGGCTCAGGTGACCAAACATCTGAAATATACACTGATATCTCTTCTGTCATAAATTTCACAAAACTGCCATCATTTACAGGAGAACCTTCCATTTCTCCATCCTCTGATGAGACACTCACAAGCTCAATGACAATGTCTCCAAGTTGGGCATCTGTTATATCCTCTGTTACGGAAATTGAAGATGATTCTATCAGCAGTATATCTTCAATGGTGGAGTCCATTCCTTCATTCAGTGGACCAACCATAGGCCCTGGAACTGCATCATTGGCACTTCAACCTACCACTCAAGCTGAAAAGTCTGGAGACAGCAGTGTAGATTTCACCGCAGAGTCCTTACTTCTGGCAACCACTCTGTCCTCAATGTTAAACACTGAAACTCCATCAGTGACTGTCACAAGTCAAACAGAAAGATTATCAGCTACACCAGAGACAAAATCTACTCTCTCAAAAACAGATGAAGATGGCTCAGGTGACCAAACCCAAGACATTTTCACGCAGTCTTCCTCTGTCACGTCTAAATCCTCTCTGTTTAGCACTGAGGCACCAACTGCAACATCTCCGGTTACATCATCTGCTGTTTCAGACAGTAAGGATCAAGACATTAGCAGTGAAACTACAACGGTGGACTCAATTCCTACCTCAATTGGATCAACCCTTAAACCGGAAACATCATCATTGCTTATTCTCACAGGAACAGAGGGTTCTGGAGACATCACTGATGATTTTGCCCAAGAGTCAACCATCAGAGCAACTACTTTCTCTTCATTGTCGAGTACAAAGTCACCATCAGTGACAGCATCGCATGAAACTGAAACAAGTGACACTTTGAAAACAGCTATTACCAGAGCTTCATCATTATACAGTACCGAGAAACCAACATCAGGCTCAGCTAAAACTCAAGATGCTGTTACGACAAGTCTAACAAGAAAAACATCATCTAGACCAGAGACAAGTTCTACTTTTCCAACATTAGAGGAAGAGAGCTCAGTAGAGCAAACTACTAAAATGTCCAGCAAAGACACTACGGTTCCTACATCTTCTTCGTTGTTTAGCACTGAGAAATCAACTATTCTTTCCATTGGGGAACAAGCCAGTGCTACCACAGCTCAGACACAGAAGTCCTCAGTCTCTGCAATAACTGATAAGACGGAACTAAGTGCCATGGTCACTAAAGCAGCTGAAGATGGCTCAGGTGACCAAACATCTGAAATATACACTGATATCTCTTCTGTCATAAATTTCACAAAACTGCCATCATTTACAGGAGAACCTTCCATTTCTCCATCCTCTGATGAGACACTCACAAGCTCAATGACAATGTCTCCAAGTTGGGCATCTGTTATATCCTCTGTTACGGAAATTGAAGATGATTCGATCAGCAGTATATCTTCAATGGTGGAGTCCATTCCTTCATTCAGTGGACCAACCATAGGCCCTGGAACTGCATCATTGGCACTTCAACCTACCACTCAAGCTGAAAAGTCTGGAGACAGCAGTGTAGATTTCACCGCAGAGTCCTTACTTCTGGCAACCACTCTGTCCTCAATGTTAAACACTGAAACTCCATCAGTGACTGTCACAAGTCAAACAGAAAGATTATCAGCTACACCAGAGACAAGTTCTACTCTCTCAAAAACAGATGAAGATGGCTCAGGTGACCAAACCCAAGACATTTTCACGCAGTCTTCCTCTGTCACGTCTAAATCCTCTCTGTTTAGCACTGAGGCACCAACTGCAACATCTCCGGTTACATCATCTGCTGTTTCAGACAGTAAGGATCAAGACATTAGCAGTGAAACTACAACGGTGGACTCAATTCCTACCTCAATTGGATCAACCCTTAAACCGGAAACATCATCATTGCTTATTCCCACAGGAACAGAGGGTTCTGGAGACATCACTGATGATTTTGCCCAAGAGTCAACCATCGGAGCAACTGCTTTCTCTTCATTGTCGAGTACAAAGTCACCATCAGTGACAGCATCGCATGAAACTGAAACAAGTGACACTTTGAAAACAGCTATTACCAGAGCTTCATCATTATACAGTACCGAGAAACCAACATCAGGCTCAGCTAAAACTCAACATGCTGTTACGACAAGTCTAACAAGTAAAACATCAGCTAGACCAGAGACAAGTTCTACTTTTCCAACATTAGAGGAAGAGAGCTCAGTAGAGCAAATTACTAAAATGTCCAGCAAAGACACTACGGTTCCGACATCTTCTTCGTTGTTTAGCACTGAGAAATCAACTATTCTTTCCATTGGGGAACAAGCCAGTGCTACCACAGCTCAGACACAGAAGTCCTCAGTCTCTGCAATAACTGATAAGACGGAACTAAGTGCCATGGTCACTAAAGCAGCTGAAGATGACTCAGGTGACCAAACATCTGAAATATACACTGATATCTCTTCTGTCATAAATTTCACAAAACTGCCATCATTTACAGGAGAACCTTCCATTTCTCCATCCTCTGATGAGACACTCACAAGCTCAATGACAATGTCTCCAAGTTGGGCATCTGTTATATCCTCTGTTACGGAAATTGAAGATGATTCTATCAGCAGTATATCTTCAATGGTGGAGTCCATTCCTTCATTCAGTGGACCAACCATAGGCCCTGGAACTGCATCATTGGCACTTCAACCTACCACTCAAGCTGAAAAGTCTGGAGACAGCAGTGTAGATTTCACCGCAGAGTCCTTACTTCTGGCAACCACTCTGTCCTCAATGTTAAACACTGAAACTCCATCAGTGACTGTCACAAGTCAAACAGAAAGATTATCAGCTACACCAGAGACAAGTTCTACTCTCTCAAAAACAGATGAAGATGGCTCAGGTGACCAAACCCAAGACATTTTCACGCAGTCTTCCTCTGTCACGTCTAAATCCTCTCTGTTTAGCACTGAGGCACCAACTGCAACATCTCCGGTTACATCATCTGCTGTTTCAGACAGTAAGGATCAAGACATTAGCAGTGAAACTACAACGGTGGACTCAATTCCTACCTCAATTGGATCAACCCTTAAACCGGAAACATCATCATTGCTTATTCCCACAGGAACAGAGGGTTCTGGAGACATCACTGATGATTTTGCCCAAGAGTCAACCATCGGAGCAACTGCTTTCTCTTCATTGTCGAGTACAAAGTCACCATCAGTGACAGCATCGCATGAAACTGAAACAAGTGACACTTTGAAAACAGCTATTACCAGAGCTTCATCATTATACAGTACCGAGAAACCAACATCAGGCTCAGCTAAAACTCAACATGCTGTTACGACAAGTCTAACAAGTAAAACATCAGCTAGACCAGAGACAAGTTCTACTTTTCCAACATTAGAGGAAGAGAGCTCAGTAGAGCAAATTACTAAAATGTCCAGCAAAGACACTACGGTTCCGACATCTTCTTCGTTGTTTAGCACTGAGAAATCAACTATTCTTTCCATTGGGGAACAAGCCAGTGCTACCACAGCTCAGACACAGAAGTCCTCAGTCTCTGCAATAACTGATAAGACGGAACTAAGTGCCATGGTCACTAAAGCAGCTGAAGATGACTCAGGTGACCAAACATCTGAAATATACACTGATATCTCTTCTGTCATAAATTTCACAAAACTGCCATCATTTACAGGAGAACCTTCCATTTCTCCATCCTCTGATGAGACACTCACAAGCTCAATGACAATGTCTCCAAGTTGGGCATCTGTTATATCCTCTGTTACGGAAATTGAAGATGATTCTATCAGCAGTATATCTTCAATGGTGGAGTCCATTCCTTCATTCAGTGGACCAACCATAGGCCCTGGAACTGCATCATTGGCACTTCAACCTACCACTCAAGCTGAAAAGTCTGGAGACAGCAGTGTAGATTTCACCGCAGAGTCCTTACTTCTGGCAACCACTCTGTCCTCAATGTTAAACACTGAAACTCCATCAGTGACTGTCACAAGTCAAACAGAAAGATTATCAGCTACACCAGAGACAAGTTCTACTCTCTCAAAAACAGATGAAGATGGCTCAGGTGACCAAACCCAAGACATTTTCACGCAGTCTTCCTCTGTCACGTCTAAATCCTCTCTGTTTAGCACTGAGGCACCAACTGCAACATCTCCGGTTACATCATCTGCTGTTTCAGACAGTAAGGATCAAGACATTAGCAGTGAAACTACAACGGTGGACTCAATTCCTACCTCAATTGGATCAACCCTTAAACCGGAAACATCATCATTGCTTATTCTCACAGGAACAGAGGGTTCTGGAGACATCACTGATGATTTTGCCCAAGAGTCAACCATCAGAGCAACTACTTTCTCTTCATTGTCGAGTACAAAGTCACCATCAGTGACAGCATCGCATGAAACTGAAACAAGTGACACTTTGAAAACAGCTATTACCAGAGCTTCATCATTATACAGTACCGAGAAACCAACATCAGGCTCAGCTAAAACTCAAGATGCTGTTACGACAAGTCTAACAAGAAAAACATCATCTAGACCAGAGACAAGTTCTACTTTTCCAACATTAGAGGAAGAGAGCTCAGTAGAGCAAACTACTAAAATGTCCAGCAAAGACACTACGGTTCCTACATCTTCTTCGTTGTTTAGCACTGAGAAATCAACTATTCTTTCCATTGGGGAACAAGCCAGTGCTACCACAGCTCAGACACAGAAGTCCTCAGTCTCTGCAATAACTGATAAGACGGAACTAAGTGCCATGGTCACTAAAGCAGCTGAAGATGGCTCAGGTGACCAAACATCTGAAATATACACTGATATCTCTTCTGTCATAAATTTCACAAAACTGCCATCATTTACAGGAGAACCTTCCATTTCTCCATCCTCTGATGAGACACTCACAAGCTCAATGACAATGTCTCCAAGTTGGGCATCTGTTATATCCTCTGTTACGGAAATTGAAGATGATTCGATCAGCAGTATATCTTCAATGGTGGAGTCCATTCCTTCATTCAGTGGACCAACCATAGGCCCTGGAACTGCATCATTGGCACTTCAACCTACCACTCAAGCTGAAAAGTCTGGAGACAGCAGTGTAGATTTCACCGCAGAGTCCTTACTTCTGGCAACCACTCTGTCCTCAATGTTAAACACTGAAACTCCATCAGTGACTGTCACAAGTCAAACAGAAAGATTATCAGCTACACCAGAGACAAGTTCTACTCTCTCAAAAACAGATGAAGATGGCTCAGGTGACCAAACCCAAGACATTTTCACGCAGTCTTCCTCTGTCACGTCTAAATCCTCTCTGTTTAGCACTGAGGCACCAACTGCAACATCTCCGGTTACATCATCTGCTGTTTCAGACAGTAAGGATCAAGACATTAGCAGTGAAACTACAACGGTGGACTCAATTCCTACCTCAATTGGATCAACCCTTAAACCGGAAACATCATCATTGCTTATTCCCACAGGAACAGAGGGTTCTGGAGACATCACTGATGATTTTGCCCAAGAGTCAACCATCGGAGCAACTGCTTTCTCTTCATTGTCGAGTACAAAGTCACCATCAGTGACAGCATCGCATGAAACTGAAACAAGTGACACTTTGAAAACAGCTATTACCAGAGCTTCATCATTATACAGTACCGAGAAACCAACATCAGGCTCAGCTAAAACTCAAGATGCTGTTACGACAAGTCTAACAAGTAAAACATCAGCTAGACCAGAGACAAGTTCTACTTTTCCAACATTAGAGGAAGAGAGCTCAGTAGAGCAAATTACTAAAATGTCCAGCAAAGACACTACGGTTCCGACATCTTCTTCGTTGTTTAGCACTGAGAAATCAACTATTCTTTCCATTGGGGAACAAGCCAGTGCTACCACAGCTCAGACACAGAAGTCCTCAGTCTCTGCAATAACTGATAAGACGGAACTAAGTGCCATGGTCACTAAAGCAGCTGAAGATGACTCAGGTGACCAAACATCTGAAATATACACTGATATCTCTTCTGTCATAAATTTCACAAAACTGCCATCATTTACAGGAGAACCTTCCATTTCTCCATCCTCTGATGAGACACTCACAAGCTCAATGACAATGTCTCCAAGTTGGGCATCTGTTATATCCTCTGTTACGGAAATTGAAGATGATTCTATCAGCAGTATATCTTCAATGGTGGAGTCCATTCCTTCATTCAGTGGACCAACCATAGGCCCTGGAACTGCATCATTGGCACTTCAACCTACCACTCAAGCTGAAAAGTCTGGAGACAGCAGTGTAGATTTCACCGCAGAGTCCTTACTTCTGGCAACCACTCTGTCCTCAATGTTAAACACTGAAACTCCATCAGTGACTGTCACAAGTCAAACAGAAAGATTATCAGCTACACCAGAGACAAGTTCTACTCTCTCAAAAACAGATGAAGATGGCTCAGGTGACCAAACCCAAGACATTTTCACGCAGTCTTCCTCTGTCACGTCTAAATCCTCTCTGTTTAGCACTGAGGCACCAACTGCAACATCTCCGGTTACATCATCTGCTGTTTCAGACAGTAAGGATCAAGACATTAGCAGTGAAACTACAACGGTGGACTCAATTCCTATCTCAATTGGATCAACCCTTAAACCGGAAACATCATCATTGCTTATTCCCACAGGAACAGAGGGTTCTGGAGACATCACTGATGATTTTGCCCAAGAGTCAACCATCAGAGCAACTGCTTTCTCTTCATTGTCAAGTACAAAGTCACCATCAGTGACAGCATCGCATGAAACTGAAACAAGTGACACTTTGAAAACAGCTATTACCAGAGCTTCATCATTATACAGTACCGAGAAACCAACATCAGGCTCAGCTAAAACTCAAGATGCTGTTACGACCAGTCTAACAAGTAAAACATCAGCTAGACCAGAGACAAGTTCTACTTTCCCAACATTAGAGGAAGAGAGCTCAGTAGAGCAAACTACTAAAATGTCCAGCAAAGACACTACGGTTCCTACATCTTCTTCGTTGTTTAGCACTGAGAAATCAACTATTCTTTCCATTGGGGAACACGCCAGTGCTACCACAGCTCAGACACAGAAGTCCTCAGTCTCTGCAATAACTAATAAGACGGAACTAAGTGCCATGGTCACTAAAGCAGCTGAAGATGGCTCAGGTGACCAAACATCTGAAATGTACACTGATATCTCTTCTGTCATAAATTTCACAAAACTGCCATCATTTACAGGAGAACCTTCCATTTCTCCATCCTCTGATGAGACACTCACAAGCTCAATGACAATGTCTCCAAGTTGGGCATCTGTTATATCCTCTGTTACGGAAATTGAAGATGATTCTATCAGCAGTATATCTACAATGGTGCAGTCCATTCCTTCATTCAGTGGACCAACCATAGGCCCTGGAACTGCATCATTGGCACTTCAACCTACCACTCAAGATGAAAAGTCTGGAGACAGCAGTGTAGATTTCACCGCAGAGTCCTTACTTCTGGCAACCACTCTGTCCTCAATGTTAAACACTGAAACTCCATCAGTGACTGTCACAAGTCAAACAGAAAGATTATCAGCTACACCAGAGACAAGTTCTACTCTCTCAAAAACAGATGAAGATGGCTCAGGTGACCAAACCCAAGACATTTTCACGCAGTCTTCCTCTGTCACGTCTAAATCCTCTCTGTTTAGCACTGAGGCACCAACTGCAACATCTCCGGTTACATCATCTGCTGTTTCAGACAGTAAGGATCAAGACATTAGCAGTGAAACTACAACGGTGGACTCAATTCCTACCTCAATTGGATCAACCCTTAAACCGGAAACATCATCATTGCTTATTCCCACAGGAACAGAGGGTTCTGGAGACATCACTGATGATTTTGCCCAAGAGTCAACCATCAGAGCAACTGCTTTCTCTTCATTGTCAAGTACAAAGTCACCATCAGTGACAGCATCGCATGAAACTGAAACAAGTGACACTTTGAAAACAGCTATTACCAGAGCTTCATCATTATACAGTACAGAGAAACCAACATCAGGCTCAGCTAAAACTCAAGATGCTGTTACGACCAGTCTAACAAGTAAAACATCAGCTAGACCAGAGACAAGTTCTACTTTCCCAACATTAGAGGAAGAGAGCTCAGTAGAGCAAACTACTAAAATGTCCAGCAAAGACACTACGGTTCCTACATCTTCTTCGTTGTTTAGCACTGAGAAATCAACTATTCTTTCCATTGGGGAACACGCCAGTGCTACCACAGCTCAGACACAGAAGTCCTCAGTCTCTGCAATAACTAATAAGACGGAACTAAGTGCCATGGTCACTAAAGCAGCTGAAGATGGCTCAGGTGACCAAACATCTGAAATGTACACTGATATCTCTTCTGTCATAAATTTCACAAAACTGCCATCATTTACAGGAGAACCTTCCATTTCTCCATCCTCTGATGAGACACTCACAAGCTCAATGACAATGTCTCCAAGTTGGGCATCTGTTATATCCTCTGTTACGGAAATTGAAGATGATTCTATCAGCAGTATATCTACAATGGTGGAGTCCATTCCTTCATTCAGTGGACCAACCATAGGCCCTGGAACTGCATCATTGGCACTTCAACCTACCACTCAAGATGAAAAGTCTGGAGACAGCAGTGTAGATTTCACCGCAGAGTCCTTACTTCTGGCAACCACTCTGTCCTCAATGTTAAACACTGAAACTCCATCAGTGACTGTCACAAGTCAAACAGAAAGATTATCAGCTACACCAGAGACAAGTTCTACTCTCTCAAAAACAGATGAAGATGGCTCAGGTGACCAAACCCAAGACATTTTCACGCAGTCTTCCTCTGTCACGTCTAAATCCTCTCTGTTTAGCACTGAGGCACCAACTGCAACATCTCCGGTTACATCATCTGCTGTTTCAGACAGTAAGGATCAAGACATTAGCAGTGAAACTACAACGGTGGACTCAATTCCTACCTCAATTGGATCAACCCTTAAACCGGAAACATCATCATTGCTTATTCCCACAGGAACAGAGGGTTCTGGAGACATCACTGATGATTTTGCCCAAGAGTCAACCATCAGAGCAACTGCTTTCTCTTCATTGTCGAGTACAAAGTCACCATCAGTGACAGCATCGCATGAAACTGAAACAAGTGACACTTTGAAAACAGCTATTACCAGAGCTTCATCATTATACAGTACCGAGAAACCAACATCAGGCTCAGCTAAAACTCAAGATGCTGTTATGACCAGTCTAACAAGTAAAACATCAGCTACACCAGAGACAAGTTCTACTTTCCCAACATTAGAGGAAGAGAGCTCAGTAGAGCAAACTACTAAAATGTCCAGCAAAGACACTACGGTTCCTACATCTTCTTCGTTGTTTAGCACTGAGAAATCAACTATTCTTTCCATTGGGGAACAAGCCAGTGCTACCACAGCTCAGACACAGAAGTCCTCAGTCTCTGCAATAACTGATAAGACGGAACTAAGTGCCATGGTCACTAAAGCAGCTGAAGATGGCTCAGGTGACCAAACATCTGAAATGTACACTGATATCTCTTCTGTCATAAATTTCACAAAACTGCCATCATTTACAGGAGAACCTTCCATTTCTCCATCCTCTGATGAGACACTCACAAGCTCAATGACAATGTCTCCAAGTTGGGCATCTGTTATATCCTCTGTTACGGAAATTGAAGATGATTCTATCAGCAGTATATCTACAATGGTGGAGTCCATTCCTTCATTCAGTGGACCAACCATAGGCCCTGGAACTGCATCATTGGCACTTCAACCTACCACTCAAGATGAAAAGTCTGGAGACAGCAGTGTAGATTTCACCGCAGAGTCCTTACTTCTGGCAACCACTCTGTCCTCAATGTTAAACACTGAAACTCCATCAGTGACTGTCACAAGTCAAACAGAAAGATTATCAGCTACACCAGAGACAAGTTCTACTCTCTCAAAAACAGATGAAGATGGCTCAGGTGACCAAACCCAAGACATTTTCACGCAGTCTTCCTCTGTCACGTCTAAATCCTCTCTGTTTAGCACTGAGGCACCAACTGCAACATCTCCAGTTACATCATCTGCTGTTTCAGACAGTAAGGATCAAGACATTAGCAGTGAAACTACAACGGTGGACTCAATTCCTACCTCAATTGGATCAACCCTTAAACCGGAAACATCATCATTGCTTATTCCCACAGGAACAGAGGGTTCTGGAGACATCACTGATGATGTTGCCCAAGAGTCAACCATCAGAGCAACTGCTTTCTCTTCATTGTCGAGTACAAAGTCACCATCAGTGACAGCATCGCATGAAACTGAAACAAGTGACACTTTGAAAACAGCTATTACCAGAGCTTCATCATTATACAGTACCGAGAAACCAACATCAGGCTCAGCTAAAACTCAAGATGCTGTTACGACCAGTCTAACAAGTAAAACATCAGCTAGACCAGAGACAAGTTCTACTTTCCCAACATTAGAGGAAGAGAGCTCAGTAGAGCAAACTACTAAAATGACCAGCAAAGACACTACGGTTCCTACATCTTCTTCGTTGTTTAGCACTGATAAATCAACTATTCTTTCCATTGGGGAACAAGCCAGTGCTACCACAGCTCAGACACAGAAGTCCTCAGTCTCTGCAATAACTGATAAGATGGAACAAAGTGCCATGGTCGCTAAAGCAGCTGAAGATGGCTCAGGTGACCAAACATCTGAAATGTACACTGATATCTCTTCTGTCATAAATTTCACAAAACTGCCATCATTTACAGGAGAACCTTCCATTTCTCCATCCTCTGATGAGACACTCACAAGCTCAATGACAATGTCTCCAAGTTGGGCATCTGTTATATCCTCTGTTACGGAAATTGAAGATGATTCTATCAGCAGTATATTTACAATGGTGGGGTCCATTCCTTCATTCAGTGGACCAACCATAGGCCCTGGAATTGCATCATTGGCACTTCAACCTACCACTCAAGATGAAAAGTCTGGAGACAGCAGTGTAGATTTCACCGCAGAGTCCTTACTTCTGGCAACCACTCTGTCCTCAATGTTAAACACTGAAACTCCATCAGTGACTGTCACAAGTCAAACAGAAAGATTATCAGCTACACCAGAGACAAGTTCTACTCTCTCAAAAACAGATGAAGATGGCTCAGGTGACCAAACCCAAGACATTTTCACGCAGTCTTCCTCTGTCACGTCTAAATCCTCTCTGTTTAGCACTGAGGCACCAACTGCAACATCTCCGGTTATATCATCTGCTGTTTCAGACAGTAAGGATCAAGACATTAGCAGTGAAACTACAACGGTGGACTCAATTCCTACCTCAATTGGATCAACCCTTAAACCGGAAACATCATCATTGCTTATTCCCACAGGAACAGAGGGTTCTGGAGACATCACTGATGATGTTGCCCAAGAGTCAACCATCAGAGCAACTGCTTTCTCTTCATTGTCGAGTACAAAGTCACCATCAGTGACAGCATCCCATGAAACTGAAACAAGTGACACTTTGAAAACAGCTATTACCAGAGCTTCATCATTATACAGTACCGAGAAACCAACATCAGGCTCAGCTAAAACTCAAGATGCTGTTACGACCAGTCTAACAAGTAAAACATCAGCTAGACCAGAGACAAGTTCTACTTTCCCAACATTAGAGGAAGAGAGCTCAGTAGAGCAAACTACTAAAATGTCCAGCAAAGACACTACGGTTCCTACATCTTCTTCGTTGTTTAGCACTGAGAAATCAACTATTCTTTCCATTGGGGAACAAGCCAGTGCTACCACAGCTCAGACACAGAAGTCCTCAGTCTCTGCAATAACTGATAAGACGGAACTAAGTGCCATGGTCACTAAAGCAGCTGAAGATGGCTCAGGTGACCAAACATCTGAAATGTACACTGATATCTCTTCTGTCATAAATTTCACAAAACTGCCATCATTTACAGGAGAACCTTCCATTTCTCCAACCTCTGATGAGACACTCACAAGCTCAATGACAATGTCTCCAAGTTGGGCATCTGTTATATCCTCTGTTACGGAAATTGAAGATGATTCTATCAGCAGTATATCTACAATGGTGGAGTCCATTCCTTCATTCAGTGGACCAACCATAGGCCCTGGAACTGCATCATTGGCACTTCAACCTACCACTCAAGATGAAAAGTCTGGAGACAGCAGTGTAGATTTCACCGCAGAGTCCTTACTTCTGGCAACCACTCTGTCTTCAATGTTAAACACTGAAACTCCATCAGTGACTGTCACAAGTCAAACAGAAAGATTATCAGCTACACCAGAGACAAGTTCTACTCTCTCAAAAACAGATGAAGATGGCTCAGGTGACCAAACCCAAGACATTTTCACGCAGTCTTCCTCTGTCACGTCTAAATCCTCTCTGTTTAGCACTGAGGCACCAACAGCAACATCTCCGGTTACATCATCTGCTGTTTCAGACAGTAAGGATCAAGACATTAGCAGTGAAACTACAACGGTGGACTCAATTCCTACCTCAATTGGATCAACCCTTAAACCGGAAACATCATCATTGCTTATTCCCACAGGAACAGAGGGTTCTGGAGACATCACTGATGATTTTGCCCAAGAGTCAACCATCAGAGCAACTGCTTTCTCTTCATTGTCGAGTACAAAGTCACCATCAGTGACAGCATCGCATGAAACTGAAACAAGTGACACTTTGAAAACAGCTATTACCAGAGCTTCATCATTATACAGTACCGAGAAACCAACATCAGGCTCAGCTAAAACTCAAGATGCTGTTACGACCATTCTAACAAGTAAAACATCAGCTAGACCAGAGACAAGTTCTACTTTCCCAACATTAGAGGAAGAGAGCTCAGTAGGGCAAACTACTAAAATGTCCAGCAAAGACACTACGGTTCCTACATCTTCTTCGTTGTTTAGCACTGAGAAATCAACTATTCTTTCCATTGGGGAACAAGCCAGTGCTACCACAGCTCAGACACAGAAGTCCTCAGTCTCTGCAATAACTGATAAGACGGAACAAAGTGCCATGGTCACTAAAGCAGCTGAAGATGGCTCAGGTGACCAAACATCTGAAATGTACACTGATATCTCTTCTGTCATAAATTTCACAAAACTGCCATCATTTACAGGAGAACCTTCCATTTCTCCATCCTCTGATGAGACACTCACAAGCTCAATGACAATGTCTCCAAGTTGGGCATCTGTTATATCCTCTGTTACGGAAATTGAAGATGATTCTATCAGCAGTATATCTACAATGGTGGAGTCCATTCCTTCATTCAGTGGACCAACCATAGGCCCTGGAACTGCATCATTGGCACTTCAACCTACCACTCAAGATGAAAAGTCTGGAGACAGCAGTGTAGATTTCACCGCAGAGTCCTTACTTCTGGCAACCACTCTGTCTTCAATGTTAAACACTGAAACTCCATCAGTGACTGTCACAAGTCAAACAGAAAGATTATCAGCTACACCAGAGACAAGTTCTACTCTCTCAAAAACAGATGAAGATGGCTCAGGTGACCAAACCCAAGACATTTTCACGCAGTCTTCCTCTGTCACGTCTAAATCCTCTCTGTTTAGCACTGAGGCACCAACAGCAACATCTCCGGTTACATCATCTGCTGTTTCAGACAGTAAGGATCAAGACATTAGCAGTGAAACTACAACGGTGGACTCAATTCCTACCTCAATTGGATCAACCCTTAAACCGGAAACATCATCATTGCTTATTCCCACAGGAACAGAGGGTTCTGGAGACATCACTGATGATTTTGCCCAAGAGTCAACCATCAGAGCAACTGCTTTCTCTTCATTGTCGAGTACAAAGTCACCATCAGTGACAGCATCGCATGAAACTGAAACAAGTGACACTTTGAAAACAGCTATTACCAGAGCTTCATCATTACACAGTACCGAGAAACCAACATCAGGCTCAGCTAAAACTCAAGATGCTGTTACGACCATTCTAACAAGTAAAACATCAGCTAGACCAGAGACAAGTTCTACTTTCCCAACATTAGAGGAAGAGAGCTCAGTAGGGCAAACTACTAAAATGTCCAGCAAAGACACTACGGTTCCTACATCTTCTTCGTTGTTTAGCACTGAGAAATCAACTATTCTTTCCATTGGGGAACAAGCCAGTGCTACCACAGCTCAGACACAGAAGTCCTCAGTCTCTGCAATAACTGATAAGACGGAACAAAGTGCCATGGTCACTAAAGCAGCTGAAGATGGCTCAGGTGACCAAACATCTGAAATGTACACTGATATCTCTTCTGTCATAAATTTCACAAAACTGCCATCATTTACAGGAGAACCTTCCATTTCTCCATCCTCTGATGAGACACTCACAAGCTCAATGACAATGTCTCCAAGTTGGGCATCTGTTATATCCTCTGTTACGGAAATTGAAGATGATTCTATCAGCAGTATATCTACAATGGTGGAGTCCATTCCTTCATTCAGTGGACCAACCATAGGCCCTGGAACTGCATCATTGGCACTTCAACCTACCACTCAAGATGAAAAGTCTGGAGACAGCAGTGTAAATTTCACCGCAGAGTCCTTACTTCTGGCAACCACTCTGTCCTCAATGTTAAACACTGAAACTCCATCAGTGACTGTCACAAGTCAAACAGAAAGATTATCAGCTACACCAGAGACAAGTTCTACTCTCTCAAAAACAGATGAAGATGGCTCAGGTGACCAAACCCAAGACATTTTCACGCAGTCTTCCTCTGTCACGTCTAAATCCTCTCTGTTTAGCACTGAGGCACCAACTGCAACATCTCCGGTTACATCATCTGCTGTTTCAGACAGTAAGGATCAAGACATTAGCAGTGAAACTACAACGGTGGACTCAATTCCTACCTCAATTGGATCAACCCTTAAACCGGAAACATCATCATTGCTTATTCCCACAGGAACAGAGGGTTCTGGAGACATCACTGATGATGTTGCCCAAGAGTCAACCATCAGAGCAACTGCTTTCTCTTCATTGTCGAGTACAAAGTCACCATCAGTGACAGCATCGCATGAAACTGAAACAAGTGACACTTTGAAAACAGCTATTACCAGAGCTTCATCATTATACAGTACCGAGAAACCAACATCAGGCTCAGCTAAAACTCAAGATGCTGTTACGACAAGTCTAACAAGTAAAACATCAGCTAGACCAGAGACAAGTTCTACTTTCCCAACATTAGAGGAAGAGAGCTCAGTAGAGCAAACTACTAAAATGTCCAGCAAAGACACTACGGTTCCTACATCTTCTTCGTTGTTTAGCACTGAGAAATCAACTATTCTTTCCATTGGGGAACAAGCCAGTGCTACCACAGCTCAGACACAGAAGTCCTCAGTCTCTGCAATAACTGATAAGACGGAACTAAGTGCCATGGTCACTAAAGCAGCTGAAGATGGCTCAGGTGACCAAACATCTGAAATGTACACTGATATCTCTTCTGTCATAAATTTCACAAAACTGCCATCATTTACAGGAGAACCTTCCATTTCTCCATCCTCTGATGAGACACTCACAAGCTCAATGACAATGTCTCCAAGTTGGGCATCCGTTATATCCTCTGTTACGGAAATTGAAGATGATTCTATCAGCAGTATATCTACAATGGTGGAGTCCATTCCTTCATTCAGTGGACCAACCATAGGCCCTGGAACTGCATCATTGGCACTTCAACCTACCACTCAAGATGAAAAGTCTGGAGACAGCAGTGTAGATTTCACCACAGAGTCCTTACTTCTGGCAACCACTCTGTCCTCAATGTTAAACACTGAAACTCCATCAGTGACTGTCACAAGTCAAACAGAAAGATTATCAGCTACACCAGAGACAAGTTCTACTCTCTCAAAAACAGATGAACATGGCTCAGGTGACCAAACCCAAGACATTTTCACGCAGTCTTCCTCTGTCACGTCTAAATCCTCTCTGTTTAGCACTGAGGCACCAACTGCAACATCTCCGGTTACATCATCTGCTGTTTCAGACAGTAAGGATCAAGACATTAGCAGTGAAACTACAACGGTGGACTCAATTCCTACCTCAATTGGATCAACCCTTAAACCGGAAACATCATCATTGCTTATTCCCACAGGAACAGAGGGTTCTGGAGACATCACTGATGATGTTGCCCAAGAGTCAACCATCAGAGCAACTGCTTTCTCTTCATTGTCGAGTACAAAGTCACCATCAGTGACAGCATCGCATGAAACTGAAACAAGTGACACTTTGAAAACAGCTATTACCAGAGCTTCATCATTATACAGTACCGAGAAACCAACATCAGGCTCAGCTAAAACTCAAGATGCTGTTACGACAAGTCTAACAAGTAAAACATCAGCTAGACCAGAGACAAGTTCTACTCTCTCAAAATCAGATGAAGATGGCTCAGGTGACCAAACCCAAGACATTTTCACGCAGTCTTCCTCTGTCACGTCTAAATCCTCTCTGTTTAGCACTGAGGCACCAACTGCAACATCTCCGGTTACATCATCTGCTGTTTCAGACAGTAAGGATCAAGACATTAGCAGTGAAACTACAACGGTGGACTCAATTCCTACCTCAATTGGATCAACCCTTAAACCGGAAACATCATCATTGCTTATTCCCACAGGAACAGAGGGTTCTGGAGACATCACTGATGATGTTGCCCAAGAGTCAACCATCAGAGCAACTGCTTTCTCTTCATTGTCGAGTACAAAGTCACCATCAGTGACAGCATCGCATGAAACTGAAACAAGTGACACTTTGAAAACAGCTATTACCAGAGCTTCATCATTATACAGTACCGAGAAACCAACATCAGGCTCAGCTAACACTCAAGATGCTGTTACGACAAGTCTAACAAGTAAAACATCAGCTAGACCAGAGACAAGTTCTACTCTCTCAAAATCAGATGAAGATGGCTCAGGTGACCAAACCCAAGACATTTTCACGCAGTCTTCCTCTGTCACGTCTAAATCCTCTCTGTTTAGCACTGAGGCACCAACTGCAACATCTCCGGTTACATCATCTGCTGTTTCAGACAGTAAGGATCAAGACATTAGCAGTGAAACTACAACGGTGGACTCAATTCCTACCTCAATTGGATCAACCCTTAAACCGGAAACATCATCATTGCTTATTCCCACAGGAACAGAGGGTTCTGGAGACATCACTGATGATGTTGCCCAAGAGTCAACCATCAGAGCAACTGCTTTCTCTTCATTGTCGAGTACAAAGTCACCATCAGTGACAGCATCGCATGAAACTGAAACAAGTGACACTTTGAAAACAGCTATTACCAGAGCTTCATCATTATACAGTACCGAGAAACCAACATCAGGCTCAGCTAACACTCAAGATGCTGTTACGACAAGTCTAACAAGTAAAACATCAGCTAGACCAGAGACAAGTTCTACTCTCTCAAAAACAGATGAAGATGGCTCAGGTGACCAAACCCAATACATCTTCATGCAGTCTTCCTCTGTCATGTCTAAATCCTCTCTGTTTAGCACTGAGGCACCAACTGCAACATCTCCGGTTACATCATCTGCTGTTTCAGACAGTAAGGATCAAGACATTAGCAGTGAAACTATAAAGGCGGATTCAGTTCTTACCTCAATTGGATCAACCCTTAAACCGGAAACATCATCATTGCTTATTTCCACAGGAACAGAGGGTTCTGGAGATATCACTGATGATTTTGCCCACGAGTCAACCATCAGAGCAACTACTTTCTCTTCATTGTCGAGTACAAAGTCACCATCAGTGACAGCATCGCATGAAACTGAAACAAGTGACACTTGGAAAACAGCTATTACCAGAGCTTCATCATTATACAGTACTGAGAAACCAACATCGGGGTCAGCTAAAACTCCTAGTCCTACTCTCTCACCGTTGATGAGAGAAGAGTCTACAGATGTTTCCCACTTTTCTACCACAATTGAGGCTACTTCTGTATCAGACGCTGAGTTAGAAAGTGGTGATTTTGCTGAACTAGAGGGCTCAGGAGAAGACACATCTGAATCCACAGATAAAACTCCAACAACAACAGCCTTTGATCAACACACAATAATGACCTCTGAGCCATCAATTGCCTCCACTTTTATGGAAGGAGAAAGTTCAAGTGCAGGAGATTTTACAACAGTCCCAACAAGTCCTTTTACCTTAGGAACCTCTCAACCCATGGCGATACCTAGTGTCACTGTGTATACCTTAAAGGAAACCTCCACATTTATTGACATGGAGAGCTCTGGTAGCTCTACCGATGAGGATGATTTGGAATCTAGTACAGATGGATCTGGTGCAGGGATATCCGTGGAGACTACAATAAAACCCCAGAATGAATTTACTGAAGCCACAGATGAGACTGAATTAGATGACAAAGAGAGCACCCCTGACATGTTAAGTGTTGCATCCTCAACTCAATCCAATACACAGCTTACCAAGGAATTTATGACATCAACTCAATCACCACACCTGACAAGCAGTGAGCATTTTATTACTGAACAGGGCAGTGGGGTCTTCACAGATGACTCTACATTGGAGGATGAGAGTTCAGGTGATGATCTTTCTGATGGACCAACTACATTTGAACCAGTCACAAGTCATCCCCTGTCCACAACTGTTGCAGCTAGAAAAGGAATCATGTTATCATCTAGTGCTGTTGCTTTTCCTGAGGAGAGCTCAAGTGACCAAACAACTGCTTTATTGGATATTAATGATATAGAGATAAAGAGTACAGCTTCTTCCCTATTCAGCACAGAGAAACCTAAAACAACAACATCATTTCATGAAAGTGAACCATATGTTTCAACATCTGCTCAAACAGTATCATCTTCTCTCTACAGCACTGAGAAACCAAACATAACAGTATATGCTGTAACATCTGCCCAGTTGGTGAACACGTCTTTATCTGCAACAGCTACATCAACACCAAGTTCAGCCTTCACATTTGGAGAAGCCACAGGTGAAATTGAAACCCTTGTGTCTGTCACAGCAACCACTGATGAGCAGGTTTCCTCACAGTCGGGGGACATTGCTCCAGATACAGAAAGACCCATCACTTCTGAATCGACAGTGCCTTCTGTCTCAAGCATTGGCCAGGAGGAATTTACTCTAGCTGAGCACATAACGCAGTCATCCTATACAACTATCTCCCCCCATACAAAAGAAGCTTCAGTTAGTGATCACTCTGCAATTGACTTCACCACAGAAAGCTCAAGCACTGAACATAAGCAAACTGGAGGCACAATGATGTCCTCCCCTATTCCCTCCATTATATATCAAAGCATCACAGACCAACAGGTTGTCATCATTACTCCCAGTAGCAGCATAGCCAAAACTGACCTAACTGAACAAACACCTACCATGGTCCTGCATGTGTCTAAACCATCAGCCAGCACAACCATCATATTCACAGAGGATGCAAAAGATGAAGATGAGCTTTTCTCTACAGCTACAGACAGTATGAGGGAAGGAAGCCCCACTCCTGAACTTATTACCAAAGATGATAATATCATTGATGCAGACACTATCTCCATAGTTCCCTCTTCTTCCTTTTACCCAACTATTCAGACAGAGGAAGCTGGAGGTGTCACACCAATTACAATGTCTCAAATGTTGGAAGTAACAGAACAATCAGAAGGTTCAGGGACTGATGCCACCTTCTTTACTCCTACACCAGTAACTTTACATGCAACCTCAATCACTGAATTGGCATTAGCCTTATCGTCTTCAGAATATTCAACACCCACTCCAAAACCAACAATTGTGGAAGGTGTAACTAGTATGGAGACATCTAGTGAAGAGGTGGTTACATCTGCACCACAGGCCACTCCAGCTAACACTCTGTCCACACATTTAGTCTCTCAAGTAACCCATTTAACTACACCATATACTGTATTTCCTATTGAGACACAATCAAAACCAGTTCCAGAGCTGGTGGAGAATGACTTTTCAGGCGATGACACTGCTGATAATGTTACTGAGTCTATCACTGAGATTGCTGCTTCATCATTTGTGCCTTCTCAAACTTTAACTGAAACAACAGATTCAAGCTCAATCACACCGGTGTCAAGTGAGGAGTATATGTTCAGCACAGTGGAAAAAGAAAATAACATGACATCCTTACCCACAGCCGGTCCTGACACAAGTCATGGCCCAACAGATGAAACATTAAGTGTGACCATTTCCACGCAAACTGTTGTACCTTCAGTTGCTGCCACACAACTTACATCAGTGTCCACTGAACCTGGCACACTGAGAACAACGAGTAAAGCTTTTGATGAAGAATCTTCAGGTGATGACTCTAGTGAATGGACAGCATCTGAGAAAACAACAACATCTACAGTCTCTTTACTGTTCAGCACTGAAAAACCAACTGTTGCCCCTGAACAAAGACATACAAATGAGGTGATTCCAGGTGAACAAAATCAAAGTATGTTCACTGAGGGCATAAGAACAACAGATAAGGCAGAACACATCTCACCAACCTCACCTGGCACTGCCACAGGAGAGTTTGCAAAGTCACCAGCAAGTGCTCCCTCTTCTCTTTATAGTACAGGGAAACCATCTGTCACTGTTTTGAAAGATGTAACTGATGCAGACACTTCAATTTATCCAACTTCTGCTACAATAACAACTTCAACATTGAAGGTAGAACCAGTAACATTTTCCGTGACCTCAACTGAACCTGCCATGGAGCAGATTGCAATTGCAGTATCACATACTGCTTCCAGTCTTTATAGCACTGAGAAGCCAACTGTCACATCATCTCCTGATGTTACTGTGAAGGATAGCTCTGATGATTACACTGTCACAAAACCTGCAACACAAAAAGATGCTCTTCTGCACAGTACAATGGACCAATTGCTTTCCACAATGACATCACCTCCTCACTACAGCACAGATACATTTTTAATTCCAAGTAACATTGATGTTGTAGGCTCTGGAGATTACCTTTCAGAAACCACAACTGCATCATCTAAGACTTTGACAATCAAGACTGAAAATACTGTGGCCCCTCCACTCTCCCATTATTTCAGCACAGAGAAACCCACCACAATGACCTTAGAGTATAAAACTCAAATGAGTGAGATAACCACAGAGTTAGTGAAAGCATCATCATCAGAAACAGTTTCAACCCCTACCAATGGTGCATTATTAACCCCAGCACATGAAGAGAGCACAAGGGACCACATTACCTCTAAATCTACAAACGAATCAACTTCCACATTGACAGCATCTTCTCTTTCAAGCACTCCAAAGCCTGATGTAATGGTTCAGTTTGTTACTACTTATGTACCTGAACCAGATACGACACAATCTGAGGTGTCCTTCCAACAGGCCCGCTCTGAGATCATGTTCACTCATCATCCACACATTGAAATCTCCTCTGAGAAAACTGTGTCGGCCACAACCAGCCCAATGATGCCAAGTGAGGAGTCAAGTCAGCACTTTGAACCTAGTGATGTGATTTCCCAGACTACAATTACACCCTCATCACTGAAAGATAAAACAGCTGAAGCACAGAGCCAAGCACCTATGACCAACGAAGTTTCAACTGATGCTAGAGGTAGCACAGTTGAAGATAGTAAAACATCTGTTGACGACTCAATAACTTCCCATCTTACTGATCAAACTGTTTATTCTAAAGGGACAGAGCCTTCCTCTGCAGACTCAAGCTCAGTGGAAACATCTGCAGTGAGTTCAAGTGAACAAACTCTAGAAGCAACAGCTTCTTCACTTTCAATGCCAACAAAAGAGATGCCATCCTCAACTGTGTCCTCACTTTTTAGCACCGAGACTCCATTGGTTGCTTCCATTTCTGATGTCACTGATCGAGTGTCTTTTGAAAAGTCATCAACAACATTGCCCAAAACGGTGACAGGAAAGAGAGGAGAGACTGCAACTTCCCCATCCGCCTATCAAAAGTCAACTGCAGTGTCAAGTACATCATCGGAGAGTGAGGAAATCCCTGTTTCAACAGAAACAACTATGAGCATTTTAACAGAAGAAGAAGGTTCAGATTCTGTCACTCCAGCTGTTTCCTCTGTTTCCAATACTATTGATTTGGATATAACCACAAGCACTTTATCACCTGAGATGGCAAACACCCAAACAGATAAACTAGAATCCTCTACATCTGAACAAACCTCAGGTCTGAAGGAAACTGAGACCTTCATCACTGACGCTTATGCAACACAATACCCTGCTGTGACCAGCACTGAAGAGTCACCAAAGACATTAACTTCTGTTGAATCAGGGTCAACAGCTTCTGAAAGTGAAGAGACACAAGATGCAGGCCTAACAAGCACACATCAACCTACTGGTGTTACACATGCAGCAGAAATCTCTATGAGTTCAGAGACTAAAGTAGTAGTCACCACAATGCCAGCGGAACACATTTCCTTTGAATCTACTTCACATGTTCCCTCAAAATCATCACCATCACAGCCTGAAGTCATGGTCCAATTTCTCACAACGTTTTCCCCTGCACAACACCTAACCACTCCCCAGAGGTCATTTGAACAGGCCAGATCAGAGATTGCAATAACACACATCCCTCACACTGATCTTTCTTCTCAGGATACATCACTGACCACAACTCGCCCTATGTTCACAAGTCATGAAGCAAACCAGATTACAGAATCAACAACTGTGCCCGCTACCTCTTCTTCTGTGGCTGAAGCTGTTTCTGCTTCAGTGGAAGATGGGACAGTTGAATCCTTGAATCCTGGTGCAAAGCCAGAACCATCTCCAGATAGAGTTCACCAACCCACCTCTTTAGAAAATATATATGATGTCAATACAGATTATCTCATCCCAGATTATGAAGATCCAAACCTTACCATTGTTGAATCAATTCCACTATCCACTGACACTACATCACAAGACACAGCAGTGTTCCTTACTACACCAGCTGTTGCTCCTCAACCATCTGAGAGTCAACCTACTGACTCAGTAAGCAGTTCTGGAAGTAGCTCAGAAGAAAGGTCTTCGACGAAGTCTCCCGTAGAAGCAGCAGCAGCTATCACTTTCTTGCCTTCTGCTTCAGCTCCCGTCAGTACAGCATCCTCCTCTAGTTCTGAGAGTGGTTCAGAAAGCATTAGCAGCTCAGAAGAAAGCATGTTGATCAAGATAGATAATAATGAAGTTGCGAACGTCACCTCTGAAATGATATCTGCCACGACTAGGTCACCATTTACCCTTAGCACTAGGGCTGAAAGTGGGTCCGTCAGTTCTGAGAGTGCATCCTCCAGCTCTGAGAATGTGTCTGATGAAATTACTACTACAAAGAAACCAAAGATCATCAATACGGAGCAACAGTCCCTGTCCCTAGATGACATTCTGACTGTATTCAAGGTCAATGCTACCACAGCCTCAAAGATAGAGTCCACTAGTGTTGATAGTACCTCTGAGAAAGAAGATGAGAGCAAAATGGACGTCTCTACTTACACTGAAATACCCACAAGGACCCAAACAGAGTTCACAACGGCACCAGCTCAAGCCCAAAGCCATTCAGTTTTGGTTGCATCTCTAGCCACCACTCCGTCATCTTTTTCTGAGGAACAACATAATGACACAACAGTCATGAAAGGAGAACCACCACTAACAGGGGAGGAAACAACTGCAGTAGCTGACATAGGATTCGAGTTGGGGCACACTGTCGTTGGCGAGACTGTCGAAATACAAGGTACATGTCTTTAAACAGCTTATATTCCAATACAACAAAATGTGTATGCTCACAATAATTTCCTTTTCATGCAACTCTTATTTCACTTTTTCATGTACAGACTCGTGTACAGAAAATATTTGTCTCAATGGAGGATCTTGCTTCAAGAGTGGCAGCATCTATACGTGTAGCTGTACTCCTGGTTACAGTGGTTATCGCTGTGAAACAGGTAAGAAACTGTCAATTATTTCTCTCACAATTTCTCACGGCCTTAACTTTGAACCAGGAAGCATCTGCCAAATATTGTTTGAACTATATTTTGTTATTCATTATGTCTGTTTCTTATGTAGATATTGATGAGTGCCAGTCAAACCCATGCCGCAATGGAGGTACATGTTTTGATGCGCTGGCCTCCTTTACTTGTGCCTGCCTACCAAGCTACTCTGGGCTGTATTGTGAAGAGGGTAAGTTTGTGGTTGGTTGGAATGATTCTCTTCTTGTCTTATTTTATTTCAGATAAACCCATTTTTTCATGTCATTATTGTTCTAAATTGGTCCGACTGTTCAGTTAAAATCTCTTAATTTAGTTTACACCATTTTGAAATGACATGATAAAGAATTGTAACCTATGGATAAGTCTTGCATTTGGTAACTTGTTAGGCAATTGTTACTCACGATTGCTGCCCTGGGAAATAAAACAGAAAATATAGACTGTGAGTCACTAATGACACACTCACAATACATCTACAACCTCTATAGAGCATTGTCTTCTGTTTCTCCACTGTATTAGCTGAATCATAAACACTTTAATCATCTCATAACCGCAATCATAAAGTTGTGTCTGTGACACACAGACAGTTAAGGACATTTTGAGTGATCCTCTTTTCAGACATTCATTTCTCAGTGCCAGGTTAAATGTGGTGCACACTACACCTTAGGTATGCTAGACATTGAGTCACTCCTTAAAATGTATTCTGACATTTCTATGTCCCTATATAGTTTTCCAGTTATGGCCACCTTTCTTATCAAATGGGTTGAACCCAGGGCATCATCTGAATTCTGAATCCGATTAGTCTTGACCAGAATCTATACCCTACATTTTGTAGGGATCACTCATCAGTGAATCACACCCGTGCGCTGTACTCAGACACAGATGCTGTCTTAAAAGTTTTGCCAGGAGAACGGGAGAAAATGAAAAAAGAAACAACCCAAAAAAAGATTTTGCCTCAGTGCCTCGGAGGAGTGGAAGGAGTAAAATAATACTTTATATCTGAGGGAAATATACCATTGGTAGGGTCAAGAAGAGGACACTATCAAGGTGTGACAGAGAAAAGTTCAAATGTTTGGTAAAATAATAGGAACATCTAAAAACAATTTAACCTTATCCCAAATCTATTTCATATCGCATCACCTTTTGAGTTTCTGGGTCTGACATAAATTTGCAACTGCATAGCTAATGCCCCATTCATTTTTCTGTCTGTAATTCGGAATCTTGATTTATTGATTTGGTTTTGCAGTCTTGCTTACCTGTGAAGTACTCTGAAAAGAACCATATTCATCTACCTTTTGATGATAATTGGCACTGAATTACATTCCTTCTAGTTTTGCCTCCACCTCCTTATAGTGATGATGTTAAGGGCTGCAATAACTAATCCATAATGTTGTTCCCAGCCAGGTTAGAGTCAGAGATAACAGCAGGCCTGAAGGCTCAGTATACTCAGGTGTTAGAGGTAGTTTGGATGCAGTAGATGAGATAATGTCATTATGTGGTACATCGATTCATGGATGAAAGTAAAATAGGGTTCTTACATTTATTAAATGCATGTAATGTCTATCAATCTGTTGTAAATATGTACCTCATCCCATATTGCTTTCTCTACCATCAGATACAGAAACATGTGACTATGGCTGGCATAAGTTCCAGGGCCACTGCTACAAGTACTTCCCCCAAAGAAGAAACTGGGACACAGCAGAGAGAGAGTGTCGCATGCATGGGGCTCATCTCACCAGCATCCTCTCCCACGAGGAGCAACAATATGTCAACCGTAAGTTAGAAATCACATTTGTAGACTATCAACAAGGGCAAAACAAGATATTTATTAATCCCTCATCATTAAACACCAATTCAGCTTTACATTCAATGCAGGACAATTATTAATCAAAATGCTATCCCTATATCTGTCTTCCTATGTTTGAAACCAGTCCTGGACATTTTTCCAGAGGGAAACGCAATCTGCTGTAATTCACTCTTTCTTCTATGGCAGGTCTTGGACAGGACTACCAGTGGATTGGCCTGAATGATAAGATGTTTGACAGTGATTTCCGCTGGACTGACGGCAGAGCTGTGGTAAGATACTTTCTCACCTTTTTTTGTCTCAAGAAATGTGGCACAGAGACAGGTTAAACATGTGTAACAGCTGTCAATGATAGACACAGTCATCTTGGGAGAGTTATTATTATCTGGGTCTTTGGTGACTTTCTCATGACGTTCTCTCCTGCCTCACATTGTTACACCCTGATGGGTGGCTGCTTTGTTATAGCACATATCGTAAGGTTGTTTTAATAAGTGTGAGTCCAGTACAAGAAAAACAATAGTTTCAAAAATACTTGAAGATTAATCTAATTTAGAGGAGATGGCACAGATTGGAAATGCATGCTGCTCATATATGCAGTGTTTAAAAACAGCACAGAAGTGGAAGCATGTTTAGGATAGTAATCAGCTGCTGAAAATTCCCCTCACTAGATAGGAAAGTTTCTAATTACTATGTGCATCCGTGTCACACAGATAGATGTCCTCACTTTAAAGATAATCATCCAGGAACAGAGATAGGGGAAGCATAGAGGCAGCCTGGGGGTAAAAAGACAAGCAGAGGCTGCCTATGGGGACCCTTGCTCAGCTGAGAGATTGAGGGGGGTTGAGGGTGTGAGTGAGACTGTGTAGAGGGGAGTTTGGCAGGCGTGGACAGGTAGGGTCCCCCTTCAACCCTCACACATATCAGAAGGTCCAGCCAGCAGACAGCCACCCGGGGGAAGGGCTACCAGGCAGGCAGACACACAGATGGACAGCACCTGTGCTTGGCCGCAGAGAGACAAAAACATTGGATGCAGCCCAGGGGATCTGGGTGGGTGGTCACCTCCAGTTGATCTAACTATTAAACATGGATACCTAATAAATAACAGTAACATGTTTGATTTGCAAATATTAAAATATATTTCATTATTATCAACCAAAATTGTCAGGTTGGTGTATCTTTGGTTGTGCGTGTGGGTGATCAAAGTTTGTGTGATTGTTTTGAGTAGGATTCAGGCCTGCTGTGCAGTTGATGGGTCACCCATTTGTAACTTTTAGTGAGCTGAACAGGAAGTCAGTGTGTGTTTTTTAACCATAATGACAGAGTAGCAGAGCCTCAAGGCATGATCGGAGTGGGTGGGTGATGGGGGTCACAGCTTTGAAGAGGCTGTTTGAACCTTGAATGTGCTGAAAGACTTCAGGTAGCAGCAACTCCTGGTTGAATGCCCCACAGCACTACAGCTGTGTGTATACTGTATTACTTTGTAAATGTACATCTGTGTTTGTTGGGATTATTGCAGACTACACATGTAATGCTAGGTATGCAGGTGTGACGTAATAACATTGCATTTATGGTTTTTCATTCTAATGTAGCCCTTTTGGTCAGTACCTGTGGCATTAACTGTATACCGATCATTTCCCATATATGAAGTGACATGTAAGTGTGTTGTTGTTCATTATGAATCGTAGTAAAGGGCGATGGACACTGTCTTTTAGAAACCTGTCAAATCACTGTTATGGCTGCTCATTCCACAGTTTACAATTAGATTTGCTGAACATAGTTGGCAACACCATTTTAAGATTTTTGGTGTAAGTATAATAGACTATATTTACAATCAAAGTTCTTAATTCTCTGCTCTTATTTCAGCAATATGAAAACTGGAGACCCAACCAGCCTGACAGCTTCTTCTCTTCTGGTGAGGATTGTGTTGTGATGATATGGCACGAGGACGGCCAATGGAATGATGTTCCTTGCAACTACCATCTGACCTACACTTGCAAAAAGGGCACAGGTAAAAAGGACTTTTGTGTTAGCACATATCCTCTTTTACTTGACTGGATGCATGTGTTTATGAGAGGAGAATGGTCTTCTTTTACTGTAAAAATACTCACTTTAAATGTTATCATCACCTCTGATTCTCAGTGGCCTGTAACCAGCCCCCTCTGGTGGAGAATGCACGTACCTTTGGTAAAAAGCGTGAGAGGTATGAGATCAACTCGCTGGTGAGATACCAGTGTCGAAAAGGCTTTATTCAGAGGCACGTCCCAACAATCCGTTGTCGTGGAGATGGACGATGGGATAGCCCTAAAATAGCCTGCAATAACCGTAAGTACAAACAATTATATTCTTAGTGTCTCTTACTGTTTAGGATTTTGACAATTACAATACGTGTCTTTATAACTAATACATCCTTTTTTTTCTAACAGCATCAAGCTATCAGAGGAATGTTTTCCAAAAACATCAACACAAGAGTCTCTCCAGCGTAAACAACTTTAAAAGTTGGCCGGACGCAGCCTTTCGTTTTCACCATCAGCGCTACCGGGGAAGAAGAGACAGAACTGAACATAAGCAGAACAGAAAGTAATGCCATTTAACGTGGCACAGCTTCCCCTGGACAAGAACACATGGCTGATGCTTGTGTGAAAGAGGAAAAAGATTCCCCAAGAAAAAGCACATGAGAAAACTCATCAAAAGAAACCAGGCGGATAACCTGCAGCTTTTGTTGCGTTTTGGATGACAATGGAATCTTATGAAGTGCCTTTTGAAAAGATGTTGATACATAACTTTTCTTATCAAGGAGCACAGTTTTATAACAATGCCAATGTGGATGTAATACTTTCAGCTGGCTACTGGAAAAGCAAAAAAGTGTAGCCTACTCATTCTTTTTAAACTGTGGACGTTTTTTATTTTTCCAGCTTATCAAATAATACATTCATGACTGTTGTCTAATGACTTTGTACACCAACTGTTTTATTTAAAATCACCATAAGTGTTCCTTATTCATAGAAAAAAAAGCTGTTGTGAAAATATAGCGCTTATGTTATGTAAAGCAATCCATTATGTTGTCGTGCTGTTTTAAGCTGGACTTCATTTTAAAGAGCATGCATGCATATGCATATATACATATATTGAAGTCCTCACATTTTAACCATGTTTATTCTGTGTCAAGACATCCAAATTCCCACTACACAATTGGAGCCATGGAAATATTTAGAGTCCAGATTATTAACAGGCCCATGTCTGTGATGGAGACCTTCAACTTTCATTAGCTCCATTCGTCAATGGCTGTCATCAATGTGTTGTCAGGATAATGTTTATGAAAACTTTTCTTTACACAGACATTTTTTAAACTTATTAATATTCTTTTGTGTGATTTTAAGCAATTTAATATGAAAGATTGTTCTCTAAGTACTTACGGACAAAGCCTTTATCCACTGATCAAAGTTGATGTCCATCACTACTTTCAAATGAAAGATGGAGGTGTCTCAGCAGCCTGTATCTTCTGCTCATGTGTGTTCAGTGCAAAACTGAGTTGCCACAGCATGTTTACAATAACTTTATTGCAGTTTATAATTACACACCAAATAGTCCTGCTCTCATCTGTTGCTGTTGTGCTGTAGCCTGTGATGGTTTTTCTAGTTTATGCTTTTCTTCGGGACACGTAACCTTTCTGTTATTGTGATCGATTAAAATCAGCCTTTGAGAGAATGTATTTTGTGAAACACTCAAAAAGACTTGAACATAACGGCTGTTTAGGAACAGATGCATATAATTTATTTTCAAGCTGCTCTTGAACTCCTTACTTGTTCTACACTTACAGATACATGTGATGCTATTCCCTGTCCCAGCTGTACTCTTCATATATTTCTATTGTACGATCA
This sequence comes from Trematomus bernacchii, assembly GCF_902827165.1. Taxonomy (NCBI): domain Eukaryota; kingdom Metazoa; phylum Chordata; class Actinopteri; order Perciformes; family Nototheniidae; genus Trematomus; species Trematomus bernacchii. The sequence continues at coordinate 269,346 of NW_022988043.1, forward strand.
AGAGGAGACCAGCCACAATCACAGGTTGTTTGAAGCGAATGGATCTTTAAGGCTAGCAGTGGACCAGAGACTATAGAGGGCCCCATTGGCTGCAATAATGTTCTGTAAAATTAACAACACACTTTTACATGTGTATGTTTGTGTATGTCTCCAGCATTTTTAAAGGGAAACATGTATTTGTTGTGTCTGCCTGTGAATGTCAGTGTGTGTGCCTTAATGTGCACATAACATCATTTTATATTTAAACTGTTTTTTTTTAATTTTATTTTACAATGTGAATGTCTGGGATGTTTGTGAATTCTTTTTAAAGAGCTCAAAGTGTTTTTTCTGCTTTAAATCACCAAAGAAATAAAAATAAATATATGGATATTCTATACTAATAACATTTCATTTGGACTTTTTAAGGAAATGTTTGGGAAATGTATTGGACAGCATTGTACAGTGTTTGAGAGTTGTGTTAAGCAGATATTCAATTAGCAATATGTTTGTTTTTCAGTTTTGTAGCGCTTTTATGGAGAAGCCACCTTTTAACAGTATCTATGTTCAGTATTCAAATAGGCAGTTAAAGAGGTTAAATTAATGCAGATGTCCTCATACACCAAGATACATTTTTTATTGAGTAAGTAGTGTGGTTGTTTCACCAGCAGGTAGCACTATAAGACTAGACCATAACCCTGACATTTTGTCTGCAGAATACCAAAGACAAGGGTAGACCTTTCATTGAATTCTGTAAAGCCACCACACAAAATATAAACATAATATATGGAATTAACACTGAATTCTGTGAATCACAATCAAGCTTTGCAGAGGATCATAACAATGTTCAAAGTAGTGTCGCTTCTTGCACCTACATCAACAAATCAGACACACTACAAGCCTCTTGGTAGACAGACAGTACAGTACATTCAGGGGGAGTGGAAAGGAAGTGGGGATGTGAATGATAGCTAACATATGGAGTTAGAATTGGATTAAGGACGCTTGTTCTGAAATGGCTGATGCTGCAGAACTGTGGACTTGCAATTACAATACAGTTTTCCTTTAGTAGATAACATGGCTGTTTGTGGCTCCTATGTAAAATACTTTTTATGCATTCATGGCCATGCATAAAGGAAACAGATCATTCAAATGGGTGTAAAAACAGAAGCTGCTTTAGTACATTACAATGCACCGCTGTTCCCACTGGCCTCTTTACACTGACTGGAAGTTGTCAGTGATATCCTAATAGGCCTAATATCAAAAAGCAGCATTACCAGAGTAATAACATCAAGTTGGTTTATGTAATCTTCATGTCAGTATGGATTGCTGTGGTTTTTTACTGTGACTGCCAACTCATGTCATTAAGAGCAGACTTGACTTATGATTAAAGGCGGCTACTGGGTGCCCCAGCAGGAGTCATACTCTTACCTCATAAAATGCAGATGTCTCATGGGTGATCAGTGGAAAAACCTGGCCCTCTCAGCCCATTTCTCTCTGGGATTTAACAGGCTTACTTGGTTTGTTTTGGAAAGGAAACCCACCCTGGCTCCTGATTTTTTTTCCGATTTGCCAGGCGTCTAGTTAGATGCAGAGTATCTATCATTCGCTCGCATTGGAGAAGCTTGCCTTTTGGGCTTTCTGAAATAAATCTTAAGTGGAAAGAACAAACATACTAGGTACGTTTTAGAAGGAGATCGGCATTATTCACTCCTTAATCTGCTATTTTCCAGTCACATGTTACTTACTCTGGATGCCTGTAAGTGACAAGCTTTTTGGATGTAGCATTTCCAGACTTCATGGGAGTCAGCCAACATTTATTGGTTGAAGCCACAAAAGCAAGCCAAATAAAATCACTCAGCAATGAAACAGAGGTGGTCCACAAGAGCCTCATTTCACAATTTCTCACCAATTGAACTGTCTGTTTCTAGAATAACCAAACTAAAGGAAAAAGAAAAGTTCACTATATGCTTAAACTGTACAGGCACAAAGTGTGACGAGTATAGTTTACTACTCAAATTTGAGGATTCAATATCATAATTACATTTCTCTATGCTGAAAAAAGTGTAAAACCTTTACTGCAAATTCTCTGTTTCTTCTGTTGCTATCTGCTATAGCTTCCACTGAACAACAAGCTTGCTTCAATGGACTTTTTACCACCACACATTTACATTTCACTGCTGTATAAACCTTAATCTGACCCCATTCCCATGCATTCCCACAAGCAGTCTTAAGCACTGTGTTACTATACCCTTTGTCTAACTTAATGGTGGGCGGGCATGCTGGCACTGAATAAAAAATGCCAAAGAATAAATAAATGTGAGAAAAGTTTAATCTTAAATCCTCTCAACGACATGGGTTCATGCCAGATACATGGCCCCTTATTTGGCAGCTTTAACAATACTGTTTCAATCTGCTTAAACTTCTACGTCCTCACATACTGCATGTAGATTTGGTTGTAGTGGAAATAAAAAAAGAATCACATTTAATGTAAAAGTTGTATTCTTTATTTCGAACTGTTTTGTTGTAAAAAGGTAGCCTACATGGCAATAAGATACAAAAATACCTTCACTTTTTTCATGCACAAGTGTTTACAAATGCACAAATGTGAGACAAGTTTTGCTTTTACAAACAAGTAATCACCATTTTTTCACATGTAGCCTGCAGTAAGTCAGTGCCCAGGGTTACAAAAAGTAAAACACGAGATATCAAATCATTTTTGTAACGGTACCTAAAAAGGGTGCTGTCGTCTAGTTGATTTCTTTATTACCAGATAATGGTTCAGATCATAGTTACTGCAGCATTTAATGAATCGTTAGGGGCCGTCAGTATTACTTACTGTGATATGAAATGCTCTGTTTGTTAGGGAAGGACTACAAATGTGAGACAATCAGGAGTATAAAAGGTTGTGTTCAGGGTATCAGAGGAAAATCTGTACGTATTCTGCATTCACTATAGCTGAAATCGTGCTGGTTTGTATTGTTTTCTAAAAACTAAATTTCACCCAAAATAATCTGCAAGTGAGAGAATTTGTTTTTCCGTCTTTAAAAATAAACATGTCAGCGAAGAAACTATTACAAAATGTTTTATAATAAATGTTAAAACAAGCATGGTTACAATAGTACAACTGTCTTTCAAATTGTAACGAATATGATGTAATGGGAGCTATAGATGCAGAATAGATCACAGTCCATCAAGACATTTCAATTCATTTTCTTGTTAAACAGTACATTTCTCAGGTTGAAAATATGTCTAGAGCTTTACAGGGCAAAAAGAGCTTTACTCTTATAAGAGAATGATCCAGTTTAATGCTGCAATATGAAATCGCTCAATAGTGGTAGTTTTGTTCATGAGTCTTTAATCAATCTTAGGTATTTCATCGATGTGATACTTGATAAATGCATAGCTTATTACGTCTTTTCTTAAGATAATTTTCAAAGCAGCAAATATCATCTGCACATGAGCATGAATGCTATTAATCTTGAACTTCACACATCTGATCATTCAGTGGAGGACAAACCAAACTGAGATAATGTTTCACAACAATCAAGTTTTAGTCTCTGTCACATCACTCATATTAACAGTGTCGCATTTACCCCCAACAGTCTGTTTAAAATGAATGAATGCACAGTAGAGAAAAACAAAACTTAATGGCTACAGAATATTTTGTCAGTCATTGCATATGGAAGTAAGATGTACAGTATTTGTTTTTAAGGAGTTAAAGAGGGTTATCACAGCTTCAGAAAGGTATTGAGCTCATGCTAGGTAAGATCCAAAGCTAATCTGCTTTGTGGTTGTTTTTATTTGTTGTGGTTGTTGCTGCTCTTTGGTGGTTATGACTTCCCTTTTCCTAGCTAAAGCCTTACTGCTCCTTGAAACAGTAGACACCATAAGACTTTTGAGTCTTGTCTGGGAATCCAAGAAGGCGCACTGCAGCTTCGTCGGGGCTGCAGTTCTTGCGGGGCCTGGAAATGGGGTAGCGGACACTTGCGTCAGCCAACCATCCGGCATCGCAGCGATCGTAGCTATCAAGCTTCCAGGCGGAGTACATGTGGCCCACCTTGGCGATCTCTGCACCGTCGTCTAAGCATGCCTGCACGGCCTCATCAAAGGTCAGCCTGTCGGGTTGAACCAGCCAATAGAAACGTCCTGCAGCAGAGAGAGCAAAATGAATGGTCAGGAGAAAATATAACTATTAGTAGGTTTCAAGTAGCGTTGAGTATAGTCTTCCCACATCGGTCTACCAATCTAGGCCATTGATAGCCACCTTTTTACAGAACCATACATTTCATGTGTTTTCTGGTGTAGGAACAATGAATACAAAATGTATTAAAATTAGAGAATGGTTAACAAATAAAAAGAACTTACCTGTGAGAGCACTAGAAAAGCAGAACACGTCAAATCGGCTGATCTGTTTATCACGGCGGCCATAGCTTCTCAGGCCTGGCCCGTTGTTGGTACCTCCACAAGGCCCTCTGGGGTTGTTGATGGGGTACTGTACTGTGCCATCACTGAGCCAACCAGCATTGCACCAGTCCAGGCCGCCCTTCCAGGCATCAAATAGCTGATCAAAGGTGGCGACAGAAGCATTTTGCTTCTGACAGGCCTGCACAGCATCGTCGAAGTTCAGATTGTAGCGGGCAACAAGTGGGGTATATGGGAACACAACGCCTGAGCAAAGCAGAAAAGATACAAATGTACATGTGAAGTGAAAGGCAGTTGTCTCCTACGCCAAACTTTGTATAATATTGGGCTTCTCTATCACTCTGCATGAATTCAAGGATCGTCTTATGTAAACTAAAGGCATACAATGTGCTAATAATTAGACACCAAAGCAATCAGTCAGTTGTTTGAGGACATGGGCTGGAAAACATAGAAAATGTGTTTCTGTTTACTGTTGTTGAACACTATTCAAATGTAATCTTGGCTGAATCATTACTGCAGTTTGGATATAACAGCAGAGGCTGTTTGTTTTCTTTCTTTTTGTTTTACCACAAGAAAAGACAATGTGGATGTTTTCAATAACTCAAGAAACAAAAATACGATGATTAATTCTGATTCATGTTTTATATGGAAATGTATGTGCATGACTGTTGAAAGAACCTATTGTAATCACAGTTGGTATATTAACTCATTCTTAGGCCTATCCCTAAGATTAGTTTCTCAACAGATAAAGAGGATTTACCGTCAATCAGACCACCCAACACTTCCAAGGAAACCTCTTGCATGGAGTCTTCTACTCCGTTGATGATCTCACAGTGGTACTTTCCTACGTCATCCCTGGAGAAGTCAGTTATTACTATGGAGGCATCTTCATTGTCGAGCTCCTGCAAAAAGACACGGTTCTCGAAGCCTCCATAGGTTTTCTTATGGAATCCCATTGAAAGCAGAACATCCTTATTCAGTGCTTCATCATCTTCCACCTTGGTCCATTTGATTCGCATACCAATGTTACCAAAGGCCATGGCATCTTGGGACAGGAGTCTGCAGGGCAGAGTGACGTTGGAACCGAGGTCTGCGTATACCTTAACTGGAAAAAAGGAGAACATTATATAACCTCTTTGAGATTTAGAGTGGTAGTGATATGGCTTATGATACTTGTACATATGCTGGAAAATATGATTTATTCATTTGATTACAGCTCTATTTTAAACTTTGTTTCCAAATATTACAGCCACAAATCAACAAAAAAAAGAAAAAACGACCTTTCCAATGTCTACCTCCTTTTGGTCACCCTTTTTGTTCATATTTCATAATTGTACATCACGTTATGGCATGTGTGTACTGTATGTATTATTGTAAACACAGCATACACTCTTTCTCCCACAAAACGTTCAAAGACTCTTAGTGTATCCTGTTTTGTTTTATTAGATTCAGTATTGGAAAGCAGCCAGTCGTCAGGCCCTGGAGCCAATCCTCCTCTTCAGTCTCCTTCCTATTCTTGTCAATCCTGGTTCTAATAAACCTTTGGTTCCTTAGCAATAACCTTCAAAATAAAGCTCTTATCTTTCATCCGCTGTATCTGATAAGATAATATAGTTAATGATATACAGAATTCAGCTGTCGTAATTTTAAGCATATATATTTTTTGCACTCCTGTCCAGACTAGGCCAGCCTTTACCCCTCTATGGCAGGTCATTTGTTCCTCTCTATGGGTTCCCACAATCTTGCTAACCTCCATGTTTAGACCTCACAGGGCTTGCTTGGTTAAGAGGACCCCAGCCAGCAAGGGGCCGTCTGTGCCGGGCAATAATAAGCACCAGATGGATGGATGTACACAACCCCTGACCCCCACCACCGCAAGTACAGCCTTGAACACTCAACCTTGTAAGTGGAGTCAAATCCCGCCATGCACAGGACTTGTAAGAGAATATGGTAATTATATACCTGAATAAATGAACCTGCTTTGTAGCTATCAGTAGTCTGCAGGTATAACTAGTTAGCTAATGCAACCAAGCCGTTGTTGGAATCCTGGTTCACTGCCGTTGCCATGTCTTGTATTTTCAACAAAAAAAACCTTGCTCTGTTTCAAGTGTTTTTCCTTCCAACTTACTCAAAATGGATGAACTCAGTCTAAACCAGTCTGTTTCTCTTTTTTTATGGATGATGCCACCATTTGTGTTTGAGGCGACGCAGTTAAGTAGAAACACCAAAGCCATGAATTGAATACTGTGTCACTGGCTCCTCAACAGGGAAATGTCTCCCAGATGGGCAATACAGGAACTAATAGGAGATAGGAGCCACTGGCCTGCTACCTTCAGCTCTGATCAAACCATTCCTCCTCCCCCAGCAACCACAGACACACACACACACACACACACACACACACACACACACACACACACACACACACACACACCACACACACACACACACACACACACACACACACACACACACACACACACACACACACACACACACACACACACACACACACACACACACAAATATGGACAATGAAATTGCTTCTAATCAACCCCATGCCTAAACTGGCCCAAACCTCCTCTCTAAGCACACAGTACACGTGTGTCTGGACTTTATTCAGTGGTGCTAAGATCATTAGTATTGAGCTCTCCTGCAGAAAGATTTAATTAGCAGAAGCACTGCTGACATACCTAATATACCCTTCAGTCAAACCTCTTGCCATTTCTTCTTCCACTTCTTTTCAATTTCTTTTCATTACACTGCAAACGTTCTCATATGCCAGACTACTCCTATTACCTCATCATCACACCCAGTAGCCCCATTCACCTCTTGACTGTTCACTAAGACGCCAGGTATTTTATGAGCAGGCTAAACCCCCTTTTTGCCACTGCTAATTACTAATGTCTTCGAAAGCAGATTTTAAAAGCAGTCTGGACAAGGGTCCCCTTGCCCATTCTGTCAGTGAGGAATGACTCACAGCCTCGCAGTGCCTCATAAATTCTCCACATGGGTAGCAGTTGCATGAGGTGCGTTTGAAACCTGTAGGACCCAGAATGACTAATCCGCTCATCAAAGCCCTGGCCAAGGTGAAGCCGATGGTGACGTCAACACCAGCTCACCAGATGTGCAGCTTTCAGACATGTATGCCTTCAAATGTCCACATTTTTAAACATTACTTGGTATTAAAGAGAAGCTGAAATAAAGAAGTTCATTTTGCTGTATTTGCTCTGTAAATGAACAAAAACCAACCCCTGCATGCAGTTTCTAACCCTCTAATGTGAGATAGAAGGGGATTGATTAAACATCAAAGAGCCAACATAATGCTGAAAAAAGCTTGAAATGATTTACTGTTTACAGACCAACTTAATACCTTTTAGATCACTTAATGTTTCTTTGAAAATGGAGAAACCTTGCAGGAACCATTACCTACAGTAATGGTTCCTGCGAGACAGTAGTAGCAGACAGAGGAACAGGCATGTTCAAAGCGATTCCACACTCTTTCCTGCTCCTACAGTTACCAGCAGACATGTCCCACAGGAGAATGTGGCCCCGACCATGTGGGGCTCACTGCACTCATAAAGTAGCAGCCTGTTGTGTGTACTTAGCCTTTCAGGAGAAGGAAGCCATTCTTTTCGTTGTCACACCTCACCCACATCCTATTTATATAAGTCTCTCTGAGGTCAAAGGCTGTGTCAAATTGTCACATTTAACATAAAAATGGCAAGTCAAATCATTCTGAACGGATTCCATCAGAAATCTCTGTGGGGTGCATGCGGCTTGGGATGAAAAGTAAATTAATACGTGGGCATGACAATAAAAAGCCCCGCAGCTGCAGCCAAGACCCGCTGCCATTTTATGACCGAGCACAATTCTCTCTGACTGTGTTAAAGGAGGTAATAGCAAGGGATTGGAACCATCTGCTTCATCGTAACACCAAACTGTAAATTAACAACAACATTACTGTGGTCCAAGTTTACTCAGTGACCTGAATCAACAAAAGTATAATTATGTTGTTAAAAACCCTAAGCATAATTTGCACTTTAGGTTATTGAATGAACAAAATGTTAATTTGGCTCAAATCCCTCCTCTGTGAAAGGATGGAAATCAGGGAGGAATCACTGCATCTTTATGCAACAATGTGCCACACCCACTGACAGAGCATCTAGATGTGGGATGATTTGCGATATCCCACAGCTTTGTTTTGTTCTGGTGCTGGCTTCTTTTGTCAATATGGAAAAAGAATTAACAAGCACAGCTGGGACAAACACAGCAGGCCAACTCCTACACACTTATTCCAATAAACTCTTTCCTCCTCCCTGTCATGCAGGACATGCACAGGGTGTGGGAGTGCATGGCTCTTTTGGGTACACTTTTGCAATCCTCACACATGTACAGCAGACTATCATCAATGTCTAACACTAACACAAATGCAAAAGCACCAAAAATGCTCCGTGGCTCCGTCAACGTCCTCTCTCCTAGCCTAAACACATTTTCAACTGAGCCCCCCGCCCCAACCCATTTCCGGCCAAGCTCCTTTTTCCCACCCAGCCCTAGCAACGGGGCCAAGCCTCAGTACCCAACAACTACATTGAGCATTAGACTTAGCAGACTATTACCTCACAGGGAAAGACAGAGTCATTTGGCTGCTGTTCAGAATGGGGCCCTATACGTTTGGCTGCGGGTCATTAATCTTAACTCTGCTCCTGTCAGGCTGCCTGTTGCCATGGTGGATTTCCACAAGCATCAGCGCCAGAGTGAGTCAGTATCAAGAAAAGGCAACGCCCCTTGAACAAACTACATTGCTCATATGGCCAATAAAAGCTATACTATATGATTACGTTTGCCTGAGCCTTGCCAAAGTGTTTATATCATGCAGACAATGAGGTCATATATAAACATATGGGCACTGTATAGTCACATACACACACACACAAACCTGTGACATCACTGGCTAATGGGAGCATTTCCAATGTTTGTATTAAGTGAGTGATACTTTTCTCCCCATAGACAAACCGTTTCCTCCCGTCTTGGAACAGAGAGAGCTGAGACGCCCTTAATTTGACATCCACTGAGTCAGCTAGCAGGGCTGCTGAAAGCGCATTAAATATCACTCATATGACATGAGCTCCTAGCTTTCTTTCACCACAGCGGTATATATATTCAGGTTGATGCAGCAACCATCTCAGTGTGTCATCCTGAAGGCTGGTGTGAATTTGAATTATAACAGCCTTATGATGGAGTGCAGGTGCTCTGTGATATGGACATCCTTCTAGGGTTTCATTTGTGTGTCTGCCGCAGGAACAAGCAGGACAAACCACCGACAAAATTACAAGAAAAATGAGAGAAAGCCAAGACTTTACTGTGGGAATTTCCTGACTGTTTTGGCACTCTAGTGAGGATTTTTATCCAAAAATGGACAAGTAGTACTAGCCAAGTTTTAGCCACTGAGGAACCTGTGACTAATTTTAGTACAAACAGTAGTATTTGTGGTGTGGTTTTCATTCAGTAGTGTGGGCAGTGAGCCTGAATGGTACTGTTATTTACAGTTTACAGACAGTTCATCCTGTGGTCGTCTGTTTGCAGCTTGTCAATGGTGAGTTACACTGTGTGTGTGTGTGTGTGTGTGTGTGTGTGTGTGTGTGTGTGTGTGTGTGTGTGTGTGTGTGTGTGTGTGTGTGTGTGTGTGTGTGTGTGTGTGTGTGTGTGTGTGTGTGTGTGTGTGTGTGTATGTGTATGTGTGTGTGCATGTTACCCCAGAGACGCCTCTGTTACCTACTGCTACAAAGACCCTGTTGTTACACAAGGCTAAGATGAGGTACCACGTGTTTCAGGTCCTTTACATTTTTTCTTTATGCATGGTGAGAGTCTTGCACACATACAGACATATGCATTCACAATAGTCACAATAGACATATTTAAATATCAAACTTTTTTTATATATGAATACTTTTCTTACCTTTTAGTTGGGATGCAGAGCCTGTTGGCAGACTGAACGCACTGCCAGCCAGGGTCAGGGAGATAATTGTGATGCACAGCAGACTCGTCATTTTCTCTTTTGCACAAAAGGCCCTCTCTAGTAAAAAAATGTAATATATAAACCTTGATAGGTAAAAACTGCACTGAGTTGTCTTAAATATTTTAGGAGTGCCAAATATGAGCTTTTCCAACTTTTTCTCTGCTTTATATTAATTTAGCTGTCCCTCTTTTGTCTGTCTTTATGCAGCAGCCGCCGGTGGTGCTACTGGAAAGTTTGGGCTCCTTAGAGGTCCAGACCAGTGGCTTTTATTGTAGACTTACACGGTTGAGACCACTCCCCCTCCCCTCAGCCCATCACCATGCACAGCTCCATACTGGCTCCCCTTTGCCACATTATTTAGGAAAAACTCCCTTCTCTTCCCCCTGAGAGACCGAAGCATACAGCAGAATTACAAGTTCAATTACCCAGCAGATCATTATCCAGAGTATTGTGTGCATTGAATAGAAGTGAAATTACAATTAAACCATTAGTAATGCAATGCAGAAAATGTTAGACAACTTAGGCATGATCTTTTTTAGTTAAGATATACATTTAAAACTATTTTGCACCACATCCATTGTCACATGACTAGGTATGTTATCAGTTTAATAACTCTGACTCATTCTGGTGTACACCCCCATGTAATCATGTCCCTTTAATGTGTCTTTGGCAGGCTTCAATAACACACACACACACACACACACACACACACACACACACACACACACACACACACACACACACACACACACACACACACACACACACACACACACACACACACACACACAGACACACACACACACACACACACACACACACACACACCCCTCCTCCTCCTTTCCTTCTATAAATATTGCTCTCCTCTTCACTTTATTTCCTCAACCATTCATTCTATACAAACATTTGCAGCCTAGACTTTTAGTTGCAACATCTGTAAACAAGAAGGTAAATGCCCAATTAAGTTGATAGCCAGACTCCCAGTTGGAAAACTTCCATGGTTGCTGTATATATTGTGTGAGCATTTTTATCAGTTTTGTCTGATGCTGTACCAGAGTAACAACAGCAGAGTAACTCTAAGTACATTAACAACCAGCCATGAGCACAGGGAAGCTGTGTGGTCTCTCTTAAAAGTTTTCTCAGCCGCCCAGATTGTCTTAGGATGATGGCAAGACTGGGAGTGGAGCGACACGCTGCAGATGCTGTTCTGGACCTCTCCGTCACTAGAGTTATTACAGCTGGGACAACTCAAGCTGTTTTCTTTCTCTCTGTCTCTCTCTTTCTCCTCTCTGCCCCGTCTGCCAATCTTTCAAACCCCGCAGAGATGTCAACAGAATACATGGTGGGCCTCTGTTGTATATTCTAAAGTCCCAACATACCCTGGGCACATCCTCTCTGCCCCTGCCTCCAAATCCTCTGGAGAACTAAGGAACTGTTACATAACATGGCTAAAGGTCCCAGTACACAAAGGTGAAATTATAAACATACTTGGCTCCAGTGTGAGGGCCCAGAAACTCCAGACACAGGCTGTGAGTTTCAACTGGAGCTGCAATCACCTATGGCAGCATCTGTAAGATACTTCGAGAATATCAAAGCCGATGTAGACCCCAATTATGGCAATTTAACTGTTTACGGCAAGATTGCTGCCTAAAAGCGAGCGCTTCCATACCCTCCAGCAACCAATCATTTGTGAGCACATTATGTGTTAACATGTGTTTGAAAAAAAATACTTTTGTGTTACAATATTCCCATTCAGTCATGCTTGACCAAAAAATACAAAGAAGAATAGATTAGAGCAGCTTTGGCAGTGTTCGTGAAGGGTGTGCATGCATGATGGAAGTGTTACTTGGCTTAACATGTGTAGCCAATCTATCAACAGATATCTAACTCACATTATGAAACTGTAAATATTTGGGCAGTCAACATAATTGTTTTTGAAAGAGCTTGGCGACTACAGTGCTGATTTGGGTTTGGAGAAACTACATGGCTTGCACTCATTGCTGGATTTCTGCTCTGCTTGAAAAACCGCTCAGTCTTCTATTCTGATTAAACATGAGTGATGAAATGTTACATAATGCTATTATTTACAGCTGCCTAAAGGGAAACACGTACAGTACTAATAATGTAATGATATGACTGATTCATAAGCAGTAATGATTAGATAGATAGATAGATAGATAGATAGATAGATAGATAGATAGATAGATACGTTTTTTTTTTCCTCGTACAGGAGTGAACATAATGATGGATTATTGTCCAGACGAAGACCTGACTGAAGAACTTTGACTACATTTCCTTCCAATTTAAGGGAGATTTCACCAGCATTTCCAGATGATTACAAAAAATGATAATGCAAATTCCAATGCAAATCCATCACAATGGGTTCATCAATATCATGTTGGCGTTGTTCTCCACTCAAGTTCAGGTTCTCTGTTTCTTGTGTCACATTTCCTTTATGGGCGCCATGATCACTTCGCCAAGTATGTTTGCAATGTGAATTTTGACATATTGGCTTTTATAATTACTTTTCCGCCTTGGCTTGGAATGCAAAACTTGAAAGTGTTCATAAACAATTGGTGGATAGAATTGCAGCAACTCAAACTAAACTGTCCAATGCAGCAAATACAGTATTCGACTCCAAACAATTAGGAACCCACAAAGTACTTTTAAAAGTAGACTTTTCTCAATACATAGACCTAGCTCTAACCTCAAACATGCAGTATTGAGACATTCTGTTTTGCAAATCTATAGTAGCCCTGAAGATTAGTATTGGCATCCTAAATGAATAGCACTTTTCTGCTTTGGGTAATATTGTGTTAGTACGCCTGTTCATACAAGACATATTGCAGTAGTGAGAACATGTGTATCTACTTTTGCCCATTTCATAATACTGTATAATCTTACAGTATGCATCTGTATGCAAGCACATTTGGGAGTACAGAATGTACTGGCCTATATAGATGTATATTGAATGTCTTGTGACTCAGAGGAGTCCCACCCAGAGACTTCTTCATGGGTCTGCTGAGTCAGAGCCAAGTCTCATGGCCATGAGCGCATTCACAGCTGGCTCTCTGCAGCCTGAGCTCCCAGCTCTTGGACGGACGGTACTATTCCTATTAAAACTTAGCGGGTTTTTGGGTCCCGAGCTATCAGAGGCACAAGGAAAGGATGTGTTCAGCAAAGTGACGGTCAGGACCTTTGGGAGCCTCAACCTTTCCATAAGGCTAGAAAAGGTCAAAGCTGAACATGCATGGGTTATCCCCTGTTAGCCTTATTCACATTAGCCAGTGCCAAACATGTGTTCCTCATTATCTGCACACACGTGATAAGACTTGGAAACTATTTTGTAGATGACGTGGGGATAATATGCTTTTTGCTCCTGGTAATAAGATGAAATAATGAAGATGGTGACTAGGGCTTTAAAAGGTCTGGGTGGGATGAGAAATCAAAAGTGTACATACGTGAGCAGAGCAGTTCTGACGCCATGCAGCTGGTGTGTCACAGTCCCTTCTCAACATTAGATCAGGGAGGCACAGAAAGAGCATGTTTCATGTTGAGGTTTGTAATGGATTTTCTCCGTCATCAAATCCTGAGCAGAGATTGTTTCACACATGGTGGCTTTCACTTGGCTTCTCTGGCCGTTCTATGTGCCATTTCTGTGCAGTGGTTGAATGGTGGACAGGGCGGTAGTGGATGCAGCGTTGTGGAACTGGGTTTTGGTCAAAACCATCAATCTGCGATCTTTGACACGGAAACACAAACAGCACTAAAGAAACCCAACAGCTTCAAATGATTCTTCACAGCCCAGTGGATAACAAATCACTGACATGTACATTGTCCTTTATTTTAGACAACTTGTGTTGTATTTCTCATACGAGTGCCTGGTTTCTTGATACTGAAAGTCACATTTGCTTCAAATATCTGTAAGTCTACTTCAAGAAAAATAAAAAAAGTTTACCTGCAGAGCAGCACTGATTCAAATTGTCCTTGTAAGTTGATTTGGCTGCTCCTTATTTCGGAATGTTAACTAGTTTAAGGAAGACAACTCTAAATCAGTCCTTAGAACCCATAGAACAATAGTAAATCTGTTATATATTTGTTTTGCTATATTACGGCATCATATACTGTAAGACCTGTGTTATCTATCTTAACATGAACACTTGACCACACATTGAACTGCTTTACATCATTACATTCTGCTGTGTCACAAGCAGACATTTGTTTCTGCTTTTCTCTCTGTCTCCTTTTTCACCTCTTCCATCTGATGGTTTGCTTTCTTCTTTCACTTGGCTGCCAAGCACTCACCGGGGGGCATGTGGGTGTATGGCTCCATGTTAGCCACAGCTGCAGAAGACTGTGGGAGAGTCTCCGCAGTTACACAACTTCACTCAAGTTGTGTGAACTCAAAATCATGTAGTCGATGGTGGTTGTTCAGCTTTAGGAGCCTGGATAATGTCCTCAACCATAATTACGTATTTGTTTGAGTAGATAAAATAAATACATCTATCAATTTAAATCGCTTAAGATAAGACATATCATTATTACTTAAAGGTCACCTATTGTGCAAACTCCACTTTTTCATTTATTTTATACATAAGCATGTGTTCCGATCAGGGGGTCACAGGTTCAAACCCCACTGCAGTCAGCATGTCGTAGTGTCCCTGGGCAAGACACTTCACACCAAATTGCTCCTGTGGGGATTGCCCACAGTATTGAGTATGTAAATCGCTTTGGATAAAAGCGTCTAACAAGTAACATGTAATGTAATGTAATGTGTCCCCTCTGTGTAAAGAGATTCTGAAAGTTTCAGGAAAAAAGATTCGCTCACTTTTTGTCCTGATCCATTTATATAAAAACCTGTCTGAAAATGATCTGATGAGATTTTGGCCACTTTATGATGTCATAACAATGTTTTGGCTTGTGTAACCATTAGCCAATCACCAACCAAGGTAACCCCCCCCACCTTATCACCTGAATCTCCTCCTAGAGCTCCATTGTGTTTTTTTTTTACCAAATATCTCTCAGAGGGGCGTGGGGAGTGGCTCCTTATTTTCATCTAAAGTAAAAGACAGAGAATCAGCACTTTTGAAACAGGTCTGAAACAGAGGGGTTTATGGGATGCTACAATGATCTGTTTGGTATTTGGAGCAAAACACTTCAGAGACATGTTTTGTATATATCTGAGACCTATAATATATTGATGAAACACAGTATAAGTAAGGGATAATGTGCAGCGACGCGGTCATTATGGGGAAAAAAACACCGACAGGTTGATCAGGAGCCCGACGCGAAGCGGAGGGATCTAGATCTGCATGAAGGTGTTCTTTTCCCCATAATGACCAAGTCGCTGCACATTATCCCGCTTATTACATGGCCACATTCTCAACAAAGTAATGATATGACTCCCACTATTAATTGAAATGCTTTTATGGATTTAGAAAATGATTTTATTGATTTAAAAAAATAGTTGTATGTATTGATTTAAATTGACATGCATCCGCTAAGGAAAATAGTCCGTTGTTACCGTTTGAAAAAAAAACGGAGCAACGCAACGGCAGGAAGGCGGAGCTTTTTGATTACAGATTTGAAAACATCGTTGCTTGCTTTAAAATTAGCACAATTCATTATTTCAAACCTTGGAAAGTATCTAGATATCCCTGCCCTAATGCCAAAGTAACTGGCAACTGAATATGTGTCGCCGTTTGATGTCTATGTCTGGACCGCTGCGTAAAAAGGAGGGTTTCTGCCAGTTACTTCTCCGCTGTTTTCTTGTCGCTCTTGTCTTGTCAGTTACAGCCAAACTGTATACAGTTCAATCGACCGGACTTCTTTCTGCAGATTTGAGCGTCCTTAACAACGGTCATAAATCCTTGACAGCGGTCTGTCTGTTCTGGATTAACAACGTGTCACGTGTTCTGAATTGACCAATCAGAATCGAGTATTCAACTAAGCCATGTAATAATAGGGGATATCTTTCAGGTCTCAGGCTCGAAAATGACATTCCCAGAACAAATGACCATATCTTCCCTTCTAAAAGGGTTAAATTAATAATCTTTTTTCTCAAAGTAATGATAAACCTGTGAGTTGGATGTAGAAAAGTCAGAATCAATATAGATGTTTTTTATTTTAAAGAAAATTCAGATTGAACATAGTAAAAAATTGTAAATGATAGTGTCCGTCCAAAAATGATTTTTTACTTATAGTGAAAACTACCCTTGGATGATGGGTTAGTAGACTAAAAGCTTTAGGAATCCAACGTACAACATATAATAAGTACCCTGTATCAAGATTGATGCAAAACAAGTGACATTTGACCTTTTTAGAGAGGTTTAGCCAAATAAACCCACTTCTGGGGTCATTTGGGTGGATTTGACCTATCTCTGGCCCCCCTTGGTCGATTTTGATGATTGACATCTCTTTTTAACCGCTAGACCCAATGGAATCGAGGGAAAGTTCCACATACACACACAGGTTACCAAATAAGGAGTGAGAGTGACACGTAGCCAAAACCGGAGCTGCAACACACTCTGTTGGCTACCATTAGCAGCTAATCTTTATTCTCCGATTTTTGCATAAAAATGTAATCATGGATTATCAATAATTTTTTCAAAGTGACAGACACATTGGATTAACCTATGGATTAACCCTCTTATCGTTTTAATTCCATTGAACACGACTTTTGATCAGAATAACAGCTAAGGTGAGCATATCTCCGTGTTTTGCTACCTAAAGCTACGTCGTGTGTTGTCTGTATTTGCTTCCCCTGTCACGAGTTCTGATCGCTCAGTGATGATACTTATATTTCTATAATCTGTGGAATCTCAGGATGTTAGCTAAGATTGTTTGTGCAGATCCAATAAGTATATCGATCGGTATAGCTAGAGTTCTGTGCTAACGGCGTTAAGATTTTTTCGCTCAGGGCTAATTCAGAGGCTCAGCGTTAGCCTTGTGGTTTTTTTTGCTAAAAAAATAAAATATCATCAGCTGAGTTTCTTCCCGTTACATGGATATGAAACATTCATAGTTTATTAACTATTAAGAAGCCCTCAGACGCTGTTTCCTGCAGATGATGCGTTTTTCCCCCCGCCGGCGGGGGGGATGGAGTTTAACAGGTTAAAGGCATTGACATTTGGAAAACTGCATATTTTGAAGAAACAGTAATGCAGAGAGATATTTATGACTTACATTTCTTACAGTCATTATTTCTTATAACTAAATTAGTCATCTGTTGTAAACATTTAACAAAAAGGGTTTTTAAGAGTGAAATTGGCTCACACACGCAAACACACACACACACACACACACACACACACACACACACACACACACACACACACACACACACACACGCACACACGTACACACACACACACACACACACACACACACACACACACACACACACACACACACACACACACGCACACACACACACACGCACACACACACACACACACACACACACAATCACACGTAGCATAACTGACAGATTACACAAAAGTGCTAGTGCACATGACTCAGAGCAGCATACGTGTATCTGAGTCACACCTCACAAAAACCAATGGCCCACAGTCTGCATGCATCGAGAGATTTAACTGGAAGCAGCAATGGATTCATTTGACAAGTGTTTGAGGTAAACTAATGGAGTCTGGGTAACCATAACAAAGTAAGTAACACATTGAGATTGCCATGCCACAGTCATACAGAGAAAAGACAGGCACTAAGTCTCCTTTATTAAGAAAGTGGAAAAGAGGAGAGTTTGTCATCAAAAGAGCATACCAAGAGATGCATAAACCTGCTAGTGTGATATGTGTTTCTCCAGATATCATTGACAATTGCACCTTAAACAGAGCTTCAAACTCAGAATCTTAAAAACTAAAAACCGTGAGCAGTAGTCAAGTCTACGCACCTATAATCCAACATTTCAAATCCAAAGAGCTTTACAATCTGTGCAGCAATGGGTTTCACAGAGAAGGGTTTCAAACTGCGTATTGGACATTTCTTGTGACAGCTATTACATCAGAGAGAACAACATAGTTTTGCTTATACTCTTGCCAAACTTGCTATATTGTTCTCCGGTAAAGCAGTGAAGACATTCAAATCGATGTGCACTGTCAATGTTGCCAATCGGAAATATAACCCAAGCACTACTAAGGACATTAAAAATAGACATGCCAGGATTCATTTATGTGTTTGTTCTCCAACCTGTTGTTGAAATATTTAATACATGTACATTTGTTCCTGTTTCCTAGCCATACAAGTTTCTCCATTGTATTGCATTGCTACAACAGTGTCAGTAAAATCGATACGAAGACATTGAGTTGTTATAATCAGCCGACTGACATTGTTACAAAGGCCCACACATAATTTAAAATTGGCCGTAGATGATGGGGATTAATCGGGGATTAAAGTATCTATCTCAAGCAAGTTTAACAAAAACTGTAACAAAATGGGTTGGAAGATGCAAAACCACTGGCATGTTCCTTTAAAGCAGTATGTCTCTTTAAATATGTTGAGTGGAAAGCTGTATGGTCCATACTGATGGAGCTGTGTAAAAGATAAACAAAACTTTGCCTGGGAAACGTAGATGTAATTACAGTATGTTGTCAAAGCCCACTCCTTTCTCTTGAGTTGTTTTTGGGATGCATTTACAGACCACATTGGCATAGTTTGAGAATATGCAGCTGCCCTGGGAAATGTATAGGTCATCATTTATGGGAAACCATTCTGCATTCAGTTTTCTTCTGGTAAAAGGGAAAAAAGTTAGGTGCTACAGTATGTATACTAATGTGTCACCATCAAAATGGTCATGGCTTACCCACTCTGTAATTGGTCCAGCACAGTATGTTCTTTATCATTACTCATATGTACAATAAAGTAACCTTTCTGAGCATTAGTAAGTCATGTTGAAATGTCTAGAGGAACTATGAAATAATCTAAATGTTGTGCAGTTAAAACTAGGAATATGTTGTCATGCAGGAATAAATGACAAACTTCTGTTTTTACTGAAGAAAATACAGTAAAAACATGTCTTAACTCAATTTCCTGTGAGATCATTATCACTTACTTTCTGGTATTTAAAGAGATCAACGATTGGAGTTAAAATGAAATACAAATATTGATTTGCGAAACGCTTTGTTGAGCCACAGTGAGTCTGGGTGCCAGAATGTGGTTGAAAACAGCTTTAGTAAAGAGGAAAATTCAGCATCAAATGACAATTGAGATATTAAGGGCTGGAGTGTAGGGAGACAGTTAGGGTGGATTCATGGCAGATTATTTCACTCATACAAATGTAATGAATAACACAGGAGCCAGCACTTCAGCCACATGTGCTTCTTATTCATGATGGATTTAACGGCATACATAGTCATACAATCCATGCAGAATTCAGGGTCTCACCCAAATCTCCGGCCAAGGACTTGGGCGGGGTCACTCCGCCACCTGGCATTGAAGCCATCGACTTCAATTATTCTGTTTGCACTTCACTTGAAACTTAAAAAAGTGGGCTTTAAAGTTCCCCTATTTGACTGTTTTTCCTCAATATATTATATGTCTCAGATATATACAAACATGTCTCTGAAGAGTTTGGCCTCGAAATACCAAACAGATAATTGAAGCATCCCATAATCCCCTCTGTTTCAGCCCTGTTTCAAAAGTGCTGATTCTCTGTCTGTTACTTTAGATGAAAATAAGGAGCCACTCCCCACGCCCCTCTGAGAGATATTTGGTTAAAAAGAACACAATGGTGCTCTAGGAGGAGATTCAGGTGATAAGGTGGGGGGGGGGTTACCTTGGTTGGTGATTGGCTAATGGTTACACAAGCCAAAAAATCGTTATGACATCATAAAGTGGCCAAAATCTGATCAGCTCATTTTCAGACAGGTTTTTATAAAAGTATCAGGACAAAAAGTGAGAAAATCTTTTTTCCTGAAACTTTCAGAATCTCTTTACACAGATAAGAGGGGACACATGCTTATGTATAAAATACATGAAAAAGTGGATTTTGCATTATAGGTGACCTTTAAGCATCTATTTTCCGGAGAATGTTCAAACAAGAGCAGCACAAAATGAAAGTATATGGTGCAAAGAAAAAAAAGTCTCAAAGGTTTTAACTTCTCTGACCTTTACACACACTTAGGGACCTGAACACTGTTCAGTAAACCAGAGAATCTGTAGCGATGGAGAAATAATTTCACAGGACAGCTGGGAAGGCGTGTTAGACTTCAAGTTGAGTATAGATCTCCCCCAAGCCGGTAGTAGAGTGAAGTTATAGATACCATATGTTGTCGGAGGCTCAAGGTAAGGACTTGAAGAGAAAAAAAAGCTTTCAAGATAAACTGTATGATTTTTTTCAAGCCATGTGTTTAACAGAGAGCAGTGATTACTCCAGAGCAGTTTACTTCATTTGTAAACGATTAGACATAACACACCCATTCTGTGGGCCAAACATACAGTTAGAAATGATGAGTAAAGTCCCCCAGTTCTCTAATGAAGAGTACTTCTGCAGATGTTTAGAAAAGTCTTTCACTTATTAGCACTTAAATAAAGCTTGTATCAAATGAAATGATTGCCAAATTACACAAATCACCAGGTATTTTAGCTCACAGAGCAAAAACTTGTCAAAACAAAAATATTTGATAAAATACAATACAGTATTCTGACACAGAACGATTTGAAAAGCAATGTATTTCTATTGGTAGTATGTTTCGTGCGTGCACCAAATAATAACAAATTAGAAGGAAAAAAAGATTTTAAAAATACAGATTTCAGTATTCTGAGGCTCTGAGCCCCATTTATTTTCCTCGCGGACGGCAAAAAAAGTCAGACATTATACAATTTAAAATAAAAACAATAATCGTGGCTTGATATTGAGTAAGAAAATGTTTTTATGAACCACACAGCTTCTGGTCTTCCAAGACCCGACCGGACAAAAAGGCGTGGTGCAGGCACGAAACATACTACCAATAGAAATACATTGCTTTTAAAATCGTTTTGTATGACAGGAAAAAAAGGGGGAAATCGTGTTGGTGAACACGAATCAATAGATTACATTTATTTTGTGACTATAACATGAAATGCCGTGAGACTGGGTTGAATAGTACATATACTTACATACAAATACAATATGTTAGTACTTTTTCCAGCTCTGCTTTCATTACATTGATTGCTGACATAAGTCTATTTAAAAAAAGAAAAAAAAGAACTGCAGATAAGCTGTTTTGAAATGTTGATGATAAAACATGCTCAAATGCTGCTCTTTTAGGTTTTGAAGGAGAAGATTATTCAGCACGCTTCTGTTAGCTTACAGAAAATTGCTCACTTTTCAGTCAGATTACATTTTCTTTAAATGTATAAAACGGCTCTTTAAATTCTCCTCAATGGGAACAATGCAACACCAAGCAGGATATCTTGGTTGAGCAGATACAGTACACTGTACAAACAAAAAGGAGACTGACATGTTGTAACAACTTGCTTTTTTATTGCTTTGCAGTGAGAAAAAAACAAAGCAGAAGTCTAAAAGAGTCGAGTAAATGGTTTGGGACAGACACGGTGTATTTTTCAACCAGAGTGAAGTGGAGTTGAGATTTTAACCGTCAGTTTTAATATATGTCAACAGTACAATGCTAATATGCTAACGTCACTGTGTACTGTCAAATGCCACACCATCACCTGCTGTGGTTCCACTAGAAAAGCTTTGATGTAATCATGCAGGTTTAAACTCAAATTATTGAGGCGGCCCTGATGACTATGCAAACACAAGTTTAAGACCGGATCTGTATTCATGATTGATTTAAGGAGCCGTAAAATTCTGCAAGACTTCAGGGTCCTAACCGGAGCTCTGGCCAAGGACACGGGTGGGGACTCGGAGCCACCTGGCACTGTGGAAAGAAGGCAGATATCAACTTCAATCATTCTGTTTACATTTCACTTGTAACCTTAAAAGTGAGCTTTTGCATCTATTTGCAAATTGGAAACAGATGCTGACAAAACAAGAAAAGCGGGATAAAAGCTAAAAGATGCTTAAACAATATGAGACAGTTAAAGCAACTCTGACTTAACAAAACACACACTTCAAACTGTCAGTTAACCATAAAATGTTTAGCGATAAAGAATGAATTTCACAGAACAGCTGGACAAACATGTGCGATGTCAAGGAAAGTAGTAGATCTCCCCTAGAGTAGTACAGTTTAACTTATAGATACCATATGCTGCTGACATAATCTTCCAGATTTTAACCCGTAAATATCAAACATGACAGGAGGTGTATGACTGGATCTTTAAACTCCTCACATTACCAGATAATCTGGGCCGGACATCAACACGGACGACAGTCCCAGGGCAGCATTTTGATTTGATTCTGATTCAGGGGTGTAGAGTTTTTGATAATCCTTTTAGCCGGCAGTTCAACGCCATCCAACACAGTTCCACCCATTGGACTAAACCCAACTCCCCGCTCACCCCCTCCCCTGCCACAAAACATCTCCTCTCACAGAGGATCCTTTGTGTAACAGGAAGCACTGTGAAAAGAGTGCCGAAATGAGAGAGGCATGCATTTGTTCCATCCTCTTCTCTTGTCTGTACTGCTGTACATGAATAGAATAATGAGAAGAAGAAGTAGAAGAAGAAGAGGTATAAGAAGAAGAGGTATAAGAAGAAGAAGAAGAAGAAGAAGAAGAAGAAGAAGAAGAAGAAGAAGAAGAAGAAGAAGAAGAAGAAGAAGAAGAAGAAGAAGAAGAAGAAGAAGAAAAACATCAAAGATTATGATTATACATTTTAAACTGATGCTTTACTTTGACTTTCTCTCATTAATGGTTTCATTGCAAAGCTGGAGCTGTTCCCAGCCTCTCAGGAGGCACATGGTCTGCAGTGTTTTATTTGAAGCAAACTGTGCGGCTGTGAACACACTCCAAGGTTAAGTATGATGGTTTAAGGTCAATGATTCATACTTTGACGTACTTTACACAACACGACAGACTATAAAGTGTTTATAAACAGTTTTTAAGAATCAACTTTCAACAAAAGCAATATGAATCGACTTTTATGCTGTTTAAAAGAAAGGCGCTTTTTAAATCCAAGTTGATATTATTATTATTTGATGTGTCTTAACTCACCCCACCCACCATAATAAATGACTAAACAGGGATTTGATAAATCGTGTTGGTATCAACCCCTGAAATTCCTTGGTGTATCCGTAAAACATCCATCTTAGCACTTACAAAACAAGTTTGTCTTACTCCAGTTGTTTCTGTTAATGCTGCAATGTAAACACTATATCAATGGTAGTGATTTTAAGCAGTCACAGTGCGATGACTAGGGGTTGGTGGGGGGGACAAGGTTTGTGGACCACCCTACAATTCTGTATAGACGGGAAGGTCTATAGGTGAGGTTTGAGACCACCCCTCAAACCTCAAATGGGTTCAGCAACAGTGATAGGTACAATGCCCAGCTGTTCTTATTTTCTAGAAATTTGCAACCACTCAATAAACATGTGGGTTCTATAGAGACCTTTAAGTTGTTATCTGTTCTCCTATATTCTGTAGCACTGGCATAACCTTCTTCTGCATAATGTTCCATTGTTTCCCCACATAATTCAACAAATTAAAAACTTGATTCCAGTCGGAAAGATCACAGATGTATCCCTCTGTGCAAAGCAAAGGATTTAGTTTTTATTTAAAAAGAAAGAGAGTAAGTGCAAGCAATAATAAAGAACTGTAGATATTATCTAGAGTTGTTCTGCAATCAGGTCCAAAAAAATCTGATTTCAGACAAAGCTGTCCAACACTGTTGTGTTCTGGGCAAAGTAACAACTTTTTCTTTATAACAGAGCTGTGCAATATTATTGTCATGCCCATTATTTTCCTATTCACCCATTAACCCTTGCCCCCTTACACCTTTTTTCTTCTCTACCACTAAACATAACACACTCCCTTATACTTCTCCTCCTCCCTTGCCTTTGTGTTGATCACAATTTTAAAAAACAGCGCCATTTTTAAATAAAAGCTCTGAATCACAAAGACATCCGTACAGAACATACAAGGGGGCAAAGGGAGTTACAAAATGGACACATGACTCACTGGGTCTTGAATACAAAAGTCTCTTCATTCACTCCTGTCCTGCCTTTGAAACCGTTTTACAGCTTTGGCTAGTGTATGGCTTTTCTGAATCAGGCAGGCTGACAGTAAAGCCATTTTAACAGTGATGTGCAGCTGCCCCTTGCTGCTTCCCTTCTTCCGGGGTCTACAGCATCAGGAAATAGCTTCCACATGTCGCCTACAGAGGAGGGCAAAAAGAACAATGGGGGTATAAAGAGAGGGCTTGTTCTGAAAGATTGCCTAAAATGTATTATTTCCCCCAGGAATGCTTTGAATTAATGTCTGGTAAGATGTTTTCCAATTCTGACAAAGAAGAAAAAGTATCTTGGATTTAACTCATAACCTGATCCTGCTACATAATCCATGTGTTCCTGTCCATCTGCATGTTCCACAATGTTCTGACTTCTCCAAAATATGCACTACATGTGTCAGCTGCTCCTGTTGACTGCATGCAACTAAGCAAATAGAGTCGCTCGACATCTGTTGTAATTATTTACTTCACTTAGAAGGACCACACCATTTTCACTATACAAAAGTCGTTTTATGGCTAGAGAAAAACAGAGCATCATTGCAACATGTTAGGGCTCCTTTGTGAGGGTATAACAATGGACCACCATCATTGCACTCCCAAATAGGTCATAAAGTGTATGTAATACAAATAGAGACGTCAATAGTGACAAACAATCTTGTTAGGAATCACGGGGAGATCCCTGTGTACCTCCTTGTGTACCTCGCATGCAGTGACTCTGCAGCACATTCCACCTCACCAGCTTTTCATGGGAAAAAATTGCAGAACTAATAAAAAACTTGAAGACCCATGTGTGGAACAGTCAAATTCTTTGTGTTGTGATGGTATATACAATGGGCCAGAGCCCCAACAGTTCACTTCAAAGTACCACTGTGAAACCATAACCTTTGGTGTGTGGAAAGATGGGTGGAGGTCGACTTTGTGCTCACAAATTACAATCTCTCATCTGTCTTGTATAGTAAACCAGATGCACCCAAACCAGTAAAACAAAATTAAAGAGGCCCTATTATGCTTTTTGGGGTTTTCCTTTTCCTGTAGTGTGGTATGTTTTTGTGCATGTAAATGGTCTGCAAAGGCTAAAATACAAAAGTTCCCTCCAGAGGGAGTTTCTCTCCCACACACTCCCCCCTTTCCTTAAATGCCTCGATTGGTCTCCTTTGTTTATTTATGCAACACAATGACATCACTACTGTATGTAACACTTGTGCTTCTATTGGTTAGCACTCCAACACATTTTGATTGCAATAGGCCAAGACCAACCCAAGTCAATTTGATTATACCAACCCAATTAAAAGGCTGAATTAGAAGCTCAGTATGTGCTTTTCGACGGTCTTTCCTTTGTGCACAATCCAGAGATTCTGCTTTACACGGTGAAGAGGTCCCATGGGCTGGAGAGGACATCATGCATTTCCTAGATGAGGAACTGTGGTTTGACCTGTCAGTAAGTCCACGTCACGTTTTGGCCCCTAGACTGTTTCCATGACCTTTCCTACTCCAGCGCTGTCTTCACCTCTGTTTCCTTTTGGCCTTGTAATACTGATGTGTTGGGAATGTTCCCAGACCAGCTGTTACCCAATTCACTGCTCCCATCATCTGTCCACTACCTCCAGCCGTGCAGTCGGTTCCTTGTTAGCGTCATTTTCTCTGGCCATGTTCAGCTTTATCTCTTGCTTCTTGTTAGTTGCTACCCTGTGGTGTTCAGAGAAAGATGCTGATCTCATGTTTTAATAACCTTGGTTTTCATTCAAGTATAAATCATGTTCAAAGCGAAGATTTTAAGTACAGCCTTCATGTTGATATGGATATTGTCCTCCGTAGGTCAATACTTTTTAGAACGTAACTCACTTGGATTTGACCACATGCATGCTGTAGTCTCTGCTGGGCAATAAAACATATTGGCTTCTGAACATCAGGTTCTTTCCAATCAATTCCTCCGCCTTTCCCAACAGCAGGTGGTACAGTATTGTGACAAAAACACATATTTCAGTAAAAACGTGTGCAGGCTCCATGTTAAATGCATCATTAATAAAATATATAACAGAAACAGAGAGAACCAAGCAATTAATGCTTGTTGCTGTCATCTGTCTTGTTAGTTATGGTAACAGGCTGCACAGAGCTCATATTTCTTTCACAGCATCTGACGCAATATGGAAACTCTGATTATGTTTTATGGTTACCATCATGTCAGTGGGTCCAGAAAGACAACATGCATCTTGTTAATCGTTTTGGTAAAAGCTGAAATTCTTGTGTCGTTTGTTAGGTAAGCACTTGAGCAGTGCTTAGTTGTTTTTTTCTAACCAAGGCATTTCAACACCTCCACAAGCTACCAATACAGCATGTGAGGGGTTTAACGTGATGTATGTCAAATGGTATAAAGTTTGAGTGCACAACACCAGGCACATAACCGCAGCAGTGGTAACCTGTCACAAACAGTAAGAGAAGTATGATATAGTTAGACATCAAGAGCAATTTCCTGTGTTCGCAGGGTGTATTAATGTGACAAGAACTGCAGGAGAGTTTCAAGCCTTTATACTGCACCAATAATGCTTTCATAATTACATAATTTAAACAGTCCTGTTGATCACGTGCTCCCTGCCAGTGAACTATATGTATATGGTCAGATGTATTAATGTATGCTTTAGGTTGACCCTTGACTACTTTTGTAATGCTGTAGTCATGTCAACAGGATCCTTTTTGCAAGTATGTCACCCTCCCCTCAACACCATCACTAACACAACCCAGCTCATTGTATAGTGTACTCCTCTCCCTAGACATTTAACTCCATGGAAATTAACAGTCACAAAGTTGGTTGCTCTGTGCTGTTATTATTTATCCATGCTATAGATATTCCCCCTCACATATAGAAAGAGAGCTGAAATGGACCCACTGACCTAGTTGATGTTTTGATTATTATCACAAATACCGCAGAGAGTGAAAAGAAACCAGCTTGCACAGCGGGTGACCGCAGGAAACGGATCACAGTGTCCTGAGTGTAACATATATGAATCAGCAGAGACTGAGGTCATTGCTGTGTCAATCTTTTCTGAGTCACTCTCAGCATGAGCTGCTTAGCTTTGAGGGAGGCCAAGATTCGCTTTCAGAAACAAATGGACCCCAGTAGGCCTCAGCAAGATGACGTAATCCAGCAGTCCTGCCATTGTACACAATCAGGGCTTTAATGTGCATCCACTTAGCAGAGGAAATTGAACTTAAAAAGAGATGGTGACCTATGGATACAGATATATGAAAATTAGCCCTTGAATACATTTGACATTGTAAATTTAAGAGCAATTTAAATATTAAAGTTACTCAAAATATTAGAAAATTACAAATGTATGAAGCAACAAATTAAATCGAGGCAGGGACACGTTAATAAAGAAAATCATATACTGTAAGAACCTCCACGGGACAGAAATAAGCAACATTTCCAGTGACGAACATATTAGGGAGAAGCGGGTGATAACATTGATAGTGTGGGAAAATGTAAACGTGTATATTGCACATGGACTATGATATCTATTTATATTTATAGTTGAGTGTTGTCTTTTAAAAAATGGACCTAGAGTCTCTTCCAATAAAGCTGATGATGATGATATGACACTTCTGTTGAAAATATGACTGTGTTGATTCATTGATTTAAAAAACATTCAATCAATGTGCAAAAAGTAAAAAGTAAACCTAAACCTTCCTAAATAAATGATTTTCCGAACAGTGTGTTCCTTGCATAGGTCTTGCATTGCATTGGAAGCGTATTGATGCCAACTAATTGATGATGGGGGAGGTTTCTTTTGCTTTCAAGATTTGTTGGCTTGGAACACATCTTAAGAAACAACCGCTGCTCTGCTGTGCTGCTGAGAATTACTCTGCTCAACACTGATCCATTGTTACAAAATTGGGGGAAAAAACATTTGGTACCACTTATTTCTGAGGGGTCCCATATGCTTCCTCGTGCATTTAGGGCTGCTTTGGAGGGACACCTGAGATTTGTCTTTATCTGATAATGTTCTGTGGGAATATTTATCTTTATAAGAACAGAGCCCGGAAAGAATAAAACATGTAAAGATCAAATTATTCTTAAAATAAAACATAGTGTCGGCAATTCAAACCTCACATCCAAGCTCTAGGCTCATTGCTTCCCCTTCCAACAAATGGTCTCTGCCCATTGCCATGGTAGTTACCGACAGCTTGTGTGCAGTGCAAACTGACGACAGACTTATCGTATACAATATATCTATATTGTCTGACTAACTCTTTCCGTAAGTTACTTTGACTGTTGTGGTTGCTCACATGCTGTGCAGTTTTTTCCTTTGGAGCTTCCTGTACAAACTCACATGCATGCAACATATGCTGGAACTAGTACCTACACTGGTGTTCTGACGGCTTACAGAGCTTTCACGTGACGCACTAACACAAAAGTAACATTTCCACAGCAGGGGCATTGTACATTTGTGTTGGAGAGGGCTGCTGTTTACTGATTTATCAGGAACAAAAACTGGCACATACTGTACATTGAATCTAATGTCCGCCTGCAGATATTGTGCTAAAGACATTCTGCTGTAGAATGTGTTGAATACCAGGTGTTTGGAAAGTTGCCAGACAATTCTTATTTATGTTTCTCTCTCGATACAACATGCAAAAGCATTCACCATGCACCATCCATCATCTGAGCCAGCTTATTCTATTCAGGGCCAGGGGGGCTGGAGTCCCCCACCTCATATTGTGCAAGAGGTGGGGTAAAACTTCATACAAACAGGAAGCTATACATACTAATACCCATATTAACACCTTTAATTTAGAATTTCCACTAAACCTAAACTGCACCTGGAGTGAACCCTCACTGGGAGAACATGTTAACTCCACACAAAAGCACCAATTGGGGGATTCAAAATCTAGGCCTTTTCCTGTGTGTGACAACTAATTCACAAACCTATAATAAATCAAACTGACCATAAATTACACTAAATACACTTTTTATTATATGTGTCAACAACTAAAGCAGTAATGACACCATAATGAATAACAGTAATCATAAATTAAATTGAATCTCCCAGAATACTTCCGCTCAATGAAAGCAAAAAAAAAGATTAATGTGCGCTGGCCTCTACTGGTCTGATAGGGGCACAGCACTTAATTAACTAAACTAACTCACAAGCTGCTCAATAAGAGGATGGAAGACTATCACTGATCAGACTATCAATTATCAAAGTGTCAGTAGAGGCATATATTGATCCCACCTACTGATCCTGCAACAGGTTTGCCTGATTGACGAAGACGAAGGGAAATAAATGATTTTGCCCCTCTAGAATTCATCTTAATTTTTGTAAGAAATAATATGAAGCATGTCTTAAAACAAATATACATTATTATTTAATACATGTAAAACTCAAAGGTCACATAAAATGTCTTGAAATATAATTGATTTGCTCAGTAGTATGGTTGGTTCAAGTGCCAGAGAAAATCTGTTGCTGCTGTTATAGAAGCATATGGGCAGATTAAGATGTGACACCAAACCGAAACTCTGTTACAAGCTAGAATGATTTAACCACCCTTTTGCAATGATTATTGCACAAGTAGAATTAATGTTTGAATTTTTTTGGAGATGTGAATCACTGCATTATACGTGTGTACACATCTTTATGTTATGTAATGGCATTTTAAAAGGAAGTAAAAATAAAAATACAGTAAAAAGAATAACCACAATTGGTCTACTGGTCTCCTGAATATAGTTTACCAGCATTAGCCAATGTTAACAGACTTTAAAAGCTTTGAAGTGAATAATGGCTAACCTTTGCTTTTTTTTTTCACACAGCTCAAGACTTTTGTGTGACTACCTTGGTACTGTTCCTCACTTTTTGCAGTAAAACCTTCCCAAAATGTGCAGTAAAGGGGCTCCAGAATAGCTCTTCAGAAATATTGTTGTAATTCCTTCAAACAGCCTGGCTCAAGGGTTTCCTCATACATATTTCAGTGCCACTGTTGGGTAATTGTGTCGTGAATTATTTATTTTGTGTCACCACTGCATATACTGAAGTTCTCTAAAATGCCTCCATGATCTCTGGCAGCCAGGTCAATGTGAGTGCTACAGCAACAAAAAAAACACATTGTTTATCATCACAGCCCTGAAACACTTCAGCCACTTCTCAGTAAGAGTGCACGTTTGATCAAGGTTGTATATCAGTATTATTCTCTTTATTGCACAACCCTCAACACAAAGACTATCTGTATGCCTTTACCCCAGTTCTCTCTGGTTTATGACAAGCTGATGCAGTAATTGCTGATGTCACTAAACTAACACTAACACCTATCAACGTAATGCAGATAAAGAACCAAACTGAGTGCTGCAGAGCCTTCTGAGGACCCTCTTAATTCTTGTAGAAGTGACACATTTGTGTGATCTATCAATGTAATGTTCATCTCTGTCTTCGGAGAGCAGCATGACTTCATGTACTGATGGAAAACATACATGAAAATAAATCTGAGCCATGGGATTGCCAATGTATTGGACATGATTACAAACGAAGAAAAATATTGAAATGTACAGTACAGCACATAATGTTCTTGGTCAGTGGTCTCACAGTACAGTATGTGCTGTCATATAAGATAAACTGCTAACCCCAGCAGAGTATTAGCATGAGTTGGCGTTAAATGCATGCAGCTGTGCTCTTTGTCAATGTCTTCTTCTGTTCTTTATGCTCCATAATTATGCCAACGCACAATTCACACAACTGTGCTTTGCTCTTGTAGGAAGTTGCCTTTCTCATACCGGAAAAGTCGTGTGAATGTATAATAAAATGGAACAAAGACTCATATAATCTCCAGAGAAGTGATGATGCATACAGAGAAAGTAAATGCACACCAAGGCTTAAAGTGTAGTCAGTTGTATTTCCTTTGGCATGGTGATAAAACTGCAATGCTGACATTTTCAGTGTTTCTGTGGAGCAAAATCTGGTACATAAACTGCAGTTTGGGATTAGAACGTATGTAAAACACATGTTTGGGAGTGCAAAGGCCACTGACGATTTATATTTACCATTGAGTCAGGGTACTTGGGAATAAGGAGGGAAAACCACTTAAGTTTCTATTGTGATTTTCTGGTTCTTTCACTTTCATTGTCTGTTGGAAAGTGAGAGAGATTTTCATTTAAGACTGAGCTAAAAACACAATTAGTTTTATTATTTTATCATATACCAGAAATTCACAATTCAAATGTTTAATGTTGACATGAAATACATCAATCCTTTTTATTATTATTGATTAACGATACTAAAAATGTTTTTCAACCAAAAAGATGCACCAATGTGTGAAAGTATACTCAGGTCAGGTGACACAGATGTTGCACGGTCCTTGTGTTGCTCAAATGAAATATAGCATTTATATGTCGGATTCTGGCTTAAGCCCTATCGTAATTCCTTCAGCAAATTCCTTGCGTAGCTTGTGGCAAATCGGCAGCTGGGTGAGGAGACAAGATGGATCGCTGGACAGACAGCCAGCAAAACACCCACAGAAAATCTCGGTAAGGCTCCATGACAGGCTGAGTGCAAACATAGATGTGCTCAGTGACACACAAAGCCGCTGACAGATTCATGCATGGATTTAACATGTCTGTGCCAGTGATGGGCACACAAACGCACGCATCAGATTTGTATTCCATGTAAGGTCCTATCAGTGAGGAAACACACTGATGTAATGCATTTCCACAATTCCTTAGCTTATCCCTCAGTTGAATTTAAACACAAACTTAAAACCATATCATTTTCCTGGCAAATAAGCTGTTGAAATAGTGAGACCTTAAACAAACACACTTCTCACTGAAACCATTTCACCCTCTGTTCTGAGTCCTCTATGTGCTAATAGAGGTCCAACACGTAGGCAGCACAACATTGAAATAGACATTTCCAAGATTTAGACATATAGTGTATCTGTGTGTACAGAGTTTAACAGCAAACAAGCTTAGCTACATATCTAACACACATACATGCACAGAGCACACATGAGTTTGTCACAGTATATTAAGCACTGCCCATAAAGGCTGTGTGGATTCAGCTGTGCGTGCGCCAACGCTATGGCGCCAACACAAGGCAGAGGACACCCAGTGCAGTTTTATTACTCCATCAGGTATGGGACTTGTGCAGGGCCGTCCCTGGCCAACATGAGGCCCCACGCAAAGTTATATGATGAGGCCCTCTGTTTTGCGAGCGTCGAGCGGGGGGGGGGTTGGGGTTGGGGGTGGGGGTTGGGGCTGGGGGTTGGGGGTGCGAGTGGCGCCACGCAGCGGCGGAACCGTGCCGCGCCACCCTAATTGCGCATAGGTGCGCCACATTTTCGGCTCAGTTGAGGCACCCTCCGCAAGGTGAGGCCCCATGCAGTCTGCATGATCGGCCTGTAGGGAGGGACGGCCCTGCACTTGTGCACTCAGTCATGGAGAAATATGTCCAACTATTTTTTCTAAAATATTCAACATGAAAAATCTTTAATTATAGACACCTTGCATATCATGTATTCTAACCGTAAGCATTTACAGCATACATTCACACAAAAAAACTGAACGTAGTGCAGAACAAATGAGCTCCAGCTTTGAAAGTGTGTGTGACATGTTCACATTAAATACCAAATGTTACCCTGAGGAAGTGACTTAGTCATGATAATTGGAAGCAAACTTCAAAACAAATGCACAGAGTTCAAAAAGAGACCCTCCCCTGCTTCCTCTGTGAATGTAATGACTTTCCTTCACACTCCCCGGGCACAATGTGACATTCATACCAATCAGACTCAGTCTGCCACAAAAACACTTACGCTGTCTTGCTTTCTTTCTCCCATTTCTTACATCCTTGCTATTGCATTTTATTTTGTATTATTGCCAGATTTTTCAAAAGGACCTTAGAAAAGGGAACATATTTCAATCCTCTCACAAATGAACTCATAAAAAAGAACATGGATATTCTGTTTTCCTAATACATATCTCTTAAGTTAAATGTAAAGAACCAAAGGTTTTAAGTCACTGTAAAAATGAATGTACAGATTTGCAGGGAGAGCTTTTCACAGACCCTGCTAAATTGTTAGTGGAACTGAGAGCAGGGACAATAATCCTGAAGGCTACAAGGTTGTTTCTCAACATGACAACGAAAAACAGCATCAGCAGCCACAGTTTATAGTGCACCTCAAAAATACGACATTTCTGTAAGTTGTGCCTGAGCTGTGCAGTAGAGTCATGACAAATGAGGGGACACTGAGTGGAATCCAGGTGACATCCTTTGGCTGACTGCCTTTTCTCTGCCCACCCAGGGGAGTAATTTCCGACCGTCGAGAGGCTCCTGCACACATTTTTCAAACAGAGAGAGAGGAAGCAGCTGGAATGGATGGCTTTTGATTTCCCATGTGAGCACCTGATGATAGGTCCAGTTTTGAGAAGTTTCATAGATTATAGAACTCTGGAGTTTTCTGAAGACAAGGTGAAATGAACTCTCTCTGGGCAAAAAGAACACAAAACACATCTGGTATGTTAGTCTGAAAATAAATCTCAAAAGCACTTGTGCAAAAAGCATGTTGTAAAAAATCAGGGGGGAGACGACAGAATACATGGTGAAAGTCTCAGATACATGGACGACACCAACCCTATCTTTTCTCTGGGTGAATTCTCCTAAGGATTATCTATGGTTATTTCTGTATTTTTTGACAGGTCGATTGAACAGCACTAGATTGTTTTCTCTTCTAAGATAGGACTCAGAGCCATGGAAAATACTTTGTCTGCTATCATCAAAGGCCATAATCCCTTGTGCTGAGATATATAGACTACTGTCATATGCAAGCAAAGAAAAAGCAAGTGGACATGAGAGGAATACAAGAACATAAAGCTGCAGTAAAAAAGCGTTTTTTAAGATTTATAAGAGCTATTTTTTTGGACAGACCTATCATAAAAAGTCCTGATTACTTTGGCATACTCCTACCATAAATACACAACATTTATAACAGCTTTGTCATGATCAAAGCTCAACCATTAACATAATGCGGGAATAACATTTTTGCTGACTTAAGGAGATTGCAGTTTGTTGACTGCTAAGTAGCCCCTCAGAGTCTCAGTGGATGTATCACCCTCATCATATGGAGAATCGCCTTGGGTAGAGAAGCTGCTGTAAATTAGCCGGTGTTAAAATCCTTTAAAGCTCCTTTTAACTACCTCTAACCTTCTGGCTCAGTGTGTGTTTATTCCCACACCGATTTATATCTGTCAGTAGAATCACCAGGGCGATGATGAGGGATAGGTTCAAAGAATGAGCCTTTCATATTTATATTTGTTCAAGGACAAAGGTCAAACACAACTATTTATTATGTTGCAGCTAGAAATAATCATAATGTGTGGGGGGGGGGGGGGGGGGGGGGAATTATGCTCAATTACTCTTCGTCAAAAAGATAATTATAAGAAGAAGATATATTCATTTTATTATAGATTATGGATGTGATGTTATCATTACTACTACACTATATATAATATACTATACTATTATAAGCTTAACATAGAAATCCATACAAAACATGCTGTTTTCAACTTGATTGCATCCTCTTCTACTAAATCTTACTTTGTGATTTATTTGTGGAATCTGCAGACCAAGTCATGCACAACACACTTATCAGAGTTTGCAACCAGTCACGTGACAGCAGGTCAAAGGCCAAAAGAAGTCAACACAATTCAGTGAAGGTGACGAAGCAGAAAACTTCTGTCAATATTGACTCCTCTTGTTTACCTACATTTTTCCTACTGGGAGACGTGAGGCAGACAATACCGGACAAGGACAGCAGACTCCTCTGGACCTTTCATCCCCCACGCTCACAGGAGAAATAATGAAAAGTGAAGGACAACTTTTTTAGAAATGAAGAAAAGCTCAGCCAAACTAAAGGCAAAGTTTCAATGAAGGGAAGAATGTGTAAACTGGCTTTATCCACCAGACAAGATATATATTTTCTTTCTTTATGAGAAAAATAAATCCTTGTCACTCGCTGAAGAATTGCTTTCAAGAGAAGGTTGTCACAGTGAAGACACAGACTATTGTTCCTCATGGCAAACGTAAGGTCCTCTTCTTCCTGGCTGCGATAGGTGTGTTTAAACGGGCGAATGACAGCATAAGAAAATCACAGACATCCTGTGTGTTACATGCCTAAAAAACAGCAGGAAGCAGACAGCTGTGTGAATGCAGGTAAACGTGTTTGTTCCCTTCCCCTGCTGATCCACCATGGGTATTCCTGTAGATTCCTGCAGATATGAGTCTTCAGGTAGGATGGTGACACAAATTGTATTTGCTGCAGGTCCAAACAAGGGAATAAACACATCCAGATCAAACCATTACACCCTGACAACTTCTCTTTTTCACCCACATAGGATCGTTCCTGCTTAGTGTTGGCCTTATTGAGCTATGATTGGCTGGTCACATTGACCTCAGCACATCATCAATCACAGCCGCCTCCAGGTGCCCCAGTTTTTCTCTCCCCTTATTTGTCTCTGAAGGGCCAATGCCGTGATGGATATCACCATAGGGATATCGTTCATCTCTTCGGGGGCTGGTAATGGGGTGGGACCACCCCCACATTCAGGCACGGAGACATAAGAGAACATAAAGATGTGTGGAGAACAAGAAGGGGAGGGAGAGAGGTTAAACAACAGGCCGTTTAGGGCTTACACTGTATATGGTGATACATCCAGGACTGATGCTCTGCACTGAATAAGATGTGTCAGCCTCTGCTGCAAGTAACAGCTCCTCTATGCTGAAGAATATTGCATCCAGCTCCTTCAATGCCTAAAACAATATTATTGCATTTAAAGGCTCTATAAGAAAGATAAATGGAGTAGATTCATCCAAGAAAAATATATTAATTCAGTCCAATTTGTTGTTCAACATGCACCTCAAAAGAGCTGCTGTGGATAATAAATAACATCTTAACAGCAGGTGGAGCTGTCTATACAGTTAATGGACCCAGAAAGACGCTTTTTATTCTTTCTTCAAATTGAAATAGATAACAATGCATGCGTGAATAGATGCCCTTCCCAACTCCTGTTCAACCATACAGTATGAGCTACATTTATTTAAATCAATTTGATCATTTGGACTGTGGAGGCTGCTGGTTTCTAAAATATATAGAAAACATAGTCGTTAAGAAATTGGGACATGTACACACAATATAGGTTTTGCAAACAGATTCAACACTTGCAAATCAGGGCTGCAACCAACATGGTTTTTGAATAGCAGTTATAATTTTGCAGCCATTTCCTAGTAAAAAAACATCATACATGTGGAGAATTTATGTGAACAGATTTAATATGACAGGTGAGATTAAAAAAAAAGACATCGGGACAGGATCTATCTGATATTGAAGTTAAGGTGGACTTACATTTTTATCAGGAAGATCTTTCTTTCCTCTTCTTCCCACAGGCATTTTAACATCCAAGTGCAGTGTGATCAGGTGCAGTGTGACGCCGTGAACAGCAGATAGCACCATTGGACACATCATGCTCCACTTTTATTTCTCCCTATACTTCATACACATGTTTTTGAGTAAGGAGGCGGGTTGAAAGCAGTAGGAAGATGCAATCAATCTGCTTTTTGTATTTTTATAATGTGTATGCACCTTTCTGACCTGTTAAACCATAACATCACCCTTTCTCGTTAAAATTCTCATTTAAAACAACACAAAAAAGGAAAAACAATATGTATATTCAAAAGAGTTCCTTTGATACCTGAAGTTCATGCCTGTTCTCACGGGGATGCAATTTACAGTACATCAAAGACGCATGGAAACAAGCGAGGGCTGGGAAGAGAGGGGGTTGTATACTTATCTCAGGCAGTGTACTGACAAATACCCACTATGCGGCATTGCATAATGTTACACTGGGGCGTCTCATTACATAAATACATGTATGCTGTAACTATGCTGCAAGAAAGTCAAAGTGTGATGGCATGCACGGAAGATGCACTACAACAGATCTCAGATGGATTGGTCAGGTTCATCAGAGACTCGATCCTTTGAATTGTGCATCTTAGAAAAGCAGATCTTTAGTTTCTCACATACATACACCATTTTCCAGTAAATCCCATTGCTGCATCTAATCAAGAATGGCACCCTCCTTAGCAACACTTTCAGTTACTTGTAGGCCTACTTTAATTGTATTTCCATTGTGCGACACTGCCTTCGCTACATTTCTTAGCAAAATATTACACTTCTTTCTTCTTCTCTAAACATTTATCTGACATTTTTTGTTTGTATATTGGGATTTGACAAACACAACATAAGATGTGGGTTTTTGGTATTGATTCAAATTTAAAACCTGTCGAAATTGCATCTTCAAAATTGAAAATATACTTCATTTGTGCTTTTGAACTATCACATTTTCAATTAAGTTACATTGAATACTTACTGTACTCACTCTGAAGTCTGAAGTCAAACATAATGTCAACATATTGTTTGAATGAATTGATAAACCATTTTTTTCGAAATGCTCCTTTAGCTCTCTTCAGTGGGAGGGGCTTGTCGCTGTTTGATTGACAGCACCTGGCAGGCTGAGCATTGCAGAGGAACTAAAGACAAGGTAAACAAACATTTGCTTCAGCTTACAGTACATGCCATGGACATACAGCTAGTATTTTATTGTAGTTTCGAAGAGTAAGAACCAGGTTGCATTATCCAGACCAAAGTGATGCTTGCAGGTGCGTTTACATGTTATTTAAAATGCTGCAGCTGAGCAGCTTAGCTAGTTATCATCAAACTGATGTTAGCTGTGTGCTTGTCCTTGGTGAAGTTTGGCGGCTAATTTAACACACAATGCCTGACAAGACGTTTGCATATGATTTTAAGTTGGATACAAATAAGACTCAAGCAGGTAAGCTAATGTGAGTTTTGTAAAGTGTTGAGTTGGCTCTTGTGTTAACAGGCCAATTAATTATTGACGCTCCCGGTTTATGCAAATATGATTTTAATTAGAAGTTTTTTATCTAACTTAGAGTCCTCTGATTAATAAATGCAAGGATAGGAAGTGTCAATCATGAAACAAAACATATGTGTTTGTAATTAAGGATACAGTGATTTTAAGGCAGATATGTAGAAGACAAAAGTCAACACATTCAATATTTATTTAAATTTTCTGGAAATAAACTTATATCCTTTTTAGCACAATAAACTCGTCAGCTCTCATGAACATATAACAAATCAATAGCTAACCCTTATGCTTTATGTTTCGATCAAGGTGACCCCAACAATGTCTGTGTGAATTTTAATCTTTTGAGATGGCTGAGAAATATTGTGTTGTTCAGTCTGCAGGAAGAGAGGGAAATGATTTCATTTGAAAAGCAAAAATGGAAATGGACTTGATAATAGCGAATGGATGAATAGGCAAAGGAGCTTGAATAGCGGCTTTGGGTAGAAAGCATTGGCGTTTCAAAGTAAAAAATATATTTTTCTGATGGAGCTTTTAAATTGAACCCTTGACTGATAAAAGACTGGATTTATACATCTAAATTCTGGAAATGTTCCTCTTATGAGATGGATCCATTGGGATTGGGAGAGCATTAAGCAAAAGTATCACTTTTTACCACCCTAACAAGCCATGTTATTCATGGAACAAAAACACATAAGGGCCTTCAAACAAACTTGTTGATGTCTCTTTGAAAAAACAAACAGCATAAAAAAAGCCTATCAACTATCTGAATAAATGTGTCCAAAATAACAGTTGTATCCTGCTGCAACATTCATACCAGGTGATTATAAATTCCATTAGCAGATCTTCCGCTGTGAAAACCCCACCTAATGGTAGTGATTATGCCCGGTGGGCTTTTGGCAGGTTGGAAAGCATCCGGTTAGGCTCAGTGTTAGCACTTTTCTCCCCAAGTCCCCCTGCTGCTCAGTCCAGCTGCGAGGTCAGTGAGCTCCAGCTAAACCTCGGATGGTTTGGTAACAGGAAATCACTTTTTTTTTACCATGATATTAAATGTACACAGTTGGTGGGTTTCAGAGGCTTTCTGACTTTTTCCAGTGCACTGTGGAGACACACAAAGGAGAACATATGGGGATTTAGGTTTTTTCAGTTTCTTGAAATATTTGGACGTGGCTATGTTCATGTTTTCTTTTGTCTTTTAGTTTGTAAATATCTCCTTTTCTATAGTGGATCCCTTCACCTCTTGCTCTGTTT
Source organism: Trematomus bernacchii (assembly GCF_902827165.1). Lineage (NCBI taxonomy): Eukaryota > Metazoa > Chordata > Actinopteri > Perciformes > Nototheniidae > Trematomus > Trematomus bernacchii. The sequence goes on from NW_022988043.1 coordinate 309,053, forward strand.
GCTGTAGGGCTGAAGTGGTATTGAGGCACACTCTTAACCCACCCCCTACCGCCGCCGCTGCCTTCTCGCCCTGCATTATTGAACATGCTGCAGCACGACCAGAAGGTAAGACACCACCAAGTCCCACTATCAGGTTCAGTTGTAGTGGTCAAGCTATATTTAAATCAGGGCCAGGGCTGTTCTGAGACAGGCATTGGGCACATTACCATTTGTTAATCTTTGAGTGGATCCTGTCTGCCTTTTAACATCATTGGTGTTGAGTTCAGGGGCCCTAATCCCTATCAACAAGACTTAATGGGAAAACAAATTGCAAATCAACACACCCACAATAAAGCCCTAATGCCCTATATTTTTGGTTTTGGTTCTTTCCCAACAAGACACATAATTAAATTGGCTCATTGATTTTTCTAAATGATCTATGTTTTGAGTCAGGGACATTTGACCCCAAGAAGAGAAAAGAAAAGTGTTATCAGTGCCGCTGTCGGCTAAACTATAGGCCTACAGGACTTGGATCATCAAGCATTTCCTCCTAAAGCCCAGAGCTTTCATCACTTTCACACATGAGTAAGCAAACCATCCAATATGGGGCAGATTTCTGAAGTATCCACACTGCACAGGTCAGTCCATGTCCCGCTGTAGCTCTCGTGATGTCTAATTTCCCTTGTTTCTTTCTTCCGTCTGTCGTTGTATTTGAGGGGTTTCAGTCTTCCAGACCATGAAACTCCAGTTGGGCGTGTGATGCCCATACTTAAAGAACCTTAACGTGGGAGAGGGATCACCGGGAATGCCAAGGCAATTAATCCTATGACTTTCTTTAGGTCACAGGGAGACGTACATGGGCAGAATTTCATCACTTCAAAGAAAGATTGTCCAGAACTAGAAGAAAAAACTATGAAGGGACTTTTATTTATACAATTCATGTCTTTCACTTATATGTTCTTGTTACTTCTAGCTTTTTTCTTGTTTAGTTCAATTTTGGATTCAAATTATGCAAATTGGAATATCCCATTAGACAACACATCCTTAACAATTGTGAGCTATTTGTGACAAGAATATAACTGTGCCATCTGCAGCGATCGGATCATTGGCCTCTATTCAGGAGCAGACACAAAAATGGGTCGCGTTGTGTTTCTCTGTCTTGGAGACTGCAGCTCTGAGAAGGCAGCGCGCTAACTTCTGCAGTATGTACTACAGCGTGAAGAGGGAGAAAACTTCAGCCTAAATATTCCAGTATTTACACACGAGTCATTATCCAATCACTGCCATACACCAATGCACAAGATGATGAGGGGTTTAGTGCGGTGTACTGGGAGACACTGAGCTGTAGAGCGAACGTATGATAAGTGAGCGGGTGTTTCTGTGTGTTCATGATGATACCAGCAGCAGTGACTGAGCTGTTCAGTGTGACCGGAAGACCAGCTGGAGTTGAAGTTAAGATCGGTTGTTTGGTTTTGGCTTCTTTTTTCCAGTTTCTTTAACAGCATCTGCATTCACACTTTGTCTCCATTTTTGACTGCCGTACTCTGTAGTGTGGTTTGTCTCCACCATCTCAAAATTAATTATGAGGAAAGAGTTGCAATCCAAGAAACCACATTATAATAAATCTCAGCTACACGCAATTTGTTCTTGTGACTCAGACACACACCGAGGAACTGACTCGATACAGATAATTAGAGTACCATGATTCAAACACAGATTTTCTCCAATTGTTTGAAAATAAGTGCCAAGTATCTGGTCTTTATCAGAGTTGTTCTGGTGCAAAACTGAAGAATAAAGGTGTTGGCAAAAGGAGCCATGAAAAAATATGTAATTTGTTAAGGCCTTGGGCATTATGTATGGCTTACTTAAAAACCCCTTGCAGCCCCCCAAAGTATTATTAGAGTTGTTAAGGTTGCAGATGCTGAGAGCCATGATAAGGCTGTTTCTGCAGAGTCTCATTTGTTGACATACAGAATTCAGAGCTTTAGGCTGTGAGAATTCCCCAATTTACAATTTGTGACATAGAGCAGCACCGTTTGACTTAGACTCAATGCGTTGGTTTGGCTTTTTCAGCACAAACTGAAAAAAAGAGCTCAGAGTGCAGCTAGCAGAAAACCAGCAATTTGTACAATAAACTAGCAATACCACCATCTACATTAAACTGCATAATATGACTGATCTTTGACTCATGCTGTGCAGCCTAATAGTGGAACTGTAATGATATGTTCTACGCACTTTTTTCTGTAAAAATCTATGATGAACACCATATTTAATGCAGGTTACTTTCCTCAATGTATTGTAGGTTTTGGCGATGCTAGGTTTAATCAGCAATTACTGTATTTTCAAACTACACATTTTGATTAAACTCTATCACCAAAAGCTTAATGGAAAAGCTTCATAAAAAAATCCATTATAACTTTTAATAAAATAAGAGATGCTGTGGATTAAATCATGGCTTAAACCGAAGTTATATAGTTTTCATGAAAGAGGTTGTCTGTAATAATGAAATGACAGACAAAGCTGTCCCATTAGAAGATAACATCTTGAAAGAACCAATGTCTCTACCAAAGAGAGGAGTGGAGTCTGGCTCCTATAGCATCTGCATACTAATCACACTCTCAAGAACAGGCTCTAAATGTGTGTTTGAGCCCTAAAAAGGCTTAATCAGTTCAATTCAACTTCTCACACTTTTTCCTTCTCGAGCAGCGGCAACAACACAATTCTTAAGATTTCTCATTAACTTTTTTTGTTGACTTTCTTTCTTACTTGTTTTTTACTTGTACTTGTACTATATTTTCTTCTTTTAATGAGACATGTTGAAGTATTTTTTTCTTGGAAAAGTGAGAAGATTTCTTCTGTATACCAAAAATATATTTTGTATAATGAGACAGCGGCACTGTTTTATGGTAGTTATGTGTTGTTTTTAAAACCAATCTTCCTGCCTGAAAAAGCATTATAGATAGAATAGATAGATAGATAGATAGAATCGGAGGGATGAAAGCCTCTTTAATGGCCACACATGCAGAGCACACGGCACACACAGTGACATTTGGCCTCTGCATTTAACCCATCCTAGGGTGCGTTTCACTCCTCTTATTTTTCATTTCTTCGCTCCTCGGTCTCGGTATCACCGGAAGTTGATTTGTCTGCGCCATCTTGAGTAGCGTCCCAGTGGCCTTATTTGTGCCGGAGGACCGAGGATCGAGGATCGAGGATCGAGGATCGAGGAGCGATAATGGAGGAGCGATAACCGAGGACCATCCTCCGGTGAAATCCTCAGCCACTCGCTCCGCCCCCTTACTGTGTATCGCTCACTGATTGGAGCAGTTTCCCAGCGGAGTGAAGAAACTACATGAAACTCACGAGAGTCACTCCTCAGTTTATACTGTGTTTTGTTTCAATTAATGTATCATTTAGTTACAAATATGTGATATATCTGAACAACAAAGTGGTCAAAAATGATTTTATTCATTTATTGGAAACATTTTCATGATCACTTTTTTCGTTTATACATTTTGGGTGTTTGTGAGAACAACGGGGACAGAGCTGCTGTCAGACGATCAGCTGTGCGGTGTCATCACAAACGGACGTCGCTTCAAGTGACACTCCGGAGGAAAGGATGTCCCATTGCTCTTAAAACTCATTTCCCTGCTTCTCGTGGTTTCCTTGCGTCTCTCCATGCTTCCCTGGTGGGAGGGACTAGTCGCAGGGAAACGACGAAAGTGAGGGGCGCAAGGATTCCATTTAACCGAAGTGAAACGCACCCCTAGTAACAGGAGTCTGGTACTAGGAGCAGTGGGCAGCTATTGTACAGCGCCCGGGGAGCAATGGGAGTGGGGGGGGGATGTCCAGTGCCTTGCTCAAGGGCACCACGGCAGGGCAGGAAGTGAACTGGGACCTCTCCAAGTAGCAGTTCACACCCAATATTTAGGTCGGGGACTTGAACCGGCGACCCTACAGCTCACAGTCCAAGCCCCTACTGACGGAGCCACTGCCGGACAATTATATAAAATATTTGTATTATATATATTTATTTCAGTATAAAATTAAGAAGACATCTAACAACATTTTATTAAAATCAATAATTTAGTGTAAAGCACAATTATTTTTGGAAATGACCAAAAGTGTAAACCTCGGCACAGTTGGTACATATTTGAAATGCCCATAGTCATTACACAGCCAGGGATTTTGTAGTCTATATTAATAAGTGAGATACATAAAATAACTGAAGAAAAGCAAAACAAAAGAAGAAAGACTATACATATCACAGCCAGCCCAGAAACAGGGTGGAGTCAGCTGAACTGTAATGTAGATAGACATTTCTGGAGGAAAAAAATGATTATTTAGAGTGGAATCCTCTAAAAACAACTGTATAGGCAACCAGGTGTGTGTGCTTTGTTTCTTTGCTAGCAGTTTTGAAGCAAAGTCCCGTACAGGTCAGAAAACTATTTGATACAGAGAGAGTTAGTCACTGAGACAGAGCATAGGTGACAGATATGCATTATGCATGGGAAGGAAAGGAAGGCTGGATATAGAAAGCACACTAAGATATTCACAGTGTTACACATACAGTTGAACAGAGCCACAGTGAACTGCCGCCTGTGCTACTTTATTAAATAGACCGAGACAAGCACATATGCAGCCCATACAGTTTCAAACACATAGGTGGAGAACAGAACAGGTATATATATAAGATGGGACACACACACACATATTCGTGTGAGCTCTTGTGCACAGTTTGTACAGTATATACAGCCCTAAGCCCCCCCCTTGCAGACTGTGCTCCTTCTCCCTGAGGCTCTGAAGACAGTCTGAGGCTGCACTTTAGTGCCCAACAGCAGAGAACAGCTTTAAAAGGAAAGTGTCAGGTCTCTCCATCTGTTCTGTTCTAGGCCAGGAAACAAGAGCTACAGTAAAATCGCTTCAGTGATCAAAAATTACAAACCTGATGTCAGCAGCAGCACGGCATACCCAGCAGTCAGCTGCTTACGTCTCCCACAGCATCACAGAGAACTCCTCGCAGGTCCACATTTGTCCTCCTTTGTTTTCATGATTGATACTGCAGGTAGAGAGTGTGAGCTATCCTCAGTCTGTACCACTGGTGATGTCTCTAATTAGCTGCAAAAGATTAATGATGCAGATAAATTGGCTGTAGGAATGTGTACCTACTCCTCAGAGTCAAGTATATTTATGGAAATAATAGTGTTGTGTTCCCCCGTTCTCTCACGAATCTTGAGGTTCTTAAGTCTATCAATCTAGTGTGTTATATAATGTTTACATACAGTATTTTTTCTCCTATCTCTAATGCTGTATGAGTTTTTGATCTCCGAAACTGAGGCTGAAATGTGCACCCACCTATTGTGTTTGCTTGCTACTGGTGCGCAAGCCCTCACAGTGGCATAGCAGTGTAACATTTTATATTCAAAGGTGTGTTTACCTAGAAGGATTGTTGATCTTAAATCTATCTTTTGAGCTGAATATCTGTCCTTGGGTTTAACATTGCATGACAGAGTAACTGTGCATGTGTATGTATTCATACGTGTGTGTGTGTATGTGTAGGCAGGGGCGCCGCCAGGGATTTTGGGCCCTATGAAAAGATATCACATTGGTTACTTAAACATTTTTTTCTTAATGTTCTAAAATAGTTTGGGCCCCTGTCAGTCACAGGCCCTTAGAATCGTCCTAACTTTTCACCCCCTTACGGCGCCCCTTTGTGTAGGTGGTGCGGCTGCTGTAGAAATTAACCGTGGGCTCCGGCACATTAATGAGAAACACTACATTGCAGAGCACCCTCACTGAGAAGATGTTCAATCCCTTTGCACCAACAAAATAAATTGTTTATTGCTCCGACTGTTTCAGAAAGCATATTCCAGTTTCTCTTTTTCAACACAGTATTCAATAGTAATAACAAGACGCCAACAAAACTTTAACTTAACCAAGTATTCTTCCAATCTTGATCGCTTTGAACTGATAATGTCTGCTGTCAGCTAAAAAATAATATACTGTCTCTTATAGAGGATAAGCGGAGCTGAGTTACTGCGTGAAGCCAGGCATGGTGGAAACAGCTGACATGTGAAACCTATGAAGAAAGAGGCTTAGCTAAGACTCTGAAGACTTTAAACACACGACTTCAGAGAGAACCGAGAGGAATACTTACACGTATACAAACCACAAGTGGACATACTCGAAAATGCCTTTGTGAGGTGCTACCTAAAGTACCGAAGTTAGTGACTGTGCAGAGTGCCTCGTAATTAGTCTTTCAACAGGCTGGACATTGTTAATCTAAATCTCTCTCTTATCTCTGGTTCCAGACGAGGGGAATTAGTGGCCTTCACCCTGCCACTTGGCTTCTCTTCATGCCTCAGCCAATTCTCCCCATTACGGCATTACAGGACCATGTGGCCCAACGCGATACCGCAGCAGACCACGGCTAGCTCGTTAGCTCTATTCTCATTCTGCCTGATGAATGATATGAGCCCTCTGTGGCATCGGCATCCCAGCGACATTGATTTCGTAACTTGAAGGCTTCTTTAATCATGTTAGGATTATAATAGAGTGCTCACTGTGCACATGAGCAAACACACACTGAAACAGATTTTCACTTGCAAGGTGTGTATTTGTAATTCCTCAAGCTTGTTTTCCCATAAACATCATCTGGATTTGCCTTGGCTCAGTTGCAAAATAAATGATCATTTTATACTTATCATTTGCATCTGGCATCCTCCGTAACCATGCAGATAAAGCTAATTAGTATACTTATTAGGCTTTACATGAACTGATACAGTATTTATTTTCCACTGAGAATCAATTTGTGCCTGCAATAATTCACATGTTAAGCTGGCCAAAAGCATTTCTGTCAAATCTCTCCTGGCATCAGATAGTTACATAGCAGCTCATAGTCATTCCATTCACAGCACAGTGATCCCAGGACAGCCTATGCCAAAAACAACAGATAAATAAGTAATGAAGAAGGGAGATGAGAGCAAAACAATGGCATGAATGGAAAATAACATGTGAACATTGAGTTAAAGAAAGATAGATGTGCTTCTTATCTATGAAAGATGTTATACCCCATTCTCGTTCCAATTAAATATATAGCCTTGTCTCAGAAGGATAACACTTTCAGCACGACCCTGCACCAACTGACTGCAATTTCACTCATATTATTTGTATGCAAATGTGTTTTATTCTATCTTTTTCAGTTTGTGAAACATGTGCTGTGATGGCAGCGTTGCTCTCTCTGGCTACATGGAGGAAAATCCCCAGACACACGTCAACCCTTCTGAGCGTCATATCCTCTTCCTTGATGGTGTAAAGGAAACGAGGTGGACGCGTTGAAGGTAAAGCCGCTTTGATTATACAAGAAAAAGAGGTGTACCGCATCAGATGCAGTTATGCAATATTGACAATGCAAACATTACGACAGGGGACTGCAAAGCAATATTAAAAGTAGTAAACCCCTATATTCAAAATGATTTGGCTTTCAGTTATTTGATTCAGTGAAAACATTTACTCCATTTAAACCGAAAATAAACTAATTCCCCAGCCTTGAATGTAATACTGAAGCCACACTTCGTAATCAAAAGTAATACTTGTTTTTTAGCCATGTAATCATTTATACACATTAAGGTATCCAAATGAACAAAAACATTTATTTTGTGATAACCTGGCTTTTCCTTCAGTGCCAACAGCAGGTCAAAAACCTAAACAAATTACACGATTGTTCCTGTCTCATGGTTTCCAAAGGTTGAATCCCACTTACTTTGGTTATGTTTCCTTTTTTGTGTAAGTTCATTTATATCATTTCAATGTATTTCATTTGATGGAACGCCATGAAACTTGGTACACGCATTCAAACCCACTTCAGGATGAATTGTAACCGCTTTGCCGATCCTATTACTTTTTAATGGACCGCTAACGTCTGGTCAAAAAGTAAAAAAATCCTTAAGAATCACCTGTACTTTTTATTTATTGCAAATAAGCAAATGACATGTCGACATTTAGCTGAACAAAATTAAAAATATTAAATACAGCCTTACAAAACTACTAACACTTTTCCACTTTTTTAAAGGAATAACCTCGGCAAGCAGTCTAACAATAGTGAGTATTAGAATACTGATCTAATACTTCTTCATACTACTGGTAACATGTTTTCTTCTAGCACCAAAAGAGACTGGATTCAGAGTGTTAAACACAGAGGAGATGATCAATAATAACAAGGACCAGCCAAAGAGTCAATTTCCGGGAAAAGAGTGTCCCACCCTTGACCTAACAATCAACATCGGCCCCTCTGTTGTTTCCCCGACTCAGACTGCAAGGAATCTGGGTGTGACCCTAGATAACAACCTGTCCTTCACTGCAAACATCGCTGCAACAACCCGCTGCTGCAGATACACTCTTTACAACATCAGGAGGATACGTCCCCTCCTGACCCAGAAAGCGACGCAGCTTCTGGTCCAGGCTCTCGTCATCTCACGCCCAGACTACTGCAACTCCCTCCTGGCTGGTCTACCTGCATGTGCCATCCGACCTCTGCAGCTCATCCAGAATGCAGCGGCTCGTCTGGTCTTCAACCTTCCAAAATGTTCTCACACCACACCGCTCCTCCGCTCCCTTCACTGGCCTCCAGTAACTGCTAGAATCCACTTCAAGACACTGGTACTAGCGTACCATGCTGTGAATGGATCTGGCCCTTCCTACATCCAGGACATGGTTAAACCATACACCCCAGCACGTGCACTCCGCTCTGCATCGGCCAAACGGCTCGCTGCACCCGCACTGCGAGGGCGACCCAAGTTCCCATCAACAAAAACACGTCGGTTTGCTATCCTGGCTCCAAAATGGTGGAATGAGCTCCCCATTGACAGCAGGACAGCAGAAAGCTTACACATCTTCCGGCGCAGACTGAAAACTCATCTATTTCGACTCCACTTCGAGCAATAAAATGACTAACAAAGCACTTATATACTAACAAAGGACTGGCTTATCTAAAGCCAGTTGAGTAGCACTTGAAATGTTTTGGCTCTATGGAACCTGATGTACTTATATGATTCTGTTTTCTTCAAGTTTGTATCTTCTTGGTCGAATGCACTTATTGTAAGTCGCTTTGGATAAAAGCGTCAGCTAAATGCAATGTAATTTCGTGTTGGCAAAGTCATCACAAAAGGCAGAGGAGAGGTTGGAAAAGAAAAGGACATTTCTTTAATCACAGAACTGTAAAGCTATACAATAAAGACATTGGCTGTCCTTAAAAAGACTGGGCAAGACTAAATTATTTTTATCATCATGATTTAAAATAGAAGTGACACCGTATGGCAGAAATCAACACAAATGAATCCTGGGAAAGAGGACACTTCTCCACAGATTTTTCAATTAACAAACTGCTATTCAGTCAGTCAGTGTCTGATACAAACTCATATACAGAGTAAGCAGACAGGTGAAATTAACGATTTGTCAGGGAAGCTCGAGGGTGTGAATGTATCAAACCAGGTGAAGATTTTGAAGACGCAGAGATCAAAGCACAAGGAAAATGAGATAATGATGGATTACAGAGCTAAACACGAGGTTGTCAAATACTGAAGATATGTTAAATGCATAACAAATACATATCCTTTTTGTCACACTAGTTTTCTGTTTTTAGTACCCTTATCTTTATTGATGTAAACATGATATGTTAACATTGGCCATTACATTGTTGTCTGTTGTAGGACAGAGGGGCTGTAAAGATAGGGTGAGCCACTGAAAGCCTCCTAAAGGTTATTTTACTGCCCGTGTTATAAAACAAAGGCAGAGAATCCAAATGGCTCTAATTAAAATGTCATTAATTTGTGGTCTCTTATCAGACCTCACAGACAGACTTAATGCAGGCCTGGGAGGAAGATAGAGGCAGCGTGTTCGCAGACAGCTCCACATGTTGCTACCGCTCTCTCATCAGCTATCTCAATAATGTGATATATACAGTATATGGCTGCAACAGACTGCACAGCTTTTTGACAATTAGCCAATTACATTTCATCTGTGTAATACTGGGATTGGTTTGCAGAATTATTCGCCAGTTGCAAATATCTCATTAAAAAAGTAAATTAGGTTTCATGATCACTCGCTTTGATGATTCCTAACCTTTCCACCTCATATCACTGACACACGTTCACACATGAACACGGGCATGCTGTGATTGCATACACAAACATGCAGTAATGCACATACACATCTCCTATCTGATGCATATTAAGTGGGAAGGCCAGCATTCTAATTTCCAGTCAGACATTTTCATTTCAATGTCATAAATGGAAATGGAGCGAGCGATCTTCTGCTATTTTCTCTGAATAATTTAACATAAAATATACAATAATATAGATCTACGGCTATTTCAATCTTTTGTGGTTTTCGTTCCACAACATGCAGAAAAGCAATATTCCATGTAACATTACAGGAGAGAAATCAAATGCAAAAGACATGAGATTGAAAAAGATACAACAGAGAGAGAAATTGATCATTTTACCACATCACGCTTGTTTGAACAATTAGCTCTCTTAAGGTAAAGTGTACTGCTTTTATCCATTTAAACCTCAGATGATTCTCTTCTTTTCCTTTTTTGAAATAAAATACCTGAGAGTTTAGCTTTGTAGGCATGCAGCCAATAATAGTTTACCCCCATGCAGCTAGCTAGTGGAATATGATGAATGTTGTACTGGCTTGTAACACAAATCAACATGTGACCGACAATACCACAAAGTTAGGTGAAAGATTTCAATTTGGCCATCTAAATGTGTTTTTCATTAGGCCCTTAGTATCCAAGCCTTTACCGGTTAACAATCAATAACTTCTTAAAGGCAAGAATAAAGGTTGAGCCCCTTGGTCTGTCACATAAATTAAAGTGAATCATAAAACTAAATTACACTGTCACATATAGTATGGAAAAGAGGATGACCATATTGGCAATGATACTATGTGTTACAGCTGCATACATAAAATAGCCAGTTTGACATGGTAGGGTAACAATTAGATAATTGATCATGTGGATAATTAATTTTAATTTGATAGATTTTCCCTACATGCTGTTGTCATCTGGGTGACCCCTGTTAGAGTCGAGCTGCTCATTCTTCAATAAGGCCTCACAGTGAGCAGAGCTGGCTGACAGCACCGTGTTCTCATGGGACTCGTGATGCAGATCAAACAGGCTGAGCGATGACTGGAAGCGTCACCTGCCCCGGTGGCAGAACAACTGGCAGCAGCAGTCCTGGGGATGTTTGAGCCCCTCAGCCAGGCAGAAGAGGTCGCGGTAGACGGCCCGACCTGAGCACATGAGAGCACGAGCGAGGACAGCTGCTGGGAACAGATGCCACCATTTGGAGAGCAATAGTGGGTTTTAACCGTCCGTGTCATTAGCCCGGGTTATGGAGTCGCAGCTACACCACTTTCAGACTCAGACAATGCAGACTTGCTGGTTCTACCCCAACAGTCTGCTTTATTAATACACAATCTCTCCAGTTTCTCTGTGGAGGGAGACAAGTGCTCTTCTGTTCCTGTCAATGTGGTTCGTTTTCTTCTGCTTATTCGAGAGACTTCAACTTCCCTCATACACTCGCATGCAAACAGATGCCACCGTATTTATATTACACACAAGGGCATGCTATTGTAGCCAGCAAGCCAGTTACTGGTGTGTTCAATTGGCATGTTTATGAAAGAATGTGATATAAGGACTGGTTTAATCAAAGGTCCTTTACACTCAGAATGATATGGAATAAAGACTGCAGTATTACTATAAGAAGCCAGGATATTATAAATCTGGGTCTTCCACATCAGAGTGCGTGAGACGTCAGTGATGTATATTATTATCACCTCTCCTGCGCTGTTTGACTGCTACTCCTATGATTCTGTTGGCATACCTGTAGGAATACAATATTTACTTTTTCTCAAATAACCCTTCAAAATCAGAGCTGCTCTGTACTGTAGCTCGTTCAGTTGCAGCACCAAACAGGCCGAGCGAATGTTCTCCCGTAGTTGATTTAACTGTCATATCACATCTGCATCAGCGGCAGTGGTGCTGACTCCTGTTTTGAAACCCCTCATTAGCGTTGCAGAGCACTCTGATTACTGATTGACCAGATTGAGATTGCAGGCATGAAAGCTACTTCCTCTCCCCAGTCACATCCTGCCACATATTCTCCTTCTTGATCCGCTCCTGTCTCTGAGCTTTAAGGGTTCTAAGGGTTTGATTCAGGTCAGACCTGATTGCTCTTTTCTCAGGTCTGCTGTCTCCATCTCTGACTCCCGGGTTCTTTTAAACAACAGTAGAGATAAAATGAACCTCAGGAAAAAGCCAGGAAGCTTAGCTCTTCTTTAAACCAAATTAGGATCGCATGAAAACTTTACACAGAGATTCAGCAAAGCTCAAAATAGAACGGAAAGAAAAGAGGATTATATTTGTATTATATCCCCCAGTTCACTCACAAAATATCATTTTACTGAAGATTAAGATATGGTTTCTCTTTGGCTTTCGGCCTATTGGCAACGTTTACATTGAGAACATACTTTTCTGATGCTATCAGAGCTATATTTGCCACCCTTGTGACTATTACGATCTACCAGCCATTAGCCAGCAATCAGATTTACGTTTATTTCACAGGACGGCGATGATATTTCCCCGCATGCAGATTGTAGGTCGATTCATTTTCTCTGTACTCAATTTCAGCATTGCATATATTTCCTGCAATGAAACATGCATAACTGCAGAGATGAGCTCAGTGGTTATTCCTTTTCATTTCCTCCTCATGTATTTTCTCCGTCCTGATGTGGATTTCAAGTCACAGTTTTTCACTCTTGATAAAACGACTGAGTCGCTTCCTGTGTTTTGGCATTAAGTTTTAATGACATGCAGCATTCATTGGCAGAGATGAGAGGGCGGTTGGTTTGAAAGACTCTCTGAAGTGTAACGCTGCACCCAAATGGCTCATTGGGCTTTCATGTCAATTTGGTATGATCTCTGCCATCTCGAAATGTAAATAAAAAAGCTTATGCAAATGGAAAGGATTTTATATTTCTGCTAGGATTTGAATGTTTGTTTACTCTATGACTCCAAGGGAAGGATATGTGCCTTTTCTGATATGAAGATAGGGGAAAACATACTGAATGAATATGCAGATAGTGTTTGCTTATTTTTGGATCAACCTTTTTGGACATTATATTTTTAAAGAAAGGAGACATTTTGCAACAGTTTTCGATAAAATGTAGACCTATAAAATGTAGTTGTCCACATCCTTGTACCGAGATCAATTTTCATTCATTTTAGTTTCATTCGACTCATGTCAATAATCATAAAACAAAGTATGTATACTTTAAGTTGTTTTTTTAAAAGGAGCGGGCAGAATAAAGTCTTATTTCAACTGCCCCTTACTCATAAATAGACAGTCTGTCAATCACAGCTGCTTACAACCAATATTTACACTAACATGAAACCAAAAACACAATCAAAAGTCAACACAATAATCTACCATCAGCAAAAAATGTTACCTGACATCTTCATACTGTCTAATTATTCGTTCTTTAAAATATGTTCGTGCCCTGGGTGAACGGGTGAAGAATTTAACTTCAAGAGCAGAAATCTGAAGACAAAGGTCCGTTATTACAACCAAACATGTTATCTTACGAACATAACTTTATGCTTATCAGCAGAGATGGGGTCGTTACTAAATAAACGTAAGATATTACATATTACATATTACTTTAAAAAAAAGTAATATATTACACTACTTCGTTACTCTCTACATAAAGTAACTCGTTACTTTACTCGTTACTTTACTCGCAGGGCCGGCCCGCCCCTCCCTACAGGCAGATCACGCAGACTGCGGCGCACCTACAGTGTAAGCTCGCCACAGTTTTGCCTCTGCGAGACTCCACTTGCACCCCCAATTACTATTGCAATAAGGAAGACATAACACAAGTCTTTCTTTTTATATGCTCTTTAATAAAATAGGCTACCAGCCTACCACAACAAGCTTGCAAGACAGCTTAGCATGTGTTCTTTGCAGGTGTTTGTTGAGGTTTGACGTGGTGTTTACAGCAGTGGATAACAGCTTCTGGCCTGGACACAGTTTGCACCTCACCGTCACATTCCTGTCTATTCTTCGGACGAACTCAAAATAATGGGCATACCTCCACCCCTCGAAAGTTATCGCTGACTCAGCCATGTTTATGCAGCACTGCACGTGGAGATGTGGACGCGCAAGTCGCGCAAATTACGTACATATAAACCTGCGGCGGAAACCCCTCTTGTCTGTCAGTGTGATTATGACTGATTTTATAAAAGTAACGAAGTAACGCGTGTCGGGGCAATGTTAGTAACTGTAGTGTGATTACTGAATTATGAAAGTAACGCGTTACACTACTCCGTTACCGACAAAAGTAATATTACTACACCCAACTCTGCTTATCAGTTATATAGGGGTGTAACGGTATCCGTATTCGTCCCGTACCGTCACGGTTCGGAAGTCACGGTTCGGAAGTCACGGTTCGGAAGTCACGGTTCGGACGTCACGGTTCGGCACATGCAGTCACACGACAAATACGCCTTTTTTTTACGAGTGGGAAAAAAGTCTGTCATTCAGGGCAGTATCCACACAGGGGTGCCCAATACGTCGATCGCATGGCATTGAAAAAAAAAAAAAAAAAAGTTAGCCTATCATCCATCCTTACTATGGCATTTGCCACTTGATTGACATACAGGTAAGCCAGTCTGAGTTGTATTGTGCCATACGGGTTAATGCAGTTATGAGGGGGGCCTCACCTCCTCATCTGAAGCCACAGTTTATCCGCCGTTTAGTCCACTAGCTGATCAGATCAGATCAGATCAGATGTTGGTAGATAATTTGGGCTTGGTCATTTTAAAAGTAGCTCCCAAGCTACAAAAAGTGTGGGCACCCCTGCACTACACTATATATAATCCAGGGGGCGGTATTGCGCATAAAAGCTGTTTGCCAGCCGCCCTTAAAGGTCCCATGTCATGCTTTTCAGGTTATTACCCGTCCCCTTGTGTGTTATGAAGGTTTTTATGCATGTAAACGGTCTGCAAAGTCACAAACCCTCAAAGTACACCCTGTAGCGAGTAAAACTCTAACACAGAAAATACCTGCCTATGCTGCCCCAGAACGCCTCGTTGGAGATTTCTCTTTTTCTTCCTGGGTACAGTGACGTGCCCATACCCAAATGGACCCATTGGTCCAAATGGACCAATTCGTGGAGCTGTTACGTTACGTCCGCGGAGCCGTTACGTTAAGTCTGTGGATTGGTCCAAATTGACCAATCCGCGGACTTCCTCACACACACACACTCAATCTTTTCTCAGCTGCAGCTCCGTCGATTTCTCGTCCCTGAGAAGGCAGGACGCCGCGAGGCTGTGAGTCGGTGTGTGAGCACACACAAACTCCCAGCCAGGCTGCGGGTGTGTGTGTGTGTTCGGGCTGGGTTTCGCTGTCTCGCTGTCTCGCAGACGGCCACTGGGCTCATAGGGAGGGGGGGGCAGGAGCTCCAACAAGCCGTTTAGGACAGAGAGTGAATGCACATACTATACAGAGATGCTGTATGAGAAACCAATGCGATTTTGGAAAATTGCACAATATAAATCTATTTTAGTATACTTCAACAATGGAATTATGATCAGTAGAAATTACCATGACATGGGACCTTTAAACAACAAATGAAGAAGAAGAGGAAAACACAACAAAACGAACAAAATACAAGAAGAAGAAAAGTTAGTATTGCGAGTTCAGATAACACACAGGAGCTAGAAGAACCACCTGCTACTTTAAATCAGCTGTGTGGGAACATTTCGGGTTCCCTGTGGACTACAATAACGATGGAGTGCGAGTGGAGGATCGGACGAGGACGGTGTGCCGGCGTTGTTCGACAGCGGTGCGGTATGCTAATGGTAACACAAGCCAAGATCACCCAGATTTGCCAATCACCGGAGCCCGGCAAAAGACAACAGCAGTTCAACAGCTTATCCCCGCTGTTTTTAAGAAGCCAATAGACATGAAAGCCGAGAGACCAATATAAATAACGGAAGCTTTTGGCATATGTTTTTCAACGGCTATGCTGCGCCATTATGCAATAGTAGAGGACCCCGGCTTTTATTGATTGTGATTGAAAGTGATTGAAACACTATCTTATTATTTATTTTGTAATATTTTCAAGACATTCTTTTTAGTTTTACAGCTTATTGAACCTTTTTGTTTGACATCAGCCATTATATTATTATAGATAATATGGCCATCTGAGTGTGTGTGGTACTGTTTGTGGTTTGTTTTTAACTGTGTAATAAAGTTAATTATTTAAAATGTTAGAGTTCCTTATTTTTAAACTGAAACTTGCACTACTGTTCAAAATAAATAAAAAACAAACCTGGAATTATGCATTTGGGACTTTTTTTTTGCTTTTTCTTGTTGTACCGAACCCTTACCGAACCGTGACCCCCAAACCGAGGTACATACCGAACCGTGAATTATGTGAACCGTTACACCCCATATATTATGTACTTTAATTTGATTTAAAATTCTCAAAATCGATACTAATACAAAATATTTATAATAGTATATTATCTGACACCAAAATGCCGGTCGAAGCAGATTGTGTAGATTCAGAGCCGTTGTACTGTGTGTTATCTGCAAAGAAGCCTCTGCATTCATCACGGCAATCCAGGGATTCAATCTCTGTCAAGTTGAAATGTCCTTGAGGTTCTGATCATGAATGAGATAGTATGTTTACCCTCGAGATAACAATATCACCCTACAAATAGGCCCAGAGGACATGCATTCAGCTCTGTTAGAGGACAGGTTCAACATCACACATGTACAAGAAAGAGCTTTCTCAGTTATATTTTACTGAGCTTTCACCTCCTGCTGCTCAGTTTGCCTAAGCACTGCACTTAGTGAATGCAGATGCACGCTTCTGCACATTTATGCATACATATACAAATGCGACTGTACACATGTGCACACTTTGGATCCTGCTTGTTTAGTGCAAGGATCACTTTTCACTGAAATATTTGTTCTGAGAGAATCAGCCCATTTAAATACTTTAATTACATCTGGCCGAATAAGGTCCTTTGGCAACTTGCAGCTATACATGGGGCTGAAATGATGATGAGAGCATTCAAGCCTGTGGACACTTTGTTCACACAGCATGTAGAACAATGTGAAAAGAGAGCAGCCAGGAATACAGTAGTGAATTGTTAAAGAATCAATTAATGTAGTGCACAATGCCACTATTTTTTGACTTGACACAACTAAGAATAAATAAATAAATAACGGCTTATATCATTGGTGATCTTGAGTATGTTTTGGTAAAAGGCAAGAGGAGTTTTTAACATCATGTCATTAAGAAAATACAACCTGTTAAAAAAATAGGTAATATAACTTGTCGCACAAAAACAGATGACTATTTGTGTTTCATTGTATTAGTTGTTCTGTGTTTCAGATGCCAACAAATGATTAATAAAGCAATAGAAGGCAATCCCCAATCGAAATGATGCAATGCAATAGTATTGTTACTGAATATATGCAGTGAAAATGCTGTAGGCTACACAGCATCCAAAATAACTGCAGATACAAATATCCAAACCACACTATTAATACCTTTGGGGTATTTTGTTTGTATTATTTGATTCTAATTGGGTCCACAGAGGGCCCACAGCGCATGCTTATATGAACTACCAGACAAATAAGTAATTTAAACATGTTGGCTGGGTGTTAAGAAGCCCACAGGATCAACAAGAGATGAGGGCTGCCATAGTTTATTGAACATCTAGTAACATTTATTCAAAAGTCCGAAAACTCAGTTCAAAAGTCAGTGATGGGAAATAAATTGATGAGTGTGCGTGGCTTTAAAAGTACTTTTCTCCCCAGAGTGACAGAAAGACATCCAGGTGTAAGAAAATAATGAATACAATTCTGGAATATCATATCAAAACCCTGCCCTCAATATTTGCTACGATTAAATAAATTGAGAATCCATGGAATAAGGAATAAACCAATCGCTTCATGCTCACTTTCTTGAACGCTAATTAGCAACAAATCAAATGTATATAATGTTAATGATATAATAGAACATGTAATCCCATAGAAAACTATTTTAAGTACGACATCTCACTTATCAACTGAAATACTTGGTTTTCTAGGGAAGGGACCAAATTAAAAACTGAATGTAAAAAATGACATGATATTTTTCAGTGCAGACAGTGAGAAATGCTGACATTAGGAAATGCACCTTTCTCTGGTTTCTAAAGACTATTTTCCCTGAGTCTGAAGCTTTCAGTGTGTTTTCAAAGCTTTAGCATACTGATTAGTTCAGACCATAGTTCTGCTCAGGCTTTGTGCAAGTTGTTAAAGAGGCGACTCTCAAACACTCTAATTTGAAATGGACTAGAGGCTCATTGGAGCTTGGCTCAAGTTAAAGCAACATTATTTTCACCTCAATCCATACATTCAAACCACTGAGGGTCAAGGAGCTCATCTCCAGATGTCCCATCTACCTCGTTCTTTCATGGAAAATAAATTAAAACACCTCACTTATATTTGTACTCAAACTGAAATGAGTAAAGAAGCTGAAAGAATGCCTATATTAAAGAAAAAACACCACTAACACTTCTTCCTAATGATGTTAAGCTAACGCAACGCAAGCAATTACTTTTCTTATCATCTGGATTGCATTTGAATGAAATTGTTTAACATTTTGTAGCTAATTGCAGCACATTTTACTCTTTTGACCTCTCATTTTTGAATGATCACACCAATCAATTGTATCCTTTACTGCAGAGTCTAACAAATGTTCTTATTAACCCTAATACTTCCATTAAAACACACTACAGTGTAGCATGATCCCAGACTGTTTTTAATACAGAAACAGAGACTTTCTTATATTTCCTGTGACACACTGTTAAATAATGACTTATTTTGTACACCTGGGAAGGCATGTATTCTAAATTAGCTTGCAGACATTATATAAAAAATGCATACACCCACTTGACTTTGAGAACAGATTCTCTCCTATGTTTCCAAAATGTCTTTGTGATATTTATTCTGACTGAATAAGGCTTTTGTTCTTGCACTCTCTTCTGTTGTTTTATCACTTACGTTGTGGTGCACTTTACATTATGTCATAAGGTTTTCAAGCTGACCTCAATAATAAATGGGGAGAGTTTGATACTTTCAGAAGTTTTTCAGTGGTAATTTCTGTACCACTTGAATGTTACACAGGTACAATAACTGAACCCAAAATAAAAATGGCATTGGTTTCATTAGATAGGTGAACAGTGAATACAAGACTGTCCCAGTTCTGCCAAAAACTCCCCAAAGAATACACAAACAAG
This sequence comes from Trematomus bernacchii, assembly GCF_902827165.1. Classification (NCBI taxonomy): domain Eukaryota; kingdom Metazoa; phylum Chordata; class Actinopteri; order Perciformes; family Nototheniidae; genus Trematomus; species Trematomus bernacchii. The sequence continues at coordinate 328,395 of NW_022988043.1, forward strand.
ATAACAAGAAACATGTCACAGGGCATTTGAAGCTCATTTGCCCTAAATACTCATGACAAACAGAACGCCACACAGACCAATTTAGTCCATATGGTAAGTGGCACTATATATAGCTCAAACTGTTGTTGCCGTTTTCTACATACAACACATTCTAGCTAAAGCTAAATGAAATATGTAGTCGATGTAGTATCATTGATTTAACATAGGAGGTAGATTGGTCCTAGGGAGCAGAAATCATTACCAGCTGCAACAAGAGAGCCCATTTAGACTGGCAGCTTGGACAATACACATTAAACACATGTATGTTAACACAGACCAAACTGGAAAAAATGAATGTGGTTGTGTAAATATTCTTCAGGAAAAAATATTCTTTTCTACCAAGTGTTGAAACACTGGATGAACAGGAGTACAAATCAGCTGAGTTTGATAATTGGTTGCAATGTTGGTCTCCTTTACAATGAACTACTACTGATGTTTAATTTCAGAAAGGAAGAAGGAAATTAGTAAATGAGTGATTTTACTCAAGTCATAACTTGTAATAATATTGAATCAAGAATCCGAATCATGCAACTCATCCAAAGCTGAATTTACAAATAAAAATAAGCTATGATAAAATCTAATGTTATAATTCAATTGAAATGGGTTATTCCTCCTTTACTTTAGAAATAGTATATACAGTATAGAGTTCTGGAAAAACTTAAGGGACCACTCCACATTTTTCTTAAATATCAATCTCTACATTGATGGCACCCATTCCATTCCAGTGTCTGTTGAATTCCAAAATAGAGAAATGTTGTCAGTAGTTTATAGAATAATAACAAATGATTTCACTCAAACACATACCTATAAATAGTAAAACAACAGAAACTGATAATGCTGCAGTTGTCTCTTATTTGTTTCCGATGCTGTACTATATATCGCTGTGGATTTACTGGATGTTGTCGTAGTGGCATTGAAAGGTGTGCAATGCATTCTGACATGATTAACATGTACAGTGAGTATTTACCAGGTTAATATATGACACGAAGAGCCAGAGCTTTCAACCATGTCACACAGTTTTCATCATTTAGTTTGTAACTTTTGCCAAACGTAACAGTTATTTCTTTACTCTATGTAGAAGCTCTTTAGCACTCCCTATTTTTTTCAATCTCCTTTGCCAGTCTTGTTACGGGCTGTCAGTCAGCAACACATGGGAACTGCAGGGGAGCATTTAGTGTGATCCAAGCCCTGTGGTTTCTGCTCACTACATAGAGTAATTCAACACATTAATAATAATAATAATAATAATACATTGGATTTTTATAGCGCTTTTCCTAATGCTCAAAGACGCTTACATATGCTTTACAGCAGGGGTTTTCAAAGTGTGGTTAAGGTGAGCCTCCCCTCAGAGAACATATGAACAGCTGCGCCCCCCCTCCCAATTATTATTGCTATTATTATTGTTGTTGTTGCTATAATGCAGGGGTATTCAATTGCATTTCAAAGAGGTCCAGTCAGGGGCGGCGCCAGGGGGTAGCTTGGAGTTGCTATAGCAACTCCAACAATTGGCCTAGCAACGGCTTAGCAACCCCATTGTTTTGTTATGAAAATGTATCTATATATATTTATACACATTCTCACGAGATCTACCAGGGGTCATGTAAGGGATAATGTGCAGCGACGCGGTCATTATGGGGAAAAGAACACCGACAGGCTGATCAGGAGCCCGACGCGAAGCGGAGGGATCTAGATCTGCATGAAGGTGTTCTTTTCCCCATAATGACCAAGTCGCTGCACATTATACCGCTTATTACATGGCCACATTCTCAACAAAGTAATGATATGACTCCCACTATTAATTGAAATGCTTTTATGGATTTAGAAAATGATTTTATTGATTTAAAAAATAGTTGTATGTATTGATTTAAATTGACATGCATCCGCTAAGGAAAATAGTCCGTTGTTACCGTTTGAAAAAAAAAACGGAGCAACGCAACGGCAGGAAGGCGGAGCTTTTTGATTACAGATTTGAAAACATCGTGGCTTGCTTTAAAATTAGCACAATTCATTATGTCAAACCTTGGAAAGTATCTAGATATCCCTGCCCTAATGCCAAAGTAACTGGCAACTGAATATGTGTCGCCGTTTGATGTCTATGTCTGGACCGCTGCGTAAAAAGGAGGGTTTCTGCCAGTTACTTCTCCGCTGTTTTCTTGTCGCTCTTGTCTTGTCAGTTAGAAAAGCAAACTGCATGCAGTTTGCTTTTCAGCCAAACTGTATACAGTTCAATCGACCGGACTTCTTTCTGCAGATTTGAGCGTCCTTAACAACGGTCATAAATCCTTGACAGCGGTCTGTCTGTTCTGGATTAACAACGTGTCACGTGTTCTGAATTGACCAATCAGAATCGAGTATTCAACTAAACCATGTAATAATGTAAATTAAAGCGCGAACTGTTACTTGGCTAATGTTGTTATAATTCTCAGTATGTGAACACAGATCGAAAATGGAAAGATTTCTCACAAGTCAGCGTAAACGGCCGCGATCTCCAACGGAGCCGTGTGTGTGTGTGTGTGTGTGTGTGTGTGTGTGTGTGTGTGTGTGTGTGTGTGTGTGTGTGTGTGTGTGTGTTTGCGGTGATGATGTTAAATGCCACAGCATGCCAGTTGAAACAGTGAACGATCGCTATTGTGTACGCTTAGGGTGTAATGGTATTATACACAAATATTGTAGGAGCACAGAAACAGTATTCAAATTCTGCTTTTACAAACTTATTTTGGTTGTGCTTACCTTGCAAAGTAATGTTATAAGTGTCAAAGGAATGTTTTAATGTAAATATTAATGATAATATTGTAGCGTGTCCAAGTTAATAGTTATTTCAGTTATCGGATGTGCACAGTTTAGTACATTTGTAAAGTTATTTAGGCAATGTTGTTGGTGGGAGTTAGGGAGACCGCCCCTTCCAGGTGTGTGCGTTTTCCGGTGTGTGGGTGTAGGGAGTACGAGACGGTAGGAGTTGTGTTCGAGTGTGGGGAAAAGTCATAATGAGTGTTATACTATTGATTGGCTCTGTAAGGCGTGGCTGTGGCCGTCAATACCATAAAATAAAGAGAACGTTTTCGACATTGAAGGCTCGTGATCTGTGATCTTGAATAGCGGTGAACGCTACAATATGAACAGGCTCGTGCTTGGCCCACTGGTATTGTTTGTTTATTTTGAAAATGAACTAGCAACGCCGTGCTGTCATATAGCAACTGCTAAGCTACTGCAGCAAAAAAATCCTGGCGCCGCCCATGGGTCCAGTAAGAGAAAATGTCATTAAATGCTTTGTTTTCGCTGTCTACCTTTCTCTTTTTTGATCATGCCATTTGAAATTACTCACTGACTGCACCAATTTGATTGGCTGAGTAGCATCACCTCCTTAAAACATTAAACAATAACTTTTTAAAACCTTTTTATCTTTATGTTTTAAACACTACATTTTTTACATTTTCAACTTCGTGGATGAATCCTTATATGCTCCCGGCAACACACTGAACGTCAACTTTGCCTCCTTATTACACTCAACCCTACTTTGAACAATGAGTCTGCGTCTTTGATGGTGGATGATGCAGGGATCAGAGTCCTGCATCGGGTCGGGTAGGCCTACACGACGGGTGACCCGCAAAAAAAGTGATTCGCGGGTGGTATTTTTTCAACAAAAGAAATCCGGGTTTGGTTCTGGGTAAAACAAAGAAGATGCGGGTCGGGTCGCTGGTGAATACAGCATTGTAAATAACTCTTCCTCAAGAGCGAAATCCAACGTCTGGGAGGCTTTTGGTGTCCTCCTAGATGGAGAAAATAACCAACATCCCACGCTTTTTGAGCCAAATACGCAACTGTATGTGTTAATAATTGCATGTTTTCACTGCTCATAGGATATGCGGGTTCGGGTCGGTTTGCGGATCTTGTGCCGACGGGTCGGGTCGGTTTGCGGAACTAATTGGCAATATGTGCGGGTGGCGGGGCGGGTTCGGCATTGCACGTCGCGGGTGCGGGGCGGGAGCGGGTCTTGAAAATCAGACCCGTGCAGGACTCTGGCGGGGATTCAATGTAGAAAGGAATAAACGCAGATCATCCTCTGGCTGCACCGGTACTTGCTTTTGATCAAAGTCAATGCGGAAAACCCGCACTCACACAGGTAGGTGGAGGTGAAGGGAATGAGCACTTTTACAGCCTTTTTGGCAAGTTGGGGGAACTCGCCAAAAATACAGCCAAAAGTGTGCAAGTGACACTTTACTCATCTTTTTCTCGTTATTTTTTTCTCACGCTGCGCCTCCCCTGAAGCTCTCTGGCGCCCCCCCAGGGAGGCGCGCGTCACACTTTGAAAACCGCTGCTTTACAGCATATGGGGTGGACACATTCTCCAGGGGAACACGACCTTTAATATGTATGTGTTTCTACAAATACTTTAAAAAAGATACTTTAAACGGAGAGACCCAAGATAACACTGACCCTTTTTGAATATTTTATTTCCTGCTCTTCATTTAAAAATAACCCATCTAAAGCTTTATGTGCCACTCTTAATATCTTTTAATATCTTTCGGGCTGTGCATAAATTGAGAGGATGTGTTGATTCCTGAAGACATTGTATATTCAATATTATTAAGTTCTATGTATTTTTATAACTAATTTATGTATAGTATGTATTAAATTCAACATTTTTCATTTGTGTCAACAAGATAGTTAATAAGATTTATCACATACAAAAGCTCCTCGTTAAATGTTAAGCATCATCAAACCACTATTCTTTTCTTAGTGAAAAAGAATTCTCTCTTCTCTGAGGCGGTTTTGTAAATGAATGTGTCTTAGGAGGACATTCATCTTGCGCCTCAGTTTTATACAGCGCAGTGAGGCTTTAACCTATCGACTTATTTAATCAGTTTGCAAAGTTACATTTAATCAGTGGGTCACCAGAATACATATTACTTGCCTTTTGATCGCAGCTATGCTCCTGGCATGAACACATAGAAATTAAGTGAAATTGGAAGGGGAAAAGAAAGGTCAGAATAAAATGATAAACTACACAAATGTTGAAATTGAGATGGTAAACATTGTGAGGTTGTTTTAGTACAGTAAAGCCTTTTGCATAAAAATAAAACAATCTTGAAACTAGATGAAGAAACCAGGGAAGGTTGTAGACAGATAGATGTATGTATAGATAGATAGATAGATAGATAGATAGATAGATAGATAGATAGATAGATAGATAGATGGATGGATGGATGGATAGATAGATAGATATATGGATAGATAGATAGATAGATAGATAGATGGATAGATAGATACATAAATATATAGATAGATAGATAGATATATGGGTAGATAGATAGATATAGATAAGATAGATATCTGGATAGATAGATAGCTAGATAGCTCCCGCTCGCTCGCTCGCTCTAGCTCGATCGCTCTCTCTATCTCTCTGGCTCGTCGCTCGCTCCTCGCTCCCGCTCGCTCTCTGGCTCGCTCGCTCGCTAGCTCGCTCGCTGCTGCTCGCTCTCTCTATCTCTCTGGCTCGTCGCTCGATCGATAGATAGATAGATCGATAGATAGATAGATACGATAGATATATGGATAGCTAGATGATGATATATGGATAGATAGATAGATGGATAGGAGAAATGTATTGCAACTTCCTTATTCCTTATGTATTCTCTCTCTATCCTCTGCTAGACACAACATCTACGTGGAAACAAATTGTGTTCTCTATTGATTTGATGCAGGCACAATGCCACACAGGAAACATCCATTAAAGAGGAAATAAATCTCTCCAAAGTAAAAAGTGGTCACTTTGAATGTAGAAACGTAACCGATCAAGCGTTGATAAAAAGGACAACTAGGCTAAACTGATTGTTTTCTAATCAGCTTTTAATTGCCAAGTAGCTTCTCTCCCCTCAGTTAGGAGGCAATTACCTCTCGCCGCACTGACACTTTGATGACAGAATCACTCCAGCCGCTGTGTCGACCCTCCGCCTCACACTGGGATCCAAAACTGTGGGAACTCATTTGAGACACAAAAACTGGCAATTGCACCACAAAGAAATTCAATGAAAGCAGCTCCATTTGGTGAAACCATGCTGACACTGCGCCAAGTCCGATGGAGTACAGGTCCACAGTGCAAAGACTAAAGTAAAATATAGTAAAATAAGTCTTATTTATATAACCAAATGTACATATGGCAACCTCTCTGACCCTTACTGCAGATCAAATGGAAAGTAAACGTATATTCATAATAATTTCTCATAGTATTCCAGTCTTGTAAGTATTTTGTACTATGATAATGTTGAGCTGAGAAAGCAATGTATGTTTATATGTGTTTTATAATGTGAATATAGAGCTGTATGGACCTAATGCACAATAACGTTGCTGAAATACCACAGACTGTAATTATGACACTAAAAAAGTGGGTTACACTTGCTAACAACAGGAGCGAGCTTAGAGCGAGGGAAGATGTAGCACATCACAGAAGGGAGTCTCTAAGGGTGCCATTATTTTATTCTTTTGGCAACATGATGAGCAGCATGACCCGCACCAGCAGCACTGGGAACACTAAACATAACTACAAAAAGTGCTGCATACTGTATTAGTAAGCCTTTCAATTAACACTCAGTTGTAAACAGGTCCTCTACATTTTACAGTTTATAATTTTAAAACTTCTACTTATTTAACAAAGTGCATAACGGTAATTCTAAAAGCTGCTGCTGCTTCGTTTGTTACTTCTGTACCGTAAATAATGAAACAGTCAATTTCAATAACACTGCATGTAAACTTTGAAAGCCTTTACCTCTATACGTGAGGAAACTATTATGCAGGCCTACCTCCCTGTGCTTGTCAGGTGCAATACAGAGATAACTTTCTTGTATTTAAAGAAATAGCTTGACATTTTGGGAAGGTGTATACAGTATATATAAATGTACTGAATACAACCTGCAGCCAGTCAGCGCTTGGGGACTAATAACTCTCTCTGGAGCACCAAAATACTCTAGCACATATTGATCATAAAGAAAAATCAACAATGCAATAAAAAAATGTTGACCTTCAAGCTAACAGGTAATATAGCAGTTTCCCAATGTTCAGTCTTAATGTAGACAACGAACTGGTTGCTCCTTGTACATTTAGAGCAAACAAATACTCTGATCTTACTCTCACTGAAGCAAGCTATTATTTTCAGTCAACTTTAGGTCATCAATCAAGTAGCCTTTATAAGCAAGTAATATTTAACACAGTATTCAGCTGACAGAAAGTATCATTATTGTTTGCCAGATGTTCCCTAGTTTAATCTCATTTTGTTGGAGCACAAAGATTGTTCAGGGCTAAATTTACGGAGTGTCTATTTGCACCCGGGTGAAAATAGACACACGGCAGCTATTCAGCTATTTACAACCACCCAAAAAAAAACGTAAACATCATCACTTCATGCCGTAAAGCGAGTGTGACACGCCTACGCTCAAAAGCAGGATTCACGACAGTCCAGAGGGCGCGCAACATCTTCAATAACGAAACAAGGTAAAGATACAATAAACACAAAATATACCCTGTCCGACAAAGTTATGTTTTCTCACTGTTTGTATATTCAAATGAAATGGTCCAAATACGCAGACTTCTTCTAAGATTAGCTAACGCAGCTAATTTAGCCAAGTTTAATGCCACTTGGAAACTTTGCCATATTGGATACATTTTGGCCCTTGGACAAATGTAGTTGGCGATCCTTGATATACATGATCAAAATGACTCGCTTTATCAAATAACTCGTTGTGGACAATAAAACCATATAATTATTTTTTAAATGTAGTATGATTTAACCACTTATTACACACACTGTAGTTAGCAGAGCAGTGTGTGGGAAATGCCAAAATCACATACATCCAATGAAAAAATAAGGTATAAAATGAAGAAAACACATTTCAAGAGACTTATCATTGTGCTGATATGTGTGTAAATGTTTGGCCTTTTATAATAAGACCTCAGAGTTTCATTATTCTGCTACATTTTCATGATAACTGAGGGATTCTGATGGGGACACCAAAGTTACTTTATAGTGATATTGACCCAGCTACGGACACCCAGGTGTAAATAGCATTGTTAGCTATGGACATCCGGGTGTAAATAGCATTGTTAGCTACGGACATCCGGGTGTAAATAGCATTGTTAGCTACGGACACCCGGGTGTAAATAAATAGCATTGTTAGCTACGGACACCCGGGTGTAAATAGCATTGTTAGCTACGGACATCCGGGTGTAAATAGCATTGTTAGCTATGGACATCCGGGTGTAAATAAATAGCATTGTTAGCTACGGACACCCGGGTGTAAATAGCATTGTTAGCTACGGACACCCGGGTGTAAATAGCATTGTTAGCTACGGACACCCGGGTGTAAATAGCATTGTTAGCTACGGACACCCGGGTGTAAATAGCATTGTTAGCTACGGACACCCGGGGTGTAAATAGCATTGTTAGCTACGGACATCCGGGTGTAAATAGCATTGTTAGCTACGGACACCCGGGTGTAAATAGCATTGTTAGCTACGGACACCCGGGTGTAAATAGCATCTGCCCTAATTTTACCATTTGTATGACTTACCATTCATTATTTGTGTCACATTAGCCATTTTTTATAGGAATAAAGCCACAATGTGAAATGCGAAAAAATCTGATATTAGTTGATACATTGTTAAGAAAAATAATATTTAGTGGTAACTGTGACTTGAGCTTTAACAGCAGAAGACTAGAAATAATAAAGCTGTTGATATTATCTATTATTTGCTGTTAGCATTTTTGACATCTCAGTGTAGGTGGTTTGGACTGAGAAAATGGTGGGTTTGATAAATAATACATTTTGTATCAAGACATTTACAAAATACGTTATCAGACGTTCAAATAAAGCAAACATTTTCACAGATATGTTTTTATTTGTCAAACTGAAAGAGCTTTTGTTTGAAGCAACACATTTTTTGACTGTACACAGTTTATCACTCTCCTCTTCAGGCTTGAACTTAACCAGCATTATAATACGTATGTTTTCTAGATCATGATTGACACTCAGACTGAGGAGGTAAGAAATATTCTGTGAACAGCGGACACAGAAATACAACAACAGGATGAGTTTCCACTCTGCTCCCCTTTTTGAACTTGGGAGATAAAGTTTTACAATGCACAAGACAATTAATGGCTAGTACAAAGTAAAGGCTATTAGATCTTTATGATATGCAAGAACATAATGCGCCTTGGGACGTCTTTGTTATACTGTTCAAACTCATACATCATGCAAACTTCCTCAAAGCTTTGTAGCAGACCTGCTGACAGGAAGCTGGCTACAAAGATCAATCAGAGCAGATGCTGGCCAAGATCTAGTTATTTAGCAATAAACAATTCAAGAGTGCACAAAATAATGTGTTTATGCGTATCCTTTGTCCATGAACCTAAGAAATGACAATCACTGATTCACACCAATTACAATTTTCACATATTGGTAATTACAGCAAGGTCTTTCAGTGTAATTTACATTGTACAGTTGAAGTTTGGCAATGCAACATGAGTGAACTTTTCCAAAGATATCCCATTGTTCTTTGCTAAACCAGAATAAAAGCTATACTCTGTTTCAATCAGCCAGATAACAATCAAAATATGCTTTTGTTATGTTTTTAAGGTTTCCTGCCTACAAAGAGTATCATGTTGATGGCATGACAGCGCTAAATGCCCTAGCACGCAACAATACAAAGTTAGCAACAAAATGTTGTGATGGTGACACATTTTCTTGGTGTGTTCTTTGCTGTGCTTTTAGAATTAAGTTTAAAAGTGTTTGATTTTAATATAAAGTGATGAAAAGAACAATGGCACTCAGCCAAAATTACTTTGGTGCATCAAATTAAATATGTTTTTTCTTAGTGTTTCTTTCAGGATGGGCTGCAATCTTGGAACAAATACATGGTACTTCTACAATATGGAATGATTGGATAGTTAAGTGTCTGAAAGCATAAAAGCACCCCCCTTCAGCTGTTGTTCTAGCACTCGACACTTTGAGTAAACTAGTTGAGTGGGAACCACTAGAGTAATCCAGGCCTATTTTTAAACCATGTGGAAAAGGGCTGTGACACCGCTGCTATGCCTCAGGTAGTTGTTTGCTTCCATTTATTAAACTAGTCAAGCATCATTGTTCATTTACTGCAGCCAACAGCAGAATCCACACACTGGAAACTGCACAACTAGGATATTTTGATGCGATGGTATGGCGGCATCTTTATCCCCAGAAACGTATTTTCCATGAAACCATTTAAACATGCAGAGTTGTTGTCACGTCATGTGCAAATACCCACAAGCTCTAAAATTAATTTCATTTCACATTATATTTCATTACTATATCATCTGTAATACACGTATGAGACTAAAAATCAGATCCCCTGAAATAAAGAGGCTGTCAATATTTACTTTAGAGCTCTGTACTGTTACTACGGTTCATCATTGTTGTAGGTTGAGATAGCATTTTTTCATATATTATTAATCTTGAACATTTGCTCTTTTTTGAAAAACAAAAAGGTACATTTAATTAACAATTATTATGTATCGTACCAAAGGGGTTAATAAAGAAAATAACTGCTTTCAATATTTCAATTATGCATTTAAGGAGATGGTTTAAATAACGGCTCTCACTCATTTGACGTTTTTTAAAAAATAATAATACAGACATATTTAAATAGGTGGCCAAAAATGATAAATGTGTGGGTTAATATTACATCTATCCTGAGCTTTGTAATTGATACAAGTTAGATCTCCAAGACAACACGAAGACATTTAACACAGATCTTATGCATCTGACAGCTGATACAAATAAATCAAAAATAAATACAAAAAAGAACAAGCGAAAAAAGAAATCCAATTATCTTAGAAAAATCGAGCGTTAATCACACAAATAAAAAATGGAGCTCTTTATGAGAGCGGTAAGACAAGTCAACTGGAGATAGCCTCAGTGTGTTGCAGTAAACGTTAAACTGCAGGGCCTTTTGTTGTCTCACTCGGGTATCTTCAGTAAGCTTTTGCAGTGTGTTGTAATGTTTCAGAACTATTGAAAAATGCACATACAAATAGGTCCCTAAATCAAAGCCATTGTTCCCCGGGCTAGAGGTTTAAAATGATTTGTCATAATATACATTTATAATTTACGCACCATGCAATTTTTTGACTTTTACATATAATACAAGAGCATTAATAGTGTTTTGATTGATGTAGTAATGTCAGTGTTCATTAGGGTTAAAGCATGGCTTGAGGAAAGTGTCGTAATCAAAGTAAAAATATATTTGATAATGCGGTACGGTGTGATCTCTACATGGTATTTTAGAAAGTTTAGTAATGGTATGAAGTTGGTAAATAATGTTCAATGAAGCACAACAGACAGATTTCACATGTTTGTTAAAAAGTGACACTGTACTAATAGCTTCCATGGCAACAGGATGAAACCACAGCAAGAACCCCCGACTCCAACCCCACCCCACCCCCACATATATTACAGAAGTTCATTCCAAACAGGATGGTAAATCTTGAGGAGAATAAAAAGACAAAGATCACGCTTTAAAGAGGAAACTAAAAGACAAGAGTGGGTTAAGGGCAGGTTTTAAATCATTGTACAAAAGGAACAAACAGCAACCCACCACAACCAAACACGTATTCTTGAAAAATCCATTGGAAATTGATTTCTTTTTACAGGTTGCACAGTTTATTTTTGAAATACTGGGAGAGATATCCCAGTATGCCACGGGATAGGGGGGGAAATGGCAAGAAAGATGGAAGACAGGACTTCACTCTTCCTCTGTGCATCCCAGTACTTCTGCACGCAAAGTGATCCTGCCGTACCATGACCAGGGAAGGATCCGGAGGAGCCGAGCGTAGATGGGGGGATCCAACACGTTCTTTCGGTGCGTGTCGTTGTCAAAGTTACCTTGGAATACCTGTAAAGACAACAGAATAGAGAGATTGTTATTTTGGCAACCAGAAACTAACATTCAACTGTAAACTGAATGTTAATTGTGTGTGTTTTTCTTTTTAAACATGGTAATTAAATGCTTTAGAAGTCATTATGTGGAGACATCTTCAGTGGAAAATCAGAAAAAACAAATGCCTTGTAACTGGGACGCAGGTGCAGAACATTCCTGGTAAATTCCTTGCCTGATTTCTGCAGATTGTTACCTTCAAGGCCTCACGCATGAACAGCTACTGAATGAAGTGCAGCCAATCAGAGCTTCAATACAAACACTGCCATAACAGTACATTCTCTGAATTTGGTGCTGTTTTTTGTTCTTTTCCTTTATGCACGCACACGTGTGAGAGCACATCAATAGTTTCCCCCTGTGGAAAATTGTGCGTTGTTAGAGCAGCACAGCTGGAAGTTCCACCTCCACAATTAACTGCAGACTGCTACTTGCATTTTTGCCTGCTTACTGTGTGGTGTTATTAACATGCACCATGTGCTTGGTGGTCTTGTTTTCCATCAATTGTGTTGTACATTTTGAAATGGTTTAGCCTTGGCATTATATTTGCGGTTGCCAGAAATGTTGCTTTAAAGGGGAAAGTGTGTATCTCCAGTATTGGCTCTCTATAACTCATAACATATCGTGTTACAGACTAATATGCATTCTGGATTAACACTCCTACACTCTTATTACAGTACGTAGCCTCTGGCATATCCTTCACTGAGGTGCTAAAAATCCTGTTGTATCCAATTTAAACTAAACATTCAAGTTGTTAAGTGGGAGATTTTAGTGTCTGCACCACTTTTATTCTAATTCAATGACGTTTAAAGGTCTTTAGATAGGCCTTGAGAGAACAGTTCAGGGGTTAACTACAAGATACAAATAAGCTAATTTCCATACTGGGACGTGTGCTCTATTGTTGATTATTAGATGCTTTGTGTTGGTGTGTGCTAAATAGCAGAATAATTAACTATATTAGAAAGAAATGTATCTACAGGGACTGCTCCAATGAAGGATATGATCATCTCAATTAAACGGACATGATTATTCCTGTGTAATTGGGATGTAATGGGACTCACTGTTGTGTGCAATAGAAAATCAGTGGGCCAAAATCCGAGCTGGTGCTGGAGACAGTGGTTGACCATTTCAGAGTAAAGCTTCAACTAATTATCTTTGCACTTATCTTTGAAATACTCATAGGCCGTGGTTTAGATTTGAACAGTTAAAACTTGGTTTGAAGGTTTCGTTATAACCATTGCTTGTACAAATATTTTGACAAAAATATTCAAGCATTACATATCACAGTCTAAGAATAGATTTGATGATTTTAGTACCATAGCCTTGGTGCTTGGTGGACTAGAATACTTGTTGTTTTTTGGCCATATTTGATATTGAAAAGAGATTTTGGGTAGAGTGACACTTTTTCAACTGGAAGACCGTCCACAACCTTCTAGGTAATCACAAATAGGAAAATAGAAATTGACAAGAGGAATTGGTCAGAATAAAAACTGCACATCGACTCCATCAAAGAGCAGACGAGACATGTCACGTGACATGATGACATATCATGTTATCATAAATTAACATTCTAGTGTTAACTTGACCTGTAAGTGCATCAAAATTATATATCACCAGTGACACATAATGGTTTCTCTGGGTATCATTTGGTGCCTAATACTTAATTTTGAGCCTAATGCCACTTTCATCAGATGAAAATATTTTTTAAATGACTCTTAATCCAGCAGATACCTACATAAGGTTACAGTTTTGCGGTATAGGATGACTGCTTATACACTGTATGTATGGTGCACAGATACTGTAATAGAATCACTCAAGGACAATTTATATTACCCAGTAGCAGCCAGACATATAAGATATAATTGTCCCTTATGAAAATGCGATAATGTGACAAGATATCAAACCTCTGCCCTCTCTTCTTAGAACTTGTTTACATTAATACGACTGCTTTCATTTTATTCTTCATCATGTTGTTTTCTGTGCTTCACCTGTAGACTAAAGCTGAAATCATGTGACAGGCATACACTTTCATTGCTTTCCTTATTTCACAAACTGGCCGCCTTTACCTCCTGCTGCAGGGAAACTCATTCCCTTCTCTGTGTTTCTCATCTATATTGTAGCAGAAAGCTTATTCTGTATTCAGACAAGGTTTGCATCTGTATCTACATCATGTGACATTCTGCTCTCTCTATAGTTCTTACCTCTTTACTTTGATCCTTTTACTTACTATAAACCTCACATCTACACATGGTGCTTCATATGCTTTGTATGTTTATTCATATATCCAACATTGTTTTTGCTTGAGAAGTAACTCAAGTATTCTTTTAATGATTTAGAGTACCTGTATAAAATCACTTTTATCCAGATATTAAACATTACATTTTAAATTGTTAAATAACTCACTTTTAATTGAAACTTGTTAGGGGAGATCAGAAGAATCATCAATGGGTTTAAATAGACTCAGAAGTTAAGATACGATACGATACGATACGATATTACTTTATTTGTCAGATCAGGTCTGAAAAGATGTATTTTTGAATTAACATTAACAAGTTTATGTTTATATTTATTTCTTCCCTTTCATGAATTCCTTAATAACAAATAATAAGTGTTTACTACAGCAATGTGTTTTAGAAAAATACAAATTGAGCTGGTATACAAGTCAACGGTTGCAGGGATTCTTTTAAGATCTGGAAAAGAAATCACCTACAGACCAGAGAGCCATTTTGAAAGAACTTCTGTTTAACTTATGACAGGAAACCATGAGTGAGTTAAAAATTGTTAAACCACCATGAGCCTGGGAAAACAATCATCTCAGTTGTTGCTTGGTATGAGCCAGTCTCAGGTTTATCCAGCTGAGAAACAGATTAGTCAATAACTAGCTTTAATGCTACTACTCGCTGTTTATATACCTAACCTCAAACCCATCTCTAAATTACAATTCATATTAAAGAGTAAAAAACAAACAAATCTGCAGAATGTATTATTAAAAGAATGGATTTTCCTTCCTGGCGTGACAATAACAGCTGATAGAGCAGGAGTAGTTTGCTTACTGCCAAGCATCTGTTTCAGTACAGGTTCATAGCTTTTCAGATAAAATGCAGCTTACATACTGTATATAAATAATATAATAAACCTGGGTGTGAAGGGCATCTGTTTGAAACCAAGCACACCATTTTACCACAAACCACTCTGTGTTGACATGTTCTTTTCACTTTCATTGTATTTCCAAACAACATCTGACATAGGGAAGCGAGATATGTGTCACTTCCAGAGTGTTGCCACAACTGTAATGTGACAACCGGGGCCATGATAGCACAATATACAAGGCAGGACAGGAAGGCCATGAATGCAGCAGCTGATAGAAATATGACAAGAATCTGTGCTAGACTGTCTGAGGACCTGAACAGTTTCAGAGGCTCTGTCTCTAAAATAAACTGTCTGGAACAGGATATGTGAAGAATCACAACAACAGGGCAATTACTGTAGTACAAGGAAGAATAAGAGAAGACGATGGATGTATCCCCAACAATATCATATTGGTGAACAACTTGAGGTGTGTGAAATAATTCAGAAGCAGAAAGACAGTCACACACATCTGAGGTTGATGGGTTTGTGGATGTGGCATATTTGTATATTTTGACCATCCAGTTATATATATTTTGTACTTAAATTAATTGTCAGTGTATTTGGGAGCAATCAGTTCTAAGTGTACCAGATTCAAATTACTGTAACTACAGTAATTACAACAAAAACGTGCTGTTCCTCACCTGTGTCCTTCCTGCCCGACAGCAGCAGAATCAGGACAATAGATCAGATCCAACAGCCTCTGATGGGTAGTATTGTTTGTACTAGCTATTCACTACTGGGAACTAAAGTGCTATAACAAAGCTGTAGTGCTTTATTTGTAATTCTTATTTTGTTGGAGTATGTTGGCAACAAACTGCATTGGTTATAGCCCCAGAGAAAAAAGCAAACATTTGAAGCCAGCATACTTCAACCAATACCTTATTTCTCTCTTTTCAGTTTTAGGTCAAATATGTCAGTGAGTCGCCCCCTAAGTATAATCTTTATTTCCGGAGACACATCTATAGACATATTTCTCTGTGTCTCCTGGAGCCACAACTCAGCTCCAAACTATCGATAGTCCAGGTTGGTATAGTATGGGTACGTATTAGTAAGGCATGCCTTGTGTTCTTCAGCAATACATTATTTAAACCAGCTGCAAAGGTCAAGGAGTGATGACCCTGTACGGTATGTGGCTTTCTGCCCCAACTGGCCAAAGTGATAACAGGAAAACCAGGGTCATGTCTTTATTAAAAGGTCAAAAGCTACCCGCCTAGAAGAGGCCTGTAGCTGAAATGCTTCTTCTTCAGAAAGGTCAGCAATATGTAACATAATAATGTGTTTTTCTCTTCCTGAGGTGCATGAAACCTCACAGCCACCATTTTCCATGACTGAAGAAAAAGATAATCTGACTACAAGTGGTTTCTCTTAAGATGATTGTATTCACAGCTATCTAACAGTCGGTTACCCTCTGACCTCGAGGGAACTGAAGGGTTTTTGGGTAATTAACCCTGTGTCACCTGAGTGAAACACTATTAAACATAAATCAATTACTTCTGTGCCTGATTGCCCCCATCAAGTGACTGTGTTAATATTGACACCCAGGAAAGAGCAGTGGTGCAGTATGCGACAGTGTGGTGACCCAGGTGAGGAAAGTGTGTGCATGTGGGAGTGCAGCCGAGCCGATGTGTGTCATTTTGGAAAGCCCCGGTTAATTATGTTTAAACAATGAACTATGTTGTTAGTTGTCTCAGTTACATATGCAGTACACGGGTATTTTGGATGTGTATAGAAAAGGCAAACAAGGCGCTTTATGGATTTTGTAGAGGGATACTGTGTCTGTATGTGTATGTGTGTGTGTGTGTGTGTGTGTGTGTGTGTGTGTGTGCCGAGCTTCGTCAACATCTGTATTCTGACTGAGCCTCCTCTCTCAATCTAGATCTAACTGCCTGCAGCCTCTGCCACACAGGAGCTGGAGGGGGGAGCTGAGAAGAATACTTACAAGCCTCTACCACTGTGCCCGAACCAGACTCCCAGACAAACACACACACACACATTCACAGTATATCCCCTGCCAAGTCAAGCATTGTGGTGTGGCAGGAGGAGCCTCGGGAGTCCAACAGCCAAATGTGTCCTCTAGCATTAATGGCGGCTCCAGCTGACTGAAGGGGGAAAACACCTTGAAGAATCATACATCTGAGCAGCCCCTTGGCTCAGTCGGGGGACAAACTGATTGACATTCTCAGAAGCCGTACAAAACACGCCTGCCCTCTAATGCAGAGCACACACACTCAGATTTACTGTCTATGCTTGGTTTTGCTCTGACTCATACAGCCATAACACCACATGGGAGGCTATAGATGGGAAGGGTATTGTATTCGGTTTAAAGAGATCATTTAAATCCATATGTAGGTGGAGAAAAAAAGGCCCCCCACTAAGTTATATGCAGGAAATTAGATACTAGAAGGTGATAAACATAAAAGGTTTCTGTGAAATCGCCAGAACTCTCCCTGCCATTGCTATCTCACATGATTCTTTCCAGACCTTCAGAAGTCATACAGTGCTCAGTATTGAGATTGCTTTAGTGAAAATCATGCTGAGGCATGCATTGGCCCATATCCAAAGATCATCCTTGGATATTGAAATTATAAACTCTTCAAGCAAGGAATGTGAACTGCAGCAGGGATGGAAAAAATATTTTCTGGGCATTGGTTGGATGTATTGGCTCCACAACAAGGGTAAGGGCAGAAATTGGGCATAGTAAGGGCATCAATCTGGCGATGGAGGAGTGTTGTTTGCCTGAACAAGGACGATAAACAAAACAGACATCCTGCCAAAATGAAAAAACAATACAAATAAAAAGCCAATTATTTAAGAAAATCTATTTTTGAAATGGGATCTGAAAGATACAGCATATCCTCCACAGACTGCTCAGAATCAGTTTTTATGAGAAAGCCGACATCATAGCTGATGCTTTTATGAGCACAGACTGCAGTGCATGGGCTCGAGTTAAACTATGAAATCAAGTGTGATGGCAAATTAAAGAATAAAGGATTTCAAGTCATTAGAAAACCATTCACAAATGCTTTTAAATTGGATTATAACTTAAAAATGTATTTGCATGAATAAATGAATGGGTGCTGATACACATTAAAGATTAAATCTAGCACTATCTAAATCAATTTTCAATTATACATCAAAAACTATGCAAAGAAATGGGTCTCCCTCAGCACTCAGATTTGAATTATCTGTCCCAACTTTTAGAAATATGCATAAAATCAAATCTTTCAAATAAGTGGAACAAATGTTGCCAATTTGTAACAGTTGAGTTTTGTTTCACACGCATTCTATAGCAGTATATGAACCTAAATACAGCAATTTATCAAGATAGATGAATAATTTAATCTGACTGCAGATTTTAACAGATATGTGAGAGAAATCTGCATTCTGTTCTTTTAAAATCTGCAACAAATCTCAGTGTATAAAACTGTGAGTGGGTTGAATACACTTCTACAGTATTTGCATTATGCATTATATATGTATCAGTGGTGACCGTCAGGGCCTTCAAGGTATTCAGAGAATACCCTGGAACACCTCAAATAAAACAAACAAAAAATCGATTTAATTATATAAATAACATTTAATAAAATGTAAATAAAATGAATAAATGAGAATCGTATCTGTGTTGTTGATCTGTAATACAGTATTACAGTGTTACGTTGATTGGTCTGTCCTTCTCGGACCATGCACTACGCATTTCAGTGGTTTTGTGTTAGAAAAAGAATGCAACCAATCAGATATTTTTCTGGGTCTCTGGGTAGAATAATAATAACCAAGGTATTCTATATCCTTGATAGAATGCCCTGGCCGTTGCACTGAACGAGAGCGTTTGGAATGACAGTTTAATCAACCAATCATATATTGATTTGTAGCCAATGGGCGTATTCTTTCAGAGTTTCCTTCGGTTCCAGGGTACTCTAGAACAGTGGTTCTCAACTGGTCAGGCCTCGGGACCCACTTTTTACTTGGTCAATACACCCAACATTTTGAAGCACTCAAATCTATTCAACAAAAAAATCATGCTGTAATATACGCTTTTCAGCATACATTATTAATTAAAGTTTAGTACAGTGAATATATCCCTTATATCCCTTCACAGAACTAAAGTATGATTTAAAAAAAGGTTTAATGAGATTTTGGAATCAAAGCTGAACTATATAAAAAGGCACACATGCTGAACACCCAACCCCAGAAGGGGGGTCTGGGGGGGATTCTCCCCCCAGGAATTTTTTAGAAATACTAACAAAAACTACGCATTCTGGTACACTCTGAGAAGAAATAACTAATCTATTACTTACCCGACATGTTAATATATTGTATGCCATTGTTTGTTTCACTTTGTTTCCGACAGCTGAACTTGCATGCTCCACACAGAGAGAAGAGCAAAGAGGGAGATAGTCTGTGTGAATTACTTTAAAATTGTGGTAGGGGGTAGATAGCTCCCATTGTTCTGTGACATGTCAGTCATCAAACCGGGAGTCATATTTCATCATGTGTTCATTTCTATCTGAAGTTGTACCCATGGATGTATAAAGAAGAGTTCTACCGCAAAGTTATTCTCCGTGGGGACTTCCGGCAACAATCTTGATTCTGATTGGCCAGAAAGACTCGAAAAAACATCAGCAAAGATGTTTTATTGAGAAGATGATCACTACGTGACAGAAGTTTTTCAAAAACCGTTTATGGTCTCCGGTACTTCCAGTCCAACGCCTACTGCATGCACAGCGTTAGAAAATCGGGCCTTCAAAATAAAAGTTTGACTTTTTTCCAAAAAAAAAAAAGAAATTCCAAATCTTTATTTCAACTTTTTTTTCTTCACTCACACATCCGGGACCCACTCGAAACGGGTTCGCGACCCACTTTTGGGTCGCGACCCACCAGTTGAGAACCACTGCTCTAGAAAACCCGTTAGTTTAACCGTGAAATGGCAACAGGTGAAGATGATGTTGTTGCGGAATTGTTGTCCGTACACTTTTCAAGACGACAATTCAGTGAAAAAACGGACATTATAACGGGCGGGGGGGGGGTTGCCACTGATATGTATAAGTTCTATTAGTTCTCCATTTCTTTTTTTTTTTTTTTTTTTTTACAAGTCTTTTTATTTCATTATAGTGTACAATAATCGATGCCATTTCATTTATATTGTAATATCACAGTACACTCACTACACTCCCCCCTCCCTCCCTCCCTCCACCCACATACCCGCACAGGCAAAACCAAAAAATGCGTATCAATATAACTTAAACACAGAGCCATGAAAATAACATAAAAAGGGAAAAGGAAAAAATAGAACAAAAAATAAATAAATAAAAAATAAAAATAAAAACCAGACAAGTAAAACAAACAATAATTATACAATACAAATAAATTATACAATACCAGTGACAATGTAGACAATGACAACACCATAACACTATTTCCGGCCGTCAGGACAAATAGCCACAGAATGCAACCATTCCATCACTGGTCCATATCTCAGATATGTTTTCCAAATACGAAAACAATGGCACCACAGAGCGTGAAAAAATATGTCCACGATTATATTTTTCCAATGTCCATTTTCCTCCAGAGGTAAAAAAATGTGTTAATCTGATCAATGAAAAAGTTTAAAATGTTGGGGACGTTCATTCTGCCGAGATAAAAGTATACATTTCTTGGCAAAAATATGTTTATTGTGATTAGTATTCTGTAATGTTTTGGGTTCAGTTTAAGTTTGGCATGTCATTTAACAGGAAAAACATGGATTTAGGCTAATTTTCGATGTCTAAAACGGTTTCTCCATTTCTTGATTTACTATCGTCAACCACACCACACCAGAATAGCAGAAGAAGTTTGGTTATCGTTGAAGGCGAGAGAGAAAAGTAAACACACTCCCCTCTCCTGCCACCAGTCTCTGAAAAACAAGGGGCTCCAGCTCTGCACCAGTGTGCCTACAGCTCTCCTGATATCAGCAGAGAGGCTGCTGCAGCCCTGTCTCTGTTGTCGTGGGCGATTGGAATGGACATGTACTCTGTTGAAGGGCCATAAACACGATTTCCAGCATAGCACCAGCCAGGCCAGGATGACAGCACAGACTTATCTGATTCTGGAGCACAGAGAGGCAGCGGGACAGACAAGGGGAACTCAGTTTCGAGCCACAGATAAGAAAAATGCTAAAGGGAAGTGGAAGGAAGTAACAGACAGATCTGAAATGGGATTTTTCACACAATACTTAAAAAACCTTTTGACATTTGCAGTTTTGTGTTTCCGTCTGCTTCGGCTTTCTGTCCTTCCTGTGCCTTTTTCCTGTTAACTATATCTCTACCCAGAATGCCCTTTTCTTTTGTGATGTGATATATAATTTAAAACTTTCAGTAGTTTTCACAGACACACATTTTTGATTCCACCACATTGTTCAGTATGTTTGCTATGAGTGCATGGCAAGGAAGATGTGTTTTCATAAAGTAACAGTTTTGTCAGCGAATCATCTGTTAATATTGTGCAAGTTGTGTTTAATTGTGGTCATTATGGGCTGTAAAAGTTCCTTACCTTGTCCTTCCCCTGTTTCTCATCTTGATATATTTTCCACCGTTCTCCGTCATTGCTGTACGCCAGTTTGTAAGAGCCAACAAACTGGACGTGGCCGAAGTCTTTAGCTCCCTGGGTGATGACACCTGTGACCTTGGTAAGCAGAAGCAAATCCACCTGAAAGAGGAAAGGAACAAAGAGAAAAGTAGTAGAATTATAGATTTCTCAAGAATTTCTGCCAGTAAAAACGTCTCATAGATGTTATATTTTTTACAATCTAGTCGGCATATTTTTTCTCTTTTAATGCGAAGGATTTACTGCTTAAGACACCGGGTGCAAAAAGTCTGTTTCAATTACTCACAGAGTATTGAACAACAAGGCTAAGTCCTCCACCTCGCCTTAGCAAAACAGAAATTGCACGTGGCAGCAGATCTGAGAGCCAGACTGCTCCATTTGGGTTAATTTTTAATAAGTTCTCATTTGTTGCAAACAATTTACAACACAGGGACGATAGGCAGTAAACACACACACTTTTACTTATATTGACGTTTAGGGATTCAATTATGCTTCATTATTTGGAAAATTACACAACACTGGTTGAGATTCAAACGTAATTACTTTGTAGCCAAGAATGGACGACCACAAGTAAATGCACATTAGTGTAATCACATTTACCTGACTCACTCTGAATCCGAGGAAATACTCTCAATTATGTCAAGTAAAAGGTCAAGCTTTATTTATATGTAAGGTTTTTCCACCATGTTAATTATATCACAATAATAATATATGTGAACCTTTTAAAGGTAAGAGGAAGGTGTTACCTAATGGAGAATAAAGGGTATTATTATATGACTATTCACTCCCACTAAGCTGCTTTCTTAAGAATAAAGCAGCGATTTTTTTTCTCTCCATAAAACGGAAACATTTTAAAATACTTTGACATCTCTGTAACACACAAAGCATACCTTCCAATGTGTGATTGAATTGATTTAAAGAGGCACTGCACACTTTTACATGCTTTTCATAAACCAAATATAATTACTGCTATTTGATTAAACACATTGATTCTACATTTAAAAAACAAATCATGGGTTGAAAAGAGTACCACATGCAGTGTACTTCTTTAAATCAGCCCTGAACCTTTCAGGCAGTCTCGATATGTTGGGACTTGGGAAAATAATGTTAACGCCCTTTAATCAAAGGCGAGGCGATGTTACCGAGCAACTTCTCCACTCACACATCCACACAACCGTGAAATGCTAATAGCCGAAGCCTCACTGAAAAACTGTCTCACTTATCACATATATCTATGCAGCACCCATTCACAGTCAATACAGGTAGACACACATTGTGCACCCTTTCTCCATCACAGGCGAAGGTAGTGGCAACATTTAGAAGCTAAGAGAGAGAAGAGAATGAAACATTTGCATGCAGATGTATTTCTTCTGCTGAATATACACAACATTCAGACAACCATATATCATTCCAATTTGCCTCGTCACAGGGCAACATAACACTGTCAATTAAGCAACTAAGCCAACACAGTGAATGCATGTGTTTTTCTTTGATTCTATATCATCGTAGAACACCACTGTGCATCTCAGCACATCGCACTGCAATATGTTACAAACCCTGAACCTTTCGCAGTGATGTGAATGAGCTTACTCAGAGTTTACATCTCTCTTGAGATTTCAGCACCGCTCGAGAGCTTTTATTTTTTCCCAGCTACTTTAAGTTTGAGGACTGCTGTACTCCCTGGGTATTAGAGGGTTCTTCTTTAATGCAGACCCCCTGCTGTCTACATAAGCAACCATAGACCTGGGTCCTGACACACATGTAGACAAAGCCATGTCTTAGCGAGTACACGGCAAACTCTTGGCTTTCTGAAGGGCTTCCAACTGGAAATAACTCTCCATTCTCCACTTGAAATGTTAGTATGACAAAAGGCAATAAAGTGTGCATGCAGACATCATTTTAGTCTCACAATTCCATAGCTACAGGTACGCAGCAGGGGCGGACTGGCCATTGGGAATACCGGGAGTTTTCCCGGTGGGCCGGTACCGAAGTGGGCCGGTCGGACATTCCACTACCACCCCCCCTCCCGTTGACAATTGACTAGCGGTACCGAGTTGGGCCAGTCGGCCGGTCGAGTTTCCCGGGCTGATTTTTAGTCCCCAGTCCACCCCTGGTACGGAGCCTCTACTTCCTTTTTTTCGTGTGAAGTAGTGCTCAGCAACAGCAAAGTGTGAGAAAACCCTAAACATATCATTTTAATTACAATAATGTCACAGCAACCCACTTGATAAAAGGGGACCAGGGAGACACATTGGCAGGGGCTGCTTGGCTGATTAGAGGGGCATGACACCTTGCATTGTGGGACTTTGATTATGCCTCCAGTTGCAGAACGTTGAGGTAATTCTTGTTCTACCCAAGCAGTCAAGTCTGCCACCATAACAAAGGCAGGCTTGAAGGGGAACCTGTAATTGCTGTCACAGGTAGCGGTCAAACTTACAAACCGCCCCTAGCGACGCTGGCTCTCAACACTTTGATGGCCCAAACTGAAATTAGGGAGCGAGATAAGCTTGGTTAAAGCAAGGGCCTCTCCTTCAGGACCCACCTTCTGTTCTTTCTTCCATCACACTCCTCAACCCCTTCCCTTCCTCCATGAGCTGTTTAACCCACACAAAATAGAAGTGTGGTGAAGCCTTTGTAGCATCTCTGAACGCTCATGGGCATACATGTTTCAAAGAAATAACACAAGAGAATACATTTTAGGTCTCACTCACTGTGTCTGAGATTAAAAATAAGATTCATGTAGCTCTAATGTAAGGCTCCAATTTCCCACATTGAAAGGGGAGAGAAGGTCAATTACTTATTTGCTTTCCTATTGATGGCAGCATGCTAAGGGGCGATGCAGTGCACTTCTGCCAGACAAACACTCATCTCCCCTGCTCATTAAGACGAGGGTTGGTGTGTAAATGTCATGTTGCTACTTGAAGTGGCTTTGCCATTGCAGGATAAAGAGACTAATGCAGTAAAAGGCAGCTTTATAAGGAGCAGAACGGGGCCATGTATTCATGTAATAACAGTTTCTACTTTAAACATAGTCTCCTGCTGACATTCAATCCTCCGTCTGTGCTAATCTTACTGTATTTTTAAGACCCATTTCATCTCCAAATCGGGGATTGTGATTGTTTGCATGCTTTCATTCTTCCATAAGGTCACAGTGCACATTCAGAAATGCATGCACTCAATTCACAGAGGAATGAGGAGGACAGTGCTATGGCCCATCAAGTCCACAACAGGGCAGCTGTCATGAGAGCTTAAAGCTGCGGAGACGGCAACGAGAAACAGCATATTTCAGAGCCCTCCTCTCTATAGGATGCTTTGAAGGCTTCTATAGCATAGTCATGTTCTTAATTAAAAGCTGGGAACATCGCAACATACTACAAATATTTGCGATCATGTGATGTTGAGGCAACATGAAAGCAAAACACATTTTTCACATCTATTTCATGAGACAGGTGCGTGGGAGATATACGAGTAGATCAAAGGTTGCAACGCTGTCTAACCTGCATACTGAAAGTCAGATACCATGGCCTCTGCTGCTGCTTTAATGTTGACCTTTTTTTTCTTCTGAGTTTACTTTATGGTAGTGCAATATTAAATTCAGAGGCTCATGTTTTTGAGCCCTGGCCCTAAGAGCTTAGAGCATGTTTAGGTCTCTACAGAACAGTCCTACCTCCTGTTTTCTTCTAATCTTAGATACTTGAGCACGGCATATCATCATACATGCCTTTTCTCTGGAAGTTTTTCCTTGTACGATGTGAAGGGTCTAAGGACAGAGGGTGTTGTTTTCTCATACTGATATTCTGTACAAAACTGTGCTGCTGTATTTGCTGTAAAGTGTCTTTATTGTAAAGTATTTTATTGTATGTACAGCACTTTGGCTCGACTAAAAATCGTTTTAAAAATGTGCTATATAAATAAACTTGATTGATACCCAATGAAAGAATGGCCATCATAGAGGAGCCAACTTTGATTCAATACATTTATTTATTTATGAATACAGGCTATTCATGTAAACTTTCTGTGATACACCATTAACAACATATTTGTTGTGACCTGTATTACTATGTTATTGGATAGAACATTATATCATTTAGAAACAGCAATCAACAGTCAGTGGATTTTTTTAGATTCATTCATGTATTAAATAGACCATTTTAGACCATGGGGGACTGGACTGAATCAAAGTTACATTGCAAGAACTTTTACACGAGATGTCGGATCTGCCTGCTATCTGATCATGGCACATGTACAAGTAGGGTCCTGCTGCAACCCGTATCTTCAGAAACATATTAAAGACTCAAACACAAGGGATGAGACTGAAGGCAGACAGATGGCTGGCAGAGTGTGCCACTTCTCTACTGAGTGCAACAACAAAAAGGCTATTTGTTGTCATGACACCTTTCTGAGTTTCCACTCCACACAGAGGTGAGCTGGCTGAGTCAATATGAGATGAACTAGAGGGCTGAGTTTTGCAGTGCTTGAAAGGTTGTTTGAGACATGTGTGTGCATTGTCCTAGTACCAGGAAAATGAAAATGAAAAGATCTGAAATAGAATGTGGGCTTACTTACTGTAGAGCAGTTCTCAGCAATGACATCAGCCCAAACAATTTAGAGACTGAAACTCATATTCATTATTTTGTTTGCTTTTTTTATTACTGTGGAAAACAAACAGCCTGTAGACCTTCATACACTAAGTCTATTGGACAAAGGGGCCCTAATGACTTATTACACTTTAAAATCTAGATGGCCCATTATAAATAGCTGCAGGTCTAAATGGATAAAAAGAAAAGCATTTCTTAAGAGCCAACAGCTTGCTGATGGCCACATTTAAATATTTTGAGAAGGTACACCTTTACATCTTCAGGCAGCGTATAAGGCAGTTGTAAGCACATTTCGCAAGAACTATGTAAGAATCTGTTGGAAACCCAACTAATGGGAAATAAAAACAAACAATTTATTTATAACTGTCAAAACACAAACAACAGAGAGGTTGTGTTTGTGCCTCAGGCTACAAGTTATTCCTATCAAATGAGTAAATGCCATGTAGGAAATTGATATAAATTGAAATCAGGATAACGTGGTAGTATGACTAACTGTATTTGACACTTTGGCTCGTATGCAGTAACATGCAGTAAAAATACATTTGTATTTGAAAAATGTCACTCACTAAGAGACACATAATGCAGAAAGCAAAGCACATGCAAACACGAACACACACACACAAAAAAACAACACACATCGGATTTCTTTCTGTTCTGGCACCTTTGAGGCCGGGTTTCCACATTTTGGTAGAAGGATGTCAGAATGTATGTCTGCTGAGCTCTCAGAGGTAAGGGGGACGTCTGAAGTGTGAGCATAGAGGACAATAAAGGCAATATCACAATGAGAAAGTCCCTTGGAACAACATTTCAGCATGAACTTAAACATGTTCTGTTGTTCGACATTTGACTTTAAATTAAGTGCTAAATGTGGAATGTGAATCAAATGGACTTAAAATGTAGAATAAGCTTTCCCGACACAAGGACTGATGTCTTTGTTACGGAGCAACATCGTGTTGGCAGTACATTAAGAGACTCAGTGGGCTGACTGGTCAAGGCACATCTCACAGCCACAATGCTGGGGATATAAATACAGGAAAGGACCATGCAGTGACTCACAGTGAAGTGCAATATGGTGGCAGGCACACACGTTTGTAAGCCAAACAGTTTTACATGGCAAGGGTAAAGCTATATATTGAACATACACCCCCATCCTCCCTACTCCTCTTCACCCTTGTCTTTATGCCAGCTCACTCGTGAAGCAATGTTGCTTACATTTTGTATTATTCCTAAACATATTGACTGGTTTTCCATCTTCACAGTATGTCTAATATGCTTAAAAACATAATAAATGGCACCTGCATGTAGATAACCCCAGGCAATGTGAGACCAGAATAAATATATTTTTCAAAAAACAAGTGGCTCACACTGCAATCACACATTTTAGCCAGGGCTCAAGGGATGTCAATTTATGTCTGTCTGACAGTCTATTGATCTATTATTTTGCTTATGAACTTTAAAATGATATTGGTGGTGCTTACTGCCCAGAGGATGAATCCTGATTTGGTCTAGCGAGAGAGTCATGACTTTTTTCTTTCAGTGAAATTACTCAATACCAAAAGGAGTAGCACAACATTTTGTACAGACAGTCATGGTCCCCAGAGGATGAATAATAATTACTTTGGCTCTTATTCCATGAGATTGACACTTTTGATGTGAAAGGTGTTACTGACATCCATGTTCCCCCTCCTTATTACATTATTTTCAATAACATTGTACAGTATTGTGTGCTCACTACCATTATCAAAATGCTAATTAAACTTAGATAGTAAACATGATAACCATTATACCTGCTGAAACATGCTAGCGTGTCAGCTTGCACCACAAACACCGGCATGGTAAGCTTTTAGTTGTGTACACATGTTTTTTCCCCATCTATAATTGAATACTTTAAGGAGTGCTTTAAAATAGAACTGGTACATTTAGACCATTAAATTATTATCACATTTCCTCAACAACAAAGGCAGCCTTCCACTGAAGCAAGGGCATTAAAGCACAAACATTAATACCTGAGATTGTAATAGGCCACTCAGAGCACACGGCCATAAAACAGATGGATGCTCACTTCGGCATGTCAAGTCTAAATGGTTGCATGAAAAAATGAAGAGAATTGGCCATAGCAAAAGGAACAGGAAGGAAATCAAGCATGGTGGTCTGGATCATTTGGAGCTATTACAGCAGCGAGAACATGCTTACAAAGAACCAGGGGAGTAGCATAGCGTGTAGCATGAGAGAAGTGAGGGACTCAAATCCATATGCGTAAAAGAATAGGCCGTGTTGCTTGCATTAGCAAGGGACTTTAGGGATTTCACACTTTGTTAAATGTGTCACTGCGACAAGAAATGTGATGGACACTTACTCACTGATTATATCTAAAGTAGTCTCCCTAGTTGATCTTCTCTAAAATCAAATCTGTGATTCATGCTGGAGGGAAAAAGATAGCTTTCGGTTGGAATGTTAAGTACGTTAAAATTGT
Organism: Trematomus bernacchii; assembly: GCF_902827165.1. NCBI lineage: Eukaryota > Metazoa > Chordata > Actinopteri > Perciformes > Nototheniidae > Trematomus > Trematomus bernacchii. The sequence continues at coordinate 357,171 of NW_022988043.1, forward strand.
GAAATGATTTTATGATCTAAAATAAGGTGCTCACGATCTAGCAATGATGATACATATTTTTTTGAAAGGTCCAACAAACAGGTGAGTTAAAAATAAAATGGTTTACGACTCAAGCTGCTGCACTTACAGCTCATCATTGCTCCTCTCCCCCCTTCACTGCTTCTCACATGGTACATAAAATATTCATAATGAATTCTCACACATGCGCACACACATGCGCACACGCACGTACGCACACACACACACACACACACAACATGGTGTGCTTCCCACGCAATAAAAAAGAAAACTATTACAATTGGAAAACAGATAACATTTATGGACATAGGTCTTTCAATATGATGCCTAATCTGAAATAAATCAATGCCCATTTTCTTACACAGCCTCGTCTTATTTTACTATTCTGAATTAATTATAATACAGCATGAAGGAGTGCTCCCTGACTGCAGTCCACACTCTCCTGGGTGCAGAACATAAAGACATCTGATTTAAAAACGTAGGGATACCGGGCTTGTCAAGAGATGGCTCAGAGACACTGTGAAACCGTACACATGCAGAACACATTGGACACATCTCTCTCCACTGAATTAAGCTCTGGCGCCTCGATTCTGACAACTCCCTTCGAGATCCCCGATTACAGCAGGCGCTGCTGCAGGAAGGCAGTGAATCAATCATCCCAAGATAAACAGATACATGCTTCCTACGTTATCTGAAGGGAGTGAGAGGGACCTAGGTGAGAGAGGAGAAGAGAGAGAGAGGAAGGAGAGAGAGAGAGAGGAGAGAGAGAGAGAGGAGAGAGAGATAGATAGGAGATATCTAGGGACATAGGTTATGGGAGCGAGCGATCAGAGATAGGAGAGTGACATAGGTGCGAGAGCTAGCGAGAGATAGAGACGGAGCGATAGAGAGCTAGCGCTCTCCTATCTCGCGCGCTCTCTCTCGTCTCGCCTCTCGCTAGCTCTCTAGATCGCTCTCTCTCTCGATTCTAGGGTTATATGAGGATGCAGGATTTGGGTTGAAGGATAAGATGGCTTTCCTTGGATAATGAAAACAAAAGAGTTACTGCATAGGTTCCAAGCAGACCTGTATATTTAAGGCTGTAGTTGAAGGGTGGGGACACTAAAAACCACCCAATTGAATCAGGGAAGCAGATGGATTTACCATCTCTTCCGTAACTTCATTTGGAAGCTAATTGAATCAGCGTACTAGCTGCAGGGAAATTGAATAAAATTGAGCCACATTGGACAGGATTATAATGAGGCTCTGACGATAATGCCTTAATGAAATTTACAACAGGCATGTTTTCAAATTAGTGCCAATTCTTTCTGAACATTTCTTTGAATTCTTGGATAATGTTCGCAAGATGACTAAATTAGCAATAGCTGCTGGCAACATTTTCTCAACCAACACACTAGATTTATGTCTCTAACTCGGTAGAGAGCTAGTGCTTACAGGACATATTTAGTATCATGCGGGTCCCACCTGACATGCTAATCCAAAGAAGTCTGATAATGACCCACACCAATTCTTCATAATATGATCCTCTGTATTCAAAACGTGTGCCAAGTCTTATAATCATGCACTGACTGTTCGTGCAAATTTGATCTTGCCTTTCTGAAACTGGGCTGGCACATCTGCCAAGGCAAGAGCTGGCTGTGTAATTTGAAGTCATGGTTACATCTGTTATCCTGGCTTCAGATATTTTTATCAGTTTGCAGAGCCAAAGCTCAAAATTGGTCAAAAAATGATGGTAAAAAAAATCCAAAGTGTTGGACATTTAATATTGTCATGGCAACTACAGTAAAAGTTGAATCGAGATGTGATTTACATGCAGAGAAGTATAGATGCAGCCTGACAGATGAGAAGGCATGCCCGAGGCAGTGTGTATCCATTTCATAATTTTTTCAGCACCACAGCTGTGGCTAAATGGTTGTGTGCTTCACACTAATTGCAACAGAAACCACCTGGAGACGTTGTCCCTCTAACATTCTGTTTCTTTAATTAGTTCAGCTAAAACCTTGGCTGCACGTGCTGTTCTCATTCATCCAGTTTTGTGCGTAGAGGAGTACGACAAATAATGGTGAAAGCGGAGCAGCTGGTGGGATAAAAGGTGTATCTACAGTAATTACAACTTTGAATTGTCAGCTCTGCAGGACCAAGTGCCTTTATCTAGTTTAGACCAGATCAATATATTATGCCACCAATCACAATGCTGGATTTGCCGGAAGCGGGAAGGATAGCCTCTGTGTCCATGGTTGGTACTAAGGGCTGTGTTTTTCGTTGAGAGGGGATCAAACTAGAAGGACGCGGAAGACGTCCCACCCTTGGATGTCCCTAATATAGTATATGCTGTCTATGCAAGTCATTTAACAAAGTACTAGTCTCTTGTTCATGAAATAAAGACATGATCATTGCTATTCCAGATGATCAAAATCCCTCTTAAATCCTTTCATGCTACAGTGCTTTTACTCTCTCGGAGGCAGCTTTTCTGTCTTTAGAGAGGACACGCTTCATCTTTGCTGCATAAACACTCAAGAAGAAATGAGAGTTTCAATGGGACAAATTAAAGCCATTCTCCTCTGTGGATGGAGGAAACAAACACCCAGCTAATTCCATTGATTACAAGAAATGGAGTCTGTTGTCAGCAGCACTGCATTTGAGGTAGCAATTTGATTAGGAAGCTGTGCTCGACAAAATTGGTGTAATGATAATACCCGGTTTGATTACAACAAATGCACGCTCACAGGCACTGAGCGTGAATCAATCTTGCATTACGTCTACTTATTGTTCTTCCACATGGGACAATGCTCTATATGAAGGGTCAGAATTCATTGATGCTTTATAAGAACCATTGGCAAGCAGCTGGAGCCATTTAGTTCCACAGTATATAAATCCTAGCCATAGTAATAGACAACGACGTTTTGAATAAAACACATTTAAATATTTAAAATGTGATGAGGAATAAACTAGGGATGCCTTTTGCATGATACTATAATGATGAAACTAATTTGAAACAAAAACAAGCTGATTCACCATTTTAGTTGTGCAACATTTAAATGATGGTAAATATAATGTATCAAGTTTTTAACAACAAACCTAACAGTGGTAATGGGATTGGGTTAAAGAACAGTATTTGTAATGTTTGATCACAACACAGAATCAGTGATGTGCCTCAATGCGTTCAGTGCCACTCATTCTTGTTACACTGTATGTGCATGTCTACATCTGTGTGCTCTGCTAGCTTTGCTGCATTGAATTGCACCGCTTTATTCAAGCATGCAACTGTTTTTGTCAGATTAATGAGACAGAAAATATTCTGTCACCCACAATACGAGGAGAAGGTGACCGAACGCATCTGGGCAGAACAAGATTGATGATCCCAGATCAAGTGTTCGGTTGCATCCATCTGAAGTGCAGCTTGTACTGGGCCCAGCCTGAACATGACAAGACTGTCTTGTGATATTTTTTACCCCAGCCATTCGACTTTTCCATGTTACCTGAAGACCACCATAGGTTCTCCGACAAGCTTGGGCAGGGAGTTGTGAATGGAGGGTTTTTCTGCTGGTTGAAATTATCAACCTCACCATTAGATCCCACTACCTTTTATACACTTTTCTTATACATGTCAGAAGTATGCTAAGGTAGTATCTTCTCCTCATGTCCTCATGACCTTGAGTATTCACACAAAACTTTGTTGAGTTCTCCCATAGTATGCACATTTGTGATCTAAATAATTACTGCTTGACTACCCATGACAGATCATACCATTCTGCCAGTAACTACACATCCCAGACTGAACTCTTTTGCAGGCCTGCAAATTATACCCGTCGATAAATAAATTGAGATGGCACAAGCTACAAAGTTCATCCATCCATCCATTTTGCCTGCTAGCACTATGAATTTCAAATATAAAGAAATGACTCTCGCTTTCAAACTGTTTTAAGCACTATAACCATCAACAACTACCATCTTCTTTTTCATTTAAAAGCTTGGCTTGTGCAATCCAATAAACTCACATTAGTTCATAAAGACAATGGGTGGAAGATTTGAACTGATTTCACACCACACAGTGCCTGGGGATGCCTTCTAGGATCGTTTACCCTCCTGCTGGGTTTAAACTACTCAACAATGTTCTTCATAACATGTTTTAATGCTTTGTCTTGCCGTGTCTGGATGACTATCCATTTCTGCAGTTCCCTTCAACACCAAGGCTCAACATGTTTCCAAAGTCCCTCAGTGGTAGGGACTCCCTTGTCTAATCCAAAATGTGTGATTTGAGTGTCTCTTTAACTGGCTTCTTCATCTCTGGTGGCCAGTTACTGTGTTTATGGATTTTACCAGCAAAGTCGGTAAACCCAGTTCTGGCACATATCTGTGATGAGTGCCACATTTTACCAATAAAAACGACACTGTTATGGCAGTACAATTTATTATTCTTACACTCTCTTCAAATGATTAACCTGCACTCTAAGGCCGATACAGAGTGTCCATGAAGCTCAGTACATTCTTCATCATAGCAGCTACTGTACATTGATCTACCCTAACCATCTTGGTAGCCGTTCAACACAAAAAAGTACCACTTTTTTTTCTATATTCAGAAAATCGACAAACTGTCACCAGTGGAAACGAACTATGATACACTGAAATGCAATAAAGAAAAGTTTTTCAATGAAACAGGTTGTAGAGTAATAACTGTGACAGAAGTACTTAACAGCCTTGATAAAGACTGTGACTGTGATTGGTCACTTTACATGTATATCTCCATTTGCCTCTTGTGTCTGGTTTTATAGTCTCAAACTGTGCTTTATCATTGGTTCTGTGAGTTCCAGCAGAGACACTTCGACAATGTGCAGGCTCTGCGTTAGCTGCTAGGCGGCCATTATATACCTCGTCAGCATCCACCTTTGCACATTTCAAATCTGGCAGAAGTCGTTTGTCAAGTGTTATATGTCCTCTTATTTAGTCTTTGTTTACTCAAGTCGTAAAGAAAAGCTTCAAAGCCTGCCGGAAGTTTTATTTTTGTCAACCGTCTAACCGAGCATCAAACTATACCGTGACAGCAATACAATTACAAAAAAACACTGTCTCACTGAATGTAAACACCAATTTTTGCTCTGTTAAGTTTGAATTTTTTTTATATTTAATTAGGGTAGGTCGACTCAAAGTTTTCACACCTAAGTTCGAGCTCACACTGCATCATCAGAGTCAGCAGTGATTATCAGGGTGCCACAGCCATGCACAATAAATATGTATCACTTTAAGGAGATAATTGGCTGTGAAAGCCTTGGAGACAGGGCATAACAAATGAACCATCATAATGGAATTACTTTCACAGCATTGTTTTATAACCTTTGCAGGCTACACATAAATTAAACACGTTGCAAATTAAGTGATATATTTATATTTAGAAGTGTTCTTAGTTGAAAGCAATAGCCAAAAGTCGAGAACATTTGCAGTAAGTAAAGAACTCTTTCCAAATGAGGAGCTCAAACTAATGTGATGTGAGCTGCAAATATGTGAAACACAGCTAATAGTATTATAGGCTGATTATTTTCATTGGGAATATATTGAAAACATGTTCTGTTCTACAAGAAAAACAACAATTACATATATTATTATTATACAATTTGAAGTGCTTTTAGTGTTACATCTCTTTTGCAGTGAAGTGTCTGCAAAGCACGAGCTAAGGGGGGCATTGGATTCAGCCTCTCTACTGTAGCTTAACTTAAGGGTTCACATTTTGTTGACTAAAATGCAGGCTTTGTATTTTGTAAACAAGTCTTAAAGCTGGCCCCGACCAAAGCAAACTCAAGGGACAATTTGTATTCCTTCTGCTCTGCCACAGGGATTTGTAGGCTTATAAGAGTGTGTGTAAACATGCTTAAAGTTATTAAGAAGAATGTAATTTTAGACCGGTAATCTCTCCAATTTACTTCTCTCCATTTTACTTGCTCTCTTCATCTTAACTACAAATAAGACATTGAAGTGAGATGTGTTTTAAGAAGGATACACTTAATTGCAAAGTAATTACAAGTATTTTTAGATGGTTGCAATTGAGTTCAATATACCCAAAGTGTATTTCACTTCAATTTTAGGCTGTAATTACTTCTGTGCAATACACATTGGAAATATTTGATATGAAGATAACAATTGTGTTTTCAGTGTTTCAATTCAGATATTAAAAGAAAATGACCTAAATTGATGTATGAATATAACAACCTGGCCCAATCAGTTGTGCTTAGACAATCTGTGATTCTGATTCTGATTATACGAGGTGTTCTGTCTTATTCACTTCCCATTGGTGGATCTTAAATCAGGAATCACAATCATTGCTACCTACAATATGAATTCAACAGGAATTCAACATCATATTCCAGAAAATGTAATCCTTGCCAAGTAGTTTGTTGACAGAGAAGTGACGAGGAGCCTCAATCACGCTATTCCAACTGTTGATTTCCTAAACTGAGAAATGTTAACTAAAATCCACCAAAAACGAAATCCTAGAACACTGCTTGCCTTGAAAACCTGCAGTGCATGTATTGCATTGACAGGGAAAAGGTAAATTAAAAAGAAGCAACTGTCAATCAGGCAATTTATTTTTGCTATGTGGACATGTTAATGTGCATAATTAAATAATCAGCTTATGCCAGCTGCAACACTTGGCAGCTCAGTGTGACAGCTTCAGCTCCTCTCTTGAACATCTTGAAAAAGATTCTGATTGGTTCTCCCTCTGTGCAATTATATCTACTGCAAGAATATCTGTGCCTTGGACGGCCCCCAAACAGATTAAATAGATTTTACACTGCTTTGTTCACAAAACGTTCTATTCTCTCAGGTTTTAGAAAATGTTATAAACATGTTTAAAGCTTAGTGGTGTATGTAAGTAGTGTTTAAACTCTGTAAAACATATTAAAGGTCCCCTATTATACGGTTTTTCATCAATATATTATAGGTCTCAGATATATGAAAAGCGTTCAGAATCTCTTACCGCAGAGGGGACACATATTTCTGTATAAAAGACATGGAAAAGTGGATTTTGCATAATAGGTGACCTTTAAGTATAGTTTGAGTATTTACAGAGAGAATCCATCATCTCATGACTCAGCTGTTTGCTACTGAAATAAACTCTGTCTATGAATCAAGAAATCCAGTCTGAGGTCTGATGTCTGTAAATAGTTTCCCATTGCTTTCAGTGCTCACCAGAGTAGTTGTCTTGATTAATAGGAATACTTAATTTGCCATTAAGGCTGATTCATTCTATTAATCTGTTGGTTCGAAGTCATTCAATAATGTCACTGAGAATCAATTATTTTCCATGGCAACGGGTATGAAGAAGACACTGATTGTTGGCGTTTAACAAATGTATACAGGACGAGCGCCAAATATAAAGAAGTGTTCAGCTCTGGCAGCTTTATCAATACAAATGTAAAACAGCCCTTAACAGTTTATAACTATCAATGTCTACATTTCCAAAGTCCGATATTGTATATTGTGCGCGGAAATAGTCCTTGGCAGTGGAAGCCATTGATTTTCTCACCGTGTCTGTATAGCATCTTCCCTTTCCTGCCAGCACAGCATGTAATATGAGACCACAAGTTTTCCTTTACCCACAGCCATCAATTTTGCTTAGCCCAGCTCCCTCGCCTGGATGGGGCCTGCCTGAGTACATGTCTCCTACCACACACAGCTCTGCATACCTTCACCCTGGGCACAAATCTTTCAGCCTAATATAAAACAGATCTGACTTAAGACCAGGCCAATCGAATAACGGCCAGACAAGTCAGCGTGACTTTAGAGCTCTAACTGTGTCACCGCCAGGGAGGCAGTAAGCATGGAACGAGTGCAGCAGAGAGGCCTCTGATCTTCAATTCCCTGAGAAAATGATCCACATCAAAATTACCTTTATGCTATCTGTTTTACAGCTTGAAGTCAGATGTGGTTTCTTACTCCAAAATCAAAGAGCCTATACTGCCTTTTATCTTAAAAACAAAAGAAAATCAATACATGAGGCCATACGTGAGGTCATTCTGGTCATGATTGTGTCTGAATGACATGCGTCTTAACTCCCTATGCCTGGATCAATCGCTCATATTGTTAAGCAGAAAGATTGGGGTGTAAGCGTTCACTTAGAGACGTGTCTTGTCCCTTTCAGCAGATATTTTCAGCCATCAGCAACTGTAATGAAAACAAATGGATTGGCTGTTTTCATAGAGAAAGAAAACCTGGGCTGCAGCCAAAGATTATAGGGGTAACTCTTCCAATAGAGGCAATGTAGGTGTTGGATTCTATTACTGACTGTTTCTAAGAAAATTACTGAGAGGTTGTATTTTCAAATATAATTCCTTTCACATCTCACACTGTGCCGTACACATCAAGGAAGTCTAACTTTGGCATGTATTACCATGAACACACCATTGATTACGATGCCAGAGAGGTAAGAGCTGGTATTGAGCAGAGTGAAAACCAGCTATTTGCAAGAAAATAGCTGTCAGTTAATTTCCCTGCTTAGCGCTAGATGAAATTGCTGTAGTAACTTTAGCAGAGTTAACATCTAGCTACAGATATCTTCTTACCTGTAGCCACTGTGACTGGTCGCTGTGTCCAGCCGTCCAAGCATTGACCTTGCCCTGTTTGTCCAACCGGGCCTTGCCAGGCTCCCAGGTGAACATGTCCATGTTGAGCGTCCTGAAGATGCTGGAGGCCGTGACTTGGTAGTCCTGGACATGACCTGACTTCAGACCAAGTGGTTCAGAGCAGCCTGGCAACAACAACACATTTGTTATAATCATCCTGACCGCATAAATTCCCTTACCTCCAAAAAAAAGGAGTATATTTTCATTACAGTTTCCACATAGAAAATGCAGCATGGTAAAACTATGCAGGAGGCATAGTGCAGTGGATTTTCAGATAATTTCATAATGAATGTGTGTGAAACGTTGAATCTCACCCACCTGTTAGCTCACAACCCAGCAGCTCCATGCGAAGGGTGCAGTGCCTCCTGCAGACTTGGGGGTAAATGCGCACGTACTGGGCTTCAATGGGAGGGGTGAAGGAGTTGGCTGATGGAGCGGTGTTATCGACATTTCCTCTGAAAATCTGTTGCAGGGGATGAAATAACAGCAGATGGGGGCGGGGAGGATGGTATAACAGATCAGTTTTGCTGTAATTTAGTCTCTCTGGCGCTGTCTCTAGTGTCTACTCCACACTCAACAAATTGCTGTCTTTCAAGGTCAATGAGCTGGAATTACATGAGAAAATAGACAATTTCCCGCACCATTTGAGCCCATAATTCATAAGAACAGTGGTGTGTTTTAAATTAGAGCTCCAATTATATCGCTATACCTTCTGGAGAGTTTTATCCAGATGACCTGACAGAAACTCTGTGATTTGAGTGACTGATGTACTGCATGTGTGAGGCGCAGAGAGAGGGCGAGAGAGAGAGAGAGAGAGAAAGCACAGGAGAGACAGAGCGGTGTGTTTTCATGCGATACAGGAAATAGGAGCTGTCACTGGGTGGCAGCAGGTCAATGCGAACAAAAACCCCCAACTTATTTTTGGTCAAGGATCAGGGCTTCTAACACACTCACAGGTCCTTCTGTGCAGGTATTTATCTCAGTCTGCTTATATTTTTAAAACATCCACCTCAACAAAAAAAAGACACTCAAGCATTCACATTGTTTCTTTCTGTACGCCATATTTGGACCGAATAAAAGCTATATAAGAAAAGCACAAGACTGAGATCCCAGGATATTCAAGTAGACTCTCTGTTCCGTGTAATACATTTGAAGGAAGTTTGGAAGTCGGGGTCATTCGGAGCTCCGCCAAATGGGAGACAGCCGTGGTTTGCTGTCAGGAATGATAGAACGCTGTGTGGCCTATTTGGTGGCTGTTTCATCCCCAAATAGTATAAAAATTCAATCTAGAAGTCATAAAAGTGGAGGGGGGTAAGGGACAGCAGGATGGGCCCGGTGTGTGCTAGCTAATTAAAAAGCCATCTCATCATGTCCTCCACCCTGCCCTTGACTGAGTGCACAGTCTCTTGTCGCTGTGTGTGAACGTGCGCGAGTGTGGGCATGTGTGTACCTTCGCCTGTGTATTGCACGGTGAGAGGCTAAAGAGAAAAAGTGGAGAGAAGACAATGGGTGTGTATGTGTTGTGTTTGTGGGTCCTCGCGTGTGTCTTACCATATCATCATTTTTGCCCTTGACTTTGTATGTTCTCCAGCTCTTCCCGTCATCACTGTAGGCTACTTTGTAAGACTTGACGTACTCTGCGCTTCCGATACGCTTTGCACCCTGGGTAATAAGGCCTGTGACCCTCATTCTCCTCTGCAGGTTTATCTGTGGAGTAAAAAGAAGACAAAATCGAGAAGTTATTGCTTCATTTCCAGACAGTTTGAACGAGTGAGTCTTTGTCTATGCGTGTGCACGAGCAGGTGTGCCCACGCAAGTCATGGGAATCAAGTCCCCCCCCTTTGTATCTTTTCTGTCAGGGCCATCCATCTTATTCAGAAAGTCTGTGATCGAATGGAACATTTAATCAATCCTCACGCTCTAGATTCAGTCTGTCAACCCTGTGCAGACTGTCAATACGGTGCCAATGACAAGCGGCTTGGAGAGCAAAGAGGAAAGGAAAGAGTAAGAAACAGCAAAGTGATGAATGTTTGTGTGCTCAGTGCACACAAAGCAGGATCATTATTATCTCAGGACAATAGATGTGTTAAACAACAGTTTAGGGTTCGCTTTGACATGTTTCTCACTTTGAGAGTCCATTCCAACAACACTGCCATTCCACATATTTTCCTATAATATATAAGGGTTAAAGTTATGGTATGTATTGTAATTAATGTTCAAATGTTTAAGGTCAAGGGGATTTTCGAACATGTCAAACCATGCCTGTTTGATTGATAGGAGTCTCAGCCTATCACACTCATGCAGTTGTTTGGCGCTTCCTGACCTCCATCCATTCTCACATGTCGTTGCCCAGAATTGAATAATCCACTTCCAGTTACAGGATGGGCCTGAGAGACCTACATTATAAGTGATGTGACTCATGCCTCATATATGTTTTTCTACAGTTTATGTAATGAACCTGTCATTGCTGGTTGACTATAAAGGGCCTGTAGTTTGGTAAAGCAATTTTAAAAAAAAGTCTAAAGAGGTGTTTTTGTTTTGTCTTGTGTCATAATAAAGAAGCTTGTGGTGGCAAAGAAGTGGTGCTGTGTTCAAGTCACACATTGTACTTACAGTCACTAACACACACACTGCAATTTATTTTTATAAACTCAATATTATTAATGATAATAAAGTAGGGCAGGATAACACATGCATCACAGCATGATAATACTGTAACACACTAGTTAGAGACAAATGAGATCAAGCAAATAAAGCAGTGATAGTAATTATTCATTAAACAGTTCGGCACTACATTCACAACAAGCTGCTTCATTTTCAGGAAAAAAGAGAGAGCCACTTTGGCTCATCACCCTCTGACAATATATATAAAACACTGTGTTTCATGGCCACAGCCCAAAAGTAAAGTAATAATACACTACTGAGTGAGTATTATCCAAAGGACCATTAACCTGAAATGGCCAAACCTGAGGAAAGAAATGTAGACTCAAAGAGAATTTGAATAACTAGCTTGAAGTGGAGCAGTACAGCTCAAGGTTAGATTTATTCTGTACTTTTTCCTACATATATATGAGCATATTTCTGCAAATACTTTCTGAAGTCATTTTAAGTTAAGAACATTAACTATTTTAAAGCTTATCCAAAATAAATTGCTGTCTCTTTTCACTGATACAGCGACCACATTCAGGTATTTCTATGGCTTGAGCTCAGTTTCAGGAATATTAGCATTATTTTGAAATAAGGCAATTTACAAGTGAGTCAATATATTTTAATATTATTATAATATTTATATTTAGAGTAAAATCTCAAGCACATAGTCTGAGCCCACGAGTTATAGTCTGTGTGTCCAAAAAAACCAACAACTGTGTCTCCTGAGCAGATTAAAGGTTAGAGTACTGGCTATTACATATCCAGCATAAGAAAAAGCTGTTTATGTTCACAAAGCATGTTTTTACTGTCAAAAACCAATGGAGAAATGCATAATAATTATTTTTCAGTGTTGATATCCTTTCTAATTTACATATGTAGAGACAAGCCTCAATTACGCAGATTCTTCGACATACTTAAGCGGATGTATTAAGTTAATTATACATAAGGACCCCTCTTAGAGACTCAGAGCTGCTACGACCCACTGTTTCTCATTCACAGCATTTCTTCGCTCCCCACCATTTTTCTCCATAGAGATAGATACTTCTTGCACTAATTAGAAGGCCTGTCACTAAAAGGCCACGGACGGGGTAATTGGGGTGATTCTTCACATTTTTAATGACCACTCAGAAACATACGTCCGTCACCTCAGCGCTAATAGTGATGCATTTATTTGTTTGAGTGAGGCATCGTTGGAAATTCATAACCTAAAATGCTTAAAATGGCATGGGACAACTTTTTAAATAAATAGCTGTAGAACAGATACACTTTTTGTGTTTAGATTGGATACAGATTGGCTTTTCACTTTGCAAATCTCCCAGAAAAATGAAGATCAGGACGCAGCATATTCTGAAACAAGGCAGGAAACTTTTGCTTCAACATTGTTAACAGCAGTGCTTTACAGCTCAATTCATTCAGTTCTTCCATTTCAAAATAAAAGCCAGACACATAGACATTGCATTATTATAGGAAAGCATTTCACTACTCAACAAATGACCCTAACATTCAACCAAATAATTCACTCCTCAGGTAATAAAACAATTCTACCAAAAGCAAAAGACCCTTGTTTATAAAGGGGGTACAGAAAGCAAAGAGGAGTGATACAATGCGTACCATTTACTAATCTAAATCAGTACATAACAAAAGCTGCCCTTTGTTGTTCCTTTATCATAGCGCTAAGACTGGGTTTTTTAGGTAAAAGAAATGTTTTTTATTCTTGTGGTAATTTCTTGCTTCTGATAGTAGCCAGGATGCAATCAGTAGGCAAGTTGCTGATGAAATATGAACAAGAAGATTGGTCTGCTTGTTACTATAAAAATCAACTAATACAAAATATGTAATAACCATCTCTGTTGTTGTTGGTAACTGAGGAAAATGATAAGTGTTTGGTTGTCTTTGCGACAGTGGCACCAACAAACTGCACACAAATTACACTGAGATGTTAAAGATTATGAGACAACACATTTAGTTCATGATATTTGAAGTCTTGTACCTAAATCTCAAACATTTTCCATATTTTTAAAATCAAATGCAATTAAACCCTATTTGGAATCACAGGTGCAAGATTAACTCATATTGAGATGACATTTCACTTATTGTATGCCCACTACTCAGTGGCCATGACACTTAATCCCTTCTCATTTTTCAAAGTCTAGATGTTTCACATGTCAGAGTTTTAAAAAACGAATTAATATGTGATTTTATTTGTATTCTGATATTACTTTTCATTTATACTTAATCTATGTATTTTAGTTTTATTATTTACTTTGTGTTTTTATGATTATATGCTGCTGGTTAATTAACTTTCTCTCTGTGTATTTCTGTGTGAAAACAGTTTGTAACTATGTTTTGAAAGGTGCTATAAATAAAGTGTATTATATCTTTACTGACAGTAAAGATAAACAGTATAATAGGAGACCTTTAAACACTTCAACATGGCCTGAACCATCAGCCCAGATCTGAGAGCTGCATTAGGATTAAGCTTATGAACCTAATTCATGACTCCTATTTATATAAGAATCACTGTTGGTATCATATTGACAGTAATCAGTCAAAAATGTTGTGCAATAATGCAGAATTACACTTTTTTAAATGCCGTTTATGTTTGAAAGTAAAGGCTTATTGTAAGTAATATTGACGGCAGTAGTGCTGTTATTATTATAGAATACATTTTCATAAATAGCATTGGTTGGTTTGTGGTTTGTAAAATGCTTTAATAATAATGTGGAACGATGGAATGAAAAGAGACAGACAGGTACAGAGTAAGACTCAAAGCAGGTTATTTATATACATCCAGCCATGATAAAAAATGCAGACCTACTCAGATCTGCATCTGAGCATTATGTCATTAACAGTTTAGCTTCCATTAAACGATGTGTGGACCCTCCAAGCCGTCACAAGTGATTTGGGTTGTTTCATTCTTCGAGCGCAGCTGGCTGGAGCTATATTTTGCTGATATTGGTCAAACCGGCAGCAAATTTCCCTTGAGTGTTCAAATGCAATTTTATGTGTGAGCTAGTCGTGGCAAGGATGTGAAAAAATATTCTGACAATACATAGATGTGTGTAGTAGCTCATTTCACAAGCACACAAAACCAAACATTAACACAAACAAACATGTACGCCGAATGCATGCTCCGTCGGTTCTTCTATGATGTATTATTCAAAGAATGATTCTCTGTGTTTGGGTTGAGAGAGCAAACACTGACTGACAACCAAAGAAGCATACGGCACCAAAGAAAACCTCACAAATAGCCAGAATAATCTGATCCGCGTTTTGATAGGGTTGTCATCTGTCAGTATAACATATTTCACATGACATTCAAACGCAGTCATCGCTCTGCACTACAAAAGCACCCTGCTTACTCCTTAGCATAATCCCAAAACACTGCCAGGACTGTACACCTCTGTCTGTACTCACGTCCCAATTATCCGGGCCCTCTGTAGAAACACACAATGCCTATAGCATCCTGCGTAATATCCCACGTGGCTTCATTAAAGTCAAACAAACTGCCTGAATGTTTTATGTCCCACTCTCCTCAGCCTCTCCAAGTGCACGGCTCCTTTTCTCTTACTCGTGTTGCCTGTATCTTCACAAACTCTCTTTTTTTTTTTTTTTTACAAAGCAATTCCTCCCAATGTTACTTTTCTCTTGTTGTAAGGTACAACTTCACTTTCTTCATCACACTGTCACGGTGTATTTTGGTTTTCTATTACATTGGGTCACGGTTCACTGTCCGTGGATCATGTATCTGATAACAGCCCACTTCAAAGGTTGCTGTCAGCATTTCTGTCACAACAGTAGTGACTCAAAGAGTAACGTAACAAGTCAGAAACAAAACACGTTTTTATTAAAGTTAATTAATCAACAAGCTAAGTGATTGATTATTTAACAATTTGTCAATATTTTTATGTGGAATATTTTTCATCTGTTGTATTAGTGCGTCTTCGGCACTAGACCGAGACTTCAGAGTTGGAGGTAGATTTATTTATCTTAACAATACCATCTGACATTTGCTCTACTGAATATGCAACAGCCGTTTCAGTGCGGGACCATGACGTATGACTATATGCTCAAAATAAATCCAGACAATCAGTTATACATAGGTTATTAACTGGAGCCAGATCATTATAGGCGAAGGAGCTGCAACAGCTTCCATACCATCATTTAATCATTGCTTAATGCTATGAGACCTACAACATATCCTTATTCCTAGGGATACAATTATATGAGGAAGGTCTTTTTTAGGATTAAAAGAGGCCCATAAAAAGTAAAGCAATAGGTTCTGGGTTTTCAGAACGACCATACAATCTACAGTATTTGTGTGATGGTACAGCATGAAGGTTATCTTCTCATAGCCTGAGTAGGAGCAGACTTCGCTGTGTCAACGTTCACTGCTTTTCTTTTCATTTCACAATACTTAGGTTTTTGATCAGAGGTATTCAAAAATGTCAAAATGAGAGACTGCATTTTCAAGCTTAGTTACATTTTGGGGGGATAATATAACTGTAAAAAATACTGTTGAGTGTTAAGCTAAATGATACATCAAATCTTCATCTTGACAGCAGAGTGATTTCCATAAGACGAAGCAAAGAGAAAGCATCAGTGCATTAAGTCATCAAAATATTAAAGTGCCATTGTAGCCTCAGCTTTGAGAATGACACAACTAAACGTTAAAGGTCACCTATTATGCAAAATCCACTTGTTCATGTCTTTTATACATAAACATGTGTCCCCTCTGTGTAAAGAGATTCTGAAAGTTTCAGGAAAAAAGATTTGCTCACTTTTTGTCCTGATCCATTTATAAAAACCTGTCTGAAAATGAGCTGATCAGATTTTGCATAATGACTTTTTTGGCTTGTGTAACCATTAGCCAATAACCAACCAAGGTAACCCCCCCCACCTTATCACCTGAATCTCCTCCTAGAGCACCATTGTGTTATTTTTAACCAAATATCTCTCAGAGGGGCGTGGGGAGTGGCTCCTTATTTTCATCTAAAGTAACAGACACTTTTGAAACAGGGCTGAAACAGAGGGGATTATGGCATGATACAATGCATGATCTGTTTGGTATTTCGAGCCAAACACTTCAGAGACATGTTTTGTATATAACTGAGAACTATAATATATTATGAAAAAGAGTATAATAGTGGACCTTTAAAACAGAGATGGCACAGTGGATTAGATGGAATAGATTGATAGATGTGTGTGACATCACTTAATGGTTCAGAAATAAACGTTACGGTCACATTATTATATTTCATTAAACCATCAACTACAAACAATAACGTTATTTGGAAGTAAACTTCAATCCAACAATTTAAAGCCACCACAAACAAGACAATAACGTGTGTATATCATTCAGACTGTGTGTTCTGCATGTGTTCTGTGACTGCACTTTACCTGGATCCATGGCCATCTGTCATTTTCGGCAGCCGTCCAGGCATTCACCAGTCCTTTCTTGTTGAGGCGAGAAAAGTACGGGTACCACTTCTGCAAGCCGAAGAGAGCGCGGTGGGTGGAAGAGGCTGTTATCTGTTGGTTGGAGATTATACCGCCCTCCATACCGAGAGGTCCAGAGCATCCTGAGTGAAGAGAGAAAGAGAGAGAGAGAAAGAGATGAGCCTTCATGTCATTTCAGCACTCAGAAATATGTGCAACCCAGTCTGTGCGATGCTTATAGATTTCTTAAAATACCACAATGACCATATTTTGTAATGTCAATGACTTTGAACTCCAATACAGTTTTAAATTAATCTCCCCAATGTCAGAGTTGATAGCTGTCTAACTCAGTCTCCTCCACTTGTAAAGTATCAGGTATGGTCATTAAAACAGAAACTTTTCCTCCACTCTCCTGTTGTATCTTTGTGAAGACTTCTCACTAAGTCCTTGTCTTTGAGGTCGTCATTGATTTGTCCAGCATGACTCCTGTCTCTCTTATTATTAAGAGACACTCTCGTCACCTCAGTCAACAAGATGACTGTGTCCTTATGCTGTCCACACCTGAGGGACAGGTGGCTCCTTCATCTCTTCCATTAGTAACAGAGCCCTTAGGCTTTCACCCAAGCAGCTGGGACTGGATAGCATCAACCCCAAAGTCATCATTATTTGTTAGAGCTTTAAACATCTTACAGGCAGCAGTATCAAGGTATGACAGCACTATCATTAGACAGAAACACTAGCCTTACGTCTTCAAGATTTTTTTTTACCTCTCAATCCTTATCACATTAAGATAATTTGAGACATACAAATGCTGAAAGGGGTTCTGGGAATGTAAATCGAATAGACTGTTAATTTTGCTTTTTTTATATTTCAACAATTGCAAAAAATTCAAAAACAAGGTTTGCACTGTACCCTTAATAATATTTTCTTATTGTTAATTTACACATAAACCATCTGCCATTTCTATGAAAACTGTCCTTAGGTTGGATTGCATGAGGAGGGTGAAAAACATGCACATTCTTTAGTTTGCTTTTATTCATCAGATAATTGAAGACTCAGGTGTGCAAGGGAAATATCTTCAACGGTTCAACTGGGGTTGAATTGATGTTTCAAACGGCTGTGCTGTATAACCATCAAAAATAAATCAGATGTGACTGGAGAATCTTTCAGACCGCACAGTTTCAGTGTTGTGTAACTCAGATTGTGAATTAGATGTTTCTCTTCATCGGTTATAATTCAACACTTAAGGTGTAATATGCAACATGAACACTTTAAAGTGTCTCAGAAATTGCTTTTCGATGTTGTGCAATTTCAAGATAAACCAAACAGCTGAGACGTGACACAAAGTTGGTTGGAATTTTGGATGCAAACCCCCGCATCATTACATTTCTTCTTGCCCATAGTGCCTCACAAAAATAAGCAGCATCACAGCTGAATTTACCTTAACAGTTTGTGTGTAGGTTGTGACAGATGCTAAAGTTTTAATTTGTCCCTAACTCAAGCAAATAGTAGACATAAATGCAAGGATTTATAGCCCCGCATTGCATGATTGTAAATATGATTCCTAATATGTATCATTTGCAATCATATTAATACTGTGTTATGCAAAATAAGACATGTGCCAGTGAAGATTAGCTAACACCAGCTAAAAACTTGAACAGGTCTAAAGAACATTAATAGGAGTTACTGCTCATCGTATGGCAGTGTGTCCTTCACAGAGCAATTATCTGAAATTGCAGTAAGGGATATTTTGTTCTCCATTACAGTTGAAAGTCATGAGGTTGAGTATAAACCTGAAGTGTGTAGCAAAATGGAATATATTTCCCAGTGCTTCTCTTATAATGTGACAGCAAATGGATGGGACGGTTGGAGGTACTAGTGTGTTTTTATTTCAGGCTGTTATGGCTCTTAACATTTTCTAAATGGAATGAGGGTTAGGTATTACAGAGAGAACAATATTATTATTGATGCCCAAATTGCACATTGAATTGAACAGGACAATCACATTCAGTTTATGATGACAAAATGTGGCATGTATTTTACTCTGGTCTTGGTTTTTATTTCTAATGACAACAGGGATAAAATAATCGAGTAACAAAACAGAGGACATCAATATTTGATTGCACTGAAAAGTGGTACAAATGTAATCCACTCATTCATTTTTGTTAGCATAGGCTCTGGTCTCAGATGATAATTGCTGTGTTCAAGAGGCTAGAAAACCACAAGTGTTGGGAATGCTGAGGCAACTTGGAAGCGTTCCAAAAGAATGAGGACACATCAAGCACAAAGTTCAGCCAGAGGCACTGCTCGCTCATGCCAGCTGAACTGTAAGTGTCCGTGTAAAGCAGCCTTCAGGGAAAGCCTGGAGCAGCAGTCACACGGAGGCTGTGATGCCTTCACAATTTAAACAAATCACCTAAGCATTTCAAACCCAGGGCTTACACATAGACAGATGAGACACACACACACACACACCAGCAGACAATTTAAGTGGCAGGCTTGAAAGAAGACCTTCAGCACAGAAGAAAGCCAAGAGTCAGAGAAGAATGGAACAATGAAAACAACCTTAGCACAATGTATCCAGCTGCTAAAACAGTGGGGCTCTAGGCAACAGAGAGGCAGGGAGACAGTGAGTAATGTCTGAGGATGGTCCGGGGGGATCGAATGGAGGCTGGGAGAGAGCAACGACTATATCTGTGTGTGTTTGCACTGACAGAGATGTGTTTATATATTCCACTATGGTAGATCCCTCTTGCTTTGCTAGTTCTTCCTCGTGTGTGACTCATCGCTTCCAAACCAATGAGGGGATGGTGTAGGTGGATGCGGTAACATACTGCTGAAGCTTTACATTTTCCATTATATTTTAGATAGACTACACTCATTCCTTCTAACAAGTCAGAAAAAGAACAAGCAGCCATGACTTTCCAAAATGACCATTGTGTTCGATATACAGTATAATATCAGTTGCATTTTAACATGTTATGTCTAATCCTAGTCATTCAGACACCATAAGAATATGTCTTTACTGGTGTTTTTTCTCTTTTTAACAGGGAGTAAAAAGAAGATCCATCTTTCAGGAAGCTATCTTAAAAATTCAAAGTAAAATGTATAGTATAAAGAGAAAACGATGGACAAACCGATTTCTCCTGAAAAATGTATATAAATCCTTTAAATAGTCTTTGAGATATTTCAGTCTGGACCAGTGGTCGCGTTAACCGAATATTTCCAGTCTATGACGGATTTTTTTTAACAATGACGGAAAAATCTGAAAGCAGTATTGAGCAGCATTTTGAAAGATTAGAACAACAAACCCAGAACAGCGCCAAAGTTTCCCTGCAGCGAGGCTCCGGTGTTTTGCCGTGTTATGCATGCCCGTCAAAAAGGAAATGATATCGTTTGCCGTACAATCATTGAAATGTCTGAGTTTTTGCTTTACGCTGTGCGCGCTCCCGCGAGGTGCAGTCAGTGGGCAATGGGCATGCATAACACGGCGCTACAGTTCACGAGCCCGAGCCCGCGCCCCCCCCCCCCCCCCCCCCAGTTGTACAGACCGACGGGTTAATAATGGATTTTGACGGAAATGTTAAGATCCTGTTCGTCAAAATGACGGGCAGCGAAAAAGTCAAGCGCAACATCTGGTCTGGACTAAAGTGATGTACCAACCGACAGACCAAAAGCTATGTCGTTAGCACGCCTTTAATGGATTCCAGGCTAAGGAGTGTTAATTGAGTTGTAGGTTGAATCGTCACACCGAATGTGAATAATGTAGAGGGTGCAAATAAATACAAACAGCAATACAACATTTTTAGTTGAACCTGACTTTCAATTTGTAAGGGACCCTGTGGATTCACACACGCTAATCTGGCACATTCACCTGATGCCATATCACCCTGATGCAACTGTTGAGTGTAAAACATAATCAAATGTTCCTTATTACGACATGACGTTGGTACCGAGGTGCAATGTTGCGTCATCACAGTACCATATTTGTCGAGACCTAGTACCCGTTGAAGGGTATTCTATATGCAAGATGTGTTAAGACACTGTTGCAGAGTCCCAGCCCATCTCACCTTGTGGCCATGAAGGGCCACTCTTAACGAGCCGCCTGCCAGCCGTCCGTCAGAGGCAGCGGGCCCCGGGGCCTTGGCCTGCTGGCCCCTGAGCATACATCAGCCCTATGACAGCACACATCACTAACACCAGCACTACGCTGATGTGACAGCTGAATCCATCTCCCACCAAGCCCTACCTACAGCCTAAACAAATTAGAGCCCCACTGAATTTAATGCCAGCACACCAATACTAATGAGCATGCGGCGGAAAGAATGGATGAGAAAGAATAATAAACACAGAAAACTGAAATCAGTAATGGATGTTCCACAGGTGACAATTGAGACTGGATTAATTGCTTCTATATGTATTATACAGTATGGGTCTGTCATTATGTGAAGTTATAGTGGAAAATATACTTGTCACTACTCTCTGGTGAACTAGAATGGTGAGACTGTATCCATATATATCTTATTTGGTGTGTATGTACTTAATATAAGTATTTGGTCTCTACCTACTAACACAAATATGGTATAACTGCTGTGTAGTACAATGGATTATTAATGAAGTCTGCATTAGGGGTGTACATTATATCATAATGAATAGTATGAGATATATATTTGTTTCTTTGTTTTCTTGACCATAATAAAACAAGGGGTTCCCTTAAAATAAACCACATTGTTATCGTATGTTTCATATGAATGAACAAATACATAATCAAAAAACAAACAAATCACTGTACTATGTCTGCTACACTTGATAGTTTTAGTAATGCAATACGTTCTCTAGCATATGAGTTTTCCGGGTCAGAATCAGTGACACATTGTGCAGAAAGATTTGTCACTGTAAATAGAGCTTAAAGTAACGCTGATACATCTCAGATTTCAACAAAAGGTGGCGATGAAAACAGATCATTTGCAGTAAACCACCAAAGCTTCAAGCTCTGGGGTCTATTTGTTACAGGGCTATTGGGTTTTATTTGTGTTCCAGGGTGTTAGTAAGTTAGAGAAAAACTTGGAAGAACTTATATCGATTTAGATTCAACTCTGAGCAGATGGTTTAATAATTATCTTGGCCCTAGGATTCTTTTGGAAACCAGGGGTCCTCACATTTCCTCAGAATTGGATATTTTACTGACCATTCAACCCATAATAATGTCTGGTCTCGAATCAACAGTAACAATCCTCAATTTGCTTTAACAGAAATGCTGAGGCAGCATGGGCCAATCGTTATCTCACTGTATTTTATGTCTTCTAATATATTCCACTGGCATTTATGTTGGCCAGGTACAGACATGATTTTATTATTCACTACTAACTTTCCATTGGACCACGGGAATCAATATTGAATGCACTGAAATTGGATATTACCAAACAGACATGCAATGGCCAAAATGTCACAGCTGCCTATACATAATATTACGACGCTCTCTTCTGGTATGGCCAAAAAACGTAAACCTGCTCAATCTGCAACAGCAACAGTTCTTGCCCACACATAACGTGGGATGAAGAAATAAGTCAGAGGAGATGTCGAGGCCGTGCATAGGAGTATATTTCAGCCATTTGACCATTTGTATGCATGTTATATTCATCGGGGACCCCACTGACTGTACTTCTTCGGATTAGACTGCTACATCATTATCAAATAATGTTTGATAAAGCATATATGTTGATTTTCATATGTATACATACATTTAGAGACATATCACAAACCCCTTCATGTTCATGGTTATACAATTTAATTTCAAGCTAAAAAGTATTAGGACTGAGGTTTGTTAAGTTATATTTAAGTCCACTGGATATCCAATTAAGAAATAAACAAAACGTGACTATAGTGCTGGCTTTTAGCTTTAAGAGTGTTTAGTGAATTCACATCTATTTTCATCCTTTGGGAATTTGGACAAAAACAGGCTATTGTTCTACATTCCTACATGGGTTACTTGTTATTGTTGTAAACACCACCTAATTAAAGCAGAGAGTATTCACTTTCACCTCATGGAAATTGTTTTATTTCAAATCTAATATGTTGAAGTCAGACCTAAAACTAAATATTCTAATACTTTTGCATTTAAACTATGGCTTGCCGAGTTAATGTTTCCATAATATGCTTTACAAATAATTAATCCATATGGGAACAATGAAAATGAGCAACATTTAACAAACGATGGAGCCAAGCATATGTTCAAACCCTAATACTTGATCTTTCTCCTCAAGTGTGTCACTCACTCACTAACCAAACTCTATCAATCAGGCTGCAAAACAAGATTTAGCAACTTCCAAGTCTGCATCTCTTTCCGATGCAGACTTGTTCCTGAAACTCCTGAGTCAGTTACCGAACGGCTGTGCTACACCTCAGATAGAAGATCTGATGAATTCATTTGTGAGTAGCAGTGCAGGGATGGCTAAGGGCTCTGAGTCCACTGATACATTAATCCTAATATGTTCCCAGAGTGAGCGAGAAAATCCCTGCAATAGCATAATAAACACATGAGGCCACTCTAAGCTCTCAGGCGTCTTGCAAAAGAAGTGATAAGGAGCTCTCTTTCGTTCTACACAGCCACTGGGCATACAGAATGAAATGAGGGCTTGCAAGAACAAAGTGGCCGTGACTTCTCAGTATTCAAATGTTCAACTTTTTTCTTTATTTGTTTTGTTATTATTACGCTTTAAGGTTTATTGTTTTTCTCTGAACATGCAGAAATGCATTTTTGTTTTAGTTTAGTATTTTCTAATTAACCAGCGGAAAAAAGTATGCCCTTATTTCAGAAAACATTAACATTTTGTGGAATGTGAAGACTTATGATTTTCAAATTAAAAACACAATAATAATTACCATCCTGCGCTAGTTGAAAATATACAGGGAGAATTTCAGTTTATGTGTTCAAGCCTTTGAATCCATCTCTCTAGTAAAAGAGGATCGAATCATACCCCATGTGTATTTTCAGATATAATGAGGCGAGAATTATTGAAACATTCCAGATGTTTCCCTACACTCCCTACTTTCCCTTTTTTCTTTACAACAAAAACCCCCAAAAACCCTGAACTTACAAAAGCTGTATGACAGACTTATGTATAACGTCTGTTACAGTTGTGAATGAGATCAATTGTTGGCTATAAGTAAACCAATAAAGCAAAATAATGTCCTTTACACTTAATAAACTTGTACAAGCTCTAAAAAGTTTTAATCAAAAGTCAGCAAAAACCTGTTTAGATGTTCTTCATGTTCAATTAACGGCAAGCTGTCTGGTTTCTGTGTGCTGTTTTCAAAAGAAGAGTTCAAAGACAAACATTAAAAAAAGAAACACAAGCACTTACTGTATTGACAGTTCCTGCCCATGTACTCCCCTGGGCAGTCGCAGGAATAGTTGGCAACCCGATCTGTGCAAATTCCCCCATTCTTGCATGGTTCCCTTTCGCATTCGTTAATATCTGTAAGAAAAAAAAAAAGGGTGCATTAATTTATTTGAAGGAGACACATAGGCAATTAAAAAGACCTCATCCTCATTAGAATGCAATGGTTGGGAGCATATATTGAATTTTCGCCATGTGTTACTTGATTCTGTCTGCCCGTAGAAGCTCTTACAAAGACTAATAAATCAAAGAAATCCCCAGGAGACCATTAATGCAAGAACAGAGAAGTTTTGAAAATGTTAAGAACAACTAACCTGGTGTACTTTCTCTGTAGTGTAAATACAGTAAGTATTGTTTTTCACAGTGTATCATTTTTGCTAAATTCTACAAAGCTACTATACTTGCACTCCTTACACGCATGTTACAATAGGCTTGGTAAATATCCTCCATTTCTTCATTAAAGTATCAGAGACACAAAGAACAAGAGATCAGACTGTCAACATGGTAAATTGTCGCAGAATCATCATCCATTGTGCAGCGATCTTTGCTCTGTAATTGCTCTTCTCTGATTGTTTCATCTAACCAATTACAGGCGGCGAGAGACCCACAACCCCACCCATCTCAACCATTTGCACTCTGTTCTATTAAATTAAGGGAAATGGGATTACAGGGATAGTTAACGGGAGAGGGAGGTAGAGAGTTACACTTAACAGTTTTGATCACATTTCTAATTATTTCCAAACTTGCCTATGGCTTCTATAAGACTTTTAATCCTCTAAATATAACCCGGCTGTGACTCATTGGTCCATTTTGGCTTTATGAATATGTAACTACTGTAGGCTTGAGATTTGGAAAGATAAATAAGACAAACTATGATTGAAATAGCTCTCTCACAGTGATTTATTTTTCTGAAATGTTATCTATAATATCTTGAATGGTTACTTGGACACAATTTTAATAATTCAAAAATATATAATTTGTTAAGTGAATGAAAACATTCATGGTGTTCACACATAATGGTCTCGGAGGTCATGTGACTGGAAGTAGTAGTATCTTTAATCTGCAGCAGAACATTTAAATAGATTGAGTGAAAATGTAGAAAGGGAGGGAGGCAGAGAAAGGAATGAGACATGGTTTGTAATTCAACCAAAAATCCATGGGGGACTTTCACCCTGTATTTGGGTGAAAAGATTAAATTGAGCTGTAACAGAAGTTGTGCAAGATGAATTTCAAAAACACATCTATTGTTTTTATTTGTCTGGAAGGCATAGGGTAATATTCTGCTTATTTGTCTGTCTGGACGTGTATAATTGTCTCTATATATATATTCTAGGTATAATCTTGAATCCCATTTTACAGTGCGTTTTCATTTTAGAGTAGACTGCCGGTACACCCAAGATATTGGCAGCAGTTACAGACGTTTTTAACCATTCATACAGTAAGTCTGCAGTTAAATCCCCAGCCCCTGCAGTCAACATTATGTAATGTAATACTGCTATTTGTTAAAGGTAGGGTAGGTAAGTTTGAGAAACCGGCTCGAGATCGCTAGAATTTGAAAATACACAACTGGAGAAAATCTGCCACTTCCTTACAGAGCCCCTCCTCCAACACACACGAACGCGCACATGACCAATGAGGGCACGAGATAAGTTTGTGCACAGATGGAAGGCTGACAGGCAGGTAGGCCATCCAGTTATTTTAGCCGGGCTGGCTAAAATGATTGGTCGTACTTTTTACAGTATTACGGCTTCCACAGATGAAATATTTGCATGGATTTTTTGTCAAAGCACTTACTGTAAGATATTCATTGCTATCGGGATGTTAAGAGCATTCCATGGAATATAACAAAAAGTGTATCTCGAGCCGGTTTCTCAAACGTACCTACCCTACCTTTAAGGCATTTGAATGGAACATTGTAGGTGATAGTCAAAGGAACTGCTCCTGAAAATGTAGCAAAAAACCCAAATCCTTGACTTTGACGGAAGTTAACGTGTGTATTTCAGCACTTATACAGAAAATAACAATAGAGTTGATTTGGCAGTAATAGCACTTCTTTCAAAAGACATGACTGCTTAGACACAAAACTATGCTGGACACAAAGTAGGTAATTCAAACTGCAGGGGCCACTCATCTTTAATTATACATAATGGAAAGAGGAAATTATACCAGAGAGAAGTGACACATATTCAACCACTAAATGTGCCTGTCAAGCTGTGAAGATGAGAGGCACATTTTTACGACAGGTTCATTTTTGCCTTTGTTTTATTTAAAATATGGTTAGTGATCGTCTATTCATCCGTTTGTGTATGTCTACGTGTAGCTGTTTTTAATTATCTGTTTCCCAATAAATGTTCTTAGCCATTTCATAAAGGCATTAAGATACTAATGCAAATGTGTTGTACGGGCTCCATGTCCCTAAAATTGCCTAATAGTTGGATATACATTGCTTACAGCATGCTGCGATCAATTAAATTGTTTCCATTGCATTTAAATCAAGAAGACTCAACCTATATGAAAGACTGGAGTGATACAAATCAATAACATGGAATGGGGCTTAAAACTGAAGCTCATAGAGAAGAAAAGAATATGGAAAAATACTCCATATACTGTAGGTTATACCCTAACAGGATAATAACCTCATTCAACCCCACTACGAATCATCGTAACCTTTAAATACACATAAATGATATGATGTTGCTGAAGATTTTAGCTAAGAAAGCTACAATTTGTGGAAAGTTAAGCGCACACTATATGACCTTAAATGTGAAAGGAGTTAGAAGCCAAGAAAATAACAGGACTATATCCAAACATCCATTAAACTTGAAGGGTCCTGGTGTGAGAGAGGTTGGGCACAGGTCACCAGTCAATTACAGGGCAGAAATGAACAGTTGCACAATAACATTCCTCAGCTCATTCTGCACACGGCTCAATACACTGTTGTTTTACCAATGCAATCACTCCACTTAGATATGTGATGTTACCCTTTAAGGTTATATCCTGTTTTGAAGCAACCATGTAGGTTCAAATACATAGGTGAGCCAAATGGGCCGGCCACTCAAATAGCCTGGAGCGCAACATGCTACTCCAGGCTATTTGAGAGTGGAAAACACAGCTAGCCCATCTCACGCTTTGCTTTGCTTTTATGTGAGGCCATCAGCCCCTGGGAGATCGGTGCAGGGAAAGTGAGACTTAAAAGTGGTGTGTTGCCAGTAAATCAGGTGGGAGAAAAGGGATTACTTCAGGGAATGCAGTTAATTCAACCGATAAATACCAGAGAAGAGAGGTGATGAGAAGCGAGAAGTGGAACTGAGAGACAGAAACAGGAAAAGATATAGAGAGAGAGAGGGTGGAATACATGTACAGTGAGAAAGATGTGCTAGCCCAGTGGTCAGGTAAATAAACTGTTTACACAACTTCTTTAACACACACAGGCATGCATCAAAGGAGTGCCCCTGACTTATAATAGTTAGTCTGCCATTCTGCAATTAAATAGGTCAATTAAGAAGCGTTATTTTAAAACCTCATTTGGATTTAATAAGCCAGTTTGCGTAAAGATTTCTAGAGCAGATGGAGGTATAAAACTACAAGGTGTGCACTTATAATGTCCTGAAATAATGCTACTTTAATGAGGGTTATAATGTTCAATGTTGTTGAAATGTTGCCAGGATGATGCTGATTCAACTGAGACTAGATTTAGTGGCAAAACATTGGATTGCAATATACAAGGTAATCATGTTTTGTCCAATCATTTTACATACAGTGCTGGACTAATTTGACTTACAATGCAGAGTCATTAGCAACAGAAACATCATAGAGGTACTTGAAGAGCTTATATATGATGAATATAATTATATTGTACTTATCCTGTCAATCATATCAATGTATTCATTAATACATAGAAAGTATTTCAGTTTGAATATACATCTATACCTGAATATACATCTATACCTGTCATCATTAACATCACTAAGGATGTCCTTGCCCCTTGCACAGAGACACAGCCTCTGAAATATAAGGTCATGAAGCACAGAATAAAAGTGCTTCCCTGGTCCCTCGCCATACTTTCATCGGTCCACTGGATCGTCTCGCTCCTTGGCTTTGCTCCTCTACTGCTCTCTAAAAAGTGTCTCAGTCGGACATTAATAAGAGCAATGAATAGTGCTATGTGTCAGGAACTAGCACAGGCTGTGAGCGCTAAATTGGCTTTAGTGTGTCCAGCGAGCAGGAACAGGGGGGGGGGGGGGTGGGGATCACCTGCGCCCTCTCCGCTGGGCTGCACTGACCTCTGCAGCGCCGGCCACCTGCTACAGCCACACAGACACACAGGCCAGAGAATCTACTTTCCAGTGTATTAACAGTATTGTGTCAAATATTGTACAAAGGAAGGAAATATGCTAAAACGTTAAAGCCCAAATCCAAAATTCAAAATAGCTATATGCATGTCCTCTATTCAGCAGCATTGTTGTATTTAAATTTAATTTAAATCACAATAAGCATTTTAATTTTAGCTAGACTTACAGTTGCATTAGGAAGCCTAAACTGGCCCCAAACAACAACTTAAATCAAACAAATGGAATAAATGCCTCCTAATAGCTTAGTAATCCTCTCTCACTAGTAAAGCCCCCAAACTTAATTAGCAGGATGAAAGGTAATGTCCCAGCAGCATTGCCCCTACATCTCACCCACTCCCTTCATTAAATTACAGTCAGATGTTAGGTAAAGCCTTCTTTCTCCTCTGCCAAGACACTGTAAGCCACACAATTGGAGGTTAGTCAAGACTTTGCATTCATGTGGAGACGTCTCATTGAGTTACATCTCTCCATCTGGACTCAGTTTAGCCGTCATGCACACTTTCCCCTCGGGAAGTTTCATCTTATCTTATCTGTTTTTGTGTCACAGAGCCAGTGAACCGTGTTTGGTAAGCAAGTCTGTCCTCTTGAACTCTCTATCTAGGAAAGGCATAACGGTTTGAACTCTGCGGTCATTGATCGACAGGAATGAAGTGAACAACCGGTTGTTTATGCCTGCCACATAATTAACCCCTGACCTTGAGCATTCGTTCTTCGCTGGGAGTAATCATCCTATTTTTTTATAGCGGATAGGGTTTCCCCTGGGGCAGGCTGCTGCTGATGCCCAGTGATTCCTGCAGGTGTTGGATATGATCGCGAAAAAATTGCAATCCACAGATAAAATGAATTTATCAGGGGAAGAAAAACAAAGAGCCAATGATTTACATGACTTGGGTGGCTGTCTGACCATGAATAATGTATTCATTAGTTTATAAGCTATATGACAGAGGGTTTCATCAAGGAATTTATGAGAGAAAATATGTATTAGAATGTCCTGTCTGAGGACTTCAAGGACATGAAATAAAGCACTACTTTAAGGCTCATACATACTTTACATATTCCACAACACATGGCGTTATAGTCCAGTGATCACACAGACACATTTAAGGGAGCAGAACATTGCATATGATTAAATGTCATTTTATGCACACGGCAATATTGTTGCTACGGCCGTCGCCTTCCCGGTCCTGTTAACTCTGTTTTGCCTGTGTTATATGTAAATGAGCTGTGCGGTTGCCCTGATGTCATTGGCGACCAATCTCCTGGTCCGCCCCCGAAGATTGTGATTGGAGCATGCCGGGCCCGACGCGCTCCAATCCCAGCGCACACCTTCCGGAGACGACTACAAAGCCTGTGGACAACGATCAGTCGGAAGGCTCTGATGTGTGGACAGACACCTCTCGCTACTTGCTCTTCGTTTGTAGATTGAGCTGTTAAACTGTGTGTAACTCGTGTGGTCCGTATTTAGTTTAGTGTTGTTGTGATTAGATGTGTTTAGATTAGTTTAGCATTTACGTTGACTGTGGTCATTTAGCTTAGCTGTGTTTTCCTACAGCCTCCATTTTGTTAGTTTGTACCACTTTAATAGTGAGGGTCCTTTTGTTTGTTTCAGGCTGCATGCCTTCCATTTTGTTAACCTGTTATTTAATAAACTCCTTATAATTATTACCAATTCCAACCGGTGTATGTTGCTTTCCTCTTCCCCTAGTGGGGACGTAACAATTGTAAACACATGTTTGATTACGGGGCTTCAGTTTTGATAAGAACAACAAATATTATGGTGACCCATCTTACATTCCTTATCCATCCTATGATGCAATCCTCACACTGTTTCATCTCTTTTGTTAGTATTACTTCTCACAACTCATTTTTGAATGTTATGATATACAGAGCCATCTGCTCACATCACACGGGGAAATTGCCAAAACTAGATTGCCATTAAAAGTAAGATAACGGCATTGTTTTCCCAGCTGCATTGCACCACGTCATGTCTACTCTCTTCAGTTGTGTGTGCTTTATATTAATGTTTCTCATGATTGAAGGCTCATACAAGCTTTATCATAGATGCACTACAAATGCATACACATATGTCACAAACAGTATCCAACCTAAATAGATTAGTCCCTGCCTATGTGCATTCCAGGATAGTTCTATAATAGCACTGTACTTTCAGAAATGCTGACTTTTCCTCAGTTCTGCTTCTTTTCGTATATGGGCGATCAGCCTTGGATGCTGTGTTTGACAGGTCCTGGTGCATTGAAATGTGTCGAGTCCACACTACACAAGGCCGAGACAAGACCTGTCTCTCCAGGTTGAGTCAGAGAAAGAAGATGGAACATGGAAGTGCCTGTCTTCGCTGTCAATCTTTTCTGTCAATCCTTGACTTGCCCAAGTAACTATCACCACATACGACAGGATTCCTTTCTTGGGTCCCATCGAGTCCCAGAACCGGTTAAAATATATGTTTTTACACCAACCAAAGTATCCTCTTTTCCCAATTTTTTTTCAAAGCTATACGAGTAAGCCTCGGTCATATGTATCTAGGCATAGCATATAGATTTTATTGATCTCATATGCAGAAATGTCTGAAAATAATTATTGGCATGTGTAGATTAGTCCAACAGTGGTACAACCCGTATGTTTCAAGTGATATGATGATCCATGGAGGTTGAATTCAGGATTATTAATACTGTTGCGAGACACTTTTTGAAGTGGGATTAGCCCAGTGAGTCATTATTCACAGCAGCAATCCTGGAGTCCTTGAAAAAGGTGTCTTAGGAGGGAGGTTTGAGAGAAGAAAACACTCATCATTTCGAAGTCCTGAAGACCAGGGGGCTCTGCTGAAGCTGGGATGTGCAGAATAACACTTGGAGGAAAGCCTTAAGAGTCATTTTAAGTTTACAGATTGAGCCTCCACAGCAAGTGTGAGAGGAATACTGATCTACCTGAACATTATCAGGGTACACTTGAGTTTAAGAGACATTCAAATGGCATGGGATGCAGAAAGATAGTTGGGGTAGATGATGGCCGTAGAGCAAGCACTTGCTTGATGTGGGGAATACTGAGAACAATAAGATGTCTTCTCTGAGGAGACCCCAATAATTGAGTATATTGTGTCTTAACAAACAACAAATACAGCTGTGTAAATTAGTTATTAGTTTTACAGGTATTAAGAATTAAGACATTAGACAAAAATACATTTACCTTGTGGTGAAGCGTCATCAAATGTAAGGGGATAGCCAAAGGTTTAAATGTTCACATTTCTAGGGACTATAAATGGTAGCGCCACATAAGTTAGAAATCCATCCATAATCGTCAAGACAAGATTTGACCGACTACTATTCACATTCTAAACAAAGACTGTAAAACCATTATTATATTAAAGATGATAACACCCTAAAGCATTACATGGAGAACAGATCTAAAAGGATTCAACAAGTTTACTTTAAAACATACGATCTGGAATGAAAGCTGCATCATGATTAAATATTTGAAATAATATTCACTAAAAGAAAGAAAGCTTTTTATAAAAGGTCAGATTCTGAATCACTTATACAGAGTTTAATATTGTAAGTGCTGCAGAATTAAGATGCTTTAATGGTTTCAACAGAGAATCATTTCACAGTGATTTTTATTAATTCATGTCCTTGCTGACCCTCTCTCTGATCTATCCTCCCTCGTCTAGAGAGGATTTCATGAATGTTTTGGTAAAAAAGTACTGTCTATTCACACATTTTAATCATTTCTTCCACAGTGAATAACATCTACGATTAAATAGGAGCTGGAATAATGATATAAACAGGGGTGCACATAACTTTCTTAGTGAGTTACTCAAATGAGTACCACCAGGTGACAATGTTTGGTACTCAGGGCTGCCCACGCAAAGTTCTGTGTTCAGCCCCTCTGTTTCACGAACGTCGACGACGAGGGGTGTCATGTCGGTGGGGGTGTTGTATTGAAAGTCGACGGGAGGGGTGGGGGTGGGCGCTACTGGAGCACGCGCGTGGAACTCACGCCGGAAGTTGTGGCACAATTCCGTTGTAGCCTACACACCGACGTTACCAGTGATCGAAGCGCCTTCAGGAAATGCTTCACAAGTCCGCCGGTACGCAAATGCGCTTAGTGAGACAAGTGACGGTACGCATTTCAGATGTTTGCCGCGCATGCGTACCTGCGTACCAGTTATGTGCACCCCTGGGTATAAAGATATAACAAGACCATCACCATTCGTTTCAGTCATGTTGAACTCATTCCATTGTAAAACAACTCTA
Organism: Trematomus bernacchii; assembly: GCF_902827165.1. Classification (NCBI taxonomy): domain Eukaryota; kingdom Metazoa; phylum Chordata; class Actinopteri; order Perciformes; family Nototheniidae; genus Trematomus; species Trematomus bernacchii. The sequence goes on from NW_022988043.1 coordinate 389,912, forward strand.
ACCAGACAAATTCGACCAGACAAATTCACCAACCTGAAATAATGCAGCTCTGTGTATTCAAGCAGAACATTTAGCAGTGTTCTACTTTGGCTTGAAGAGGCAACCAGAAGCCAGAGCAGGACAGGGTCTAACTCTTTTCTGCCACCTGGGATTTGGAAATGCATCTCTATTTATGCTTTGGCCATCTGCCAAAAAGTTTATCCTTACAGCAGAGGCTAGGAGGTGAAAGTAAGCTCAAGTGTCCAAAGGGGCCTTACACAATTAGGCCCCGGTAACAGCTTGCTCTCTAAAACTCCTCCACAGGAAGGATAAACCAGTCGATTGGGTCTTCAGGGACAGGGAATAAGGGAGGGCTCGAGGAAACGCACTAAATTGAACAAATACACCCACGGTCCTTTTTTGACAATAATCATCTAATTATTTTCTTGCTATTTTTCTTCATAACATCCGAAGACAGTAATGTTGCTATGTACGCCTCTTGGTTCTCTGACACGATTAAATTCAGTAGTTAAAACGCAGTAAACTCCACAGACTCATCTCATAGGTGCACACACTTTCTTACCCTGATGAGGCGCGTGAATCATTTAATAAGTGGGCGAGGAGAGTTTGTGTGTTTGACACTTTAAAACTAATAAAACAAGATAACTTGACTGCTTAATTATTTCCAACAGTTTGACTGCTCAGCCTCACTTGTTTACCGACAACTTAATATGTAGACTTAAAGATTGACTCAAGACTTAATCACATCAAAATTGATAAGCATAACATTTTTTAAGAAAGGCTATCAGGAGATTTGGTTCCTTTTTTTGTTGTTTTCAGATATATTTTCAACATACAATAATATCGAAGTGAAACATCGCGATTAGTTTCAAAATAAAAAATAATTGCGACCCACTCAGATTACAATATGTGAGTCCTGGGAAGTCAAAACCTCAACAGTACTTTTTTTTATTTAAATGTGAACAAACACAACTGAGGAACCCAGGCTCTAAGAAAAACCTCTCCTGAAGCACTATAGCAAATTAATACGTTTCCGAAAGTGCTGGCCTTTCCCTAAAAGACTAACAAGACTGCACTTAAAGCCACCATTCTGACCATTTTCTACACCACTACCAGAAGGCATCCTGAACCATGTGGATTTAACTGCATTGTTGAAAGAAAAATGCCCCAACTTTAATTTTGCTAGCAAAGCACCACCTTGCCAAAACAAGAAAGGTCATGAAAGTATGTTCGTACAGCAGGTTTTTTTGGCAGAATTTGCAGAATTGAGTGCTTACTAACGACATATGGAAAAAAATCATCAATGATAGAACATATTGCAGGCTAATGCTGACAAGAGCAGGGCCAAGCATAGACAAATCCTGGTATATAGTTTGTTTTGCCAAAAGGTCTGTTTGGATCCGTCAGACTCAAGGCTCTATTTAGATGGCAAAAAGAAAACATTAATGTCAGTAGCGCAGAATAGGTGGCCCTGAACAGCATGATCCAGCTTGTTTCCTCAGCTTGTTATCCAAAATGCCCTCTAACAGAGACTAGATAGGGTCAGCTCCTGGGATAGGAAAAGGAGCAGCAGGATAGCAGAGAAAATAGACTTTACAACACCACTCTTTCACCAAGGCTCCTTCACTTTGTAGAAGCACACATACAACAAGAAGCAACCACACTGTGAAAGCTACAAAAACATATCTAGCTGACATGATAACAATAAAATACTGTTATTATAGTATACTTTACCTGGTTACTGTCTCAATGTGCCTTGTTCTTAGCAGGTCTATCGTTTCAACAGGTCAAATAATTGCCAATTAGCTATTTATTAGGATTCAAACAACAAATGCTTAAGGCATTCATTCAGTTGATTGGACGATAGGAGTGTCCTCCAAACAGCATGATTGCCTTTTAATAAGACCAAGTATAAAAGGCCACACAATTTGCTTTAATATAAGTGAGACATGTGGCTGTGTGTCTTTCCACTTTTTTATTTATCTTGTTAATTGAGATGTATTTCTTTTTTTTACTGTGTATACGCCAAAGTTCACGGTTCAGTATCAGATTTTTAGAGTTCGTTTTCAGAGTATTCAGAATCACTGCAGGACCATTTTCTCTCCCACTTGTATATTCAATATGGAGGCCCTTTGAGACACACTGCAGGGAAATGTGAACAGTCTTGTCCTTCGACAGCCTGAGAGACGAGACTTTTAAATTAGATGGTGGTCCAGCAAAATTGTGAAACCAGATTATATTCCAAAGAAAATCTATTTGCATGTCAGTGGGGATTCAACCTATGCCAAATGAACTATTCATACATTTACTATATAAACAGTATGTAGGAAATATATATAGAAATAGCAAGTATTAGAAGACACCAGTAATTCTATATGAACAGAAACCAACATAATAAAAGTATATCCTGTGTCTAGATTGAAAGCGGCACGTCAGCGTCGCACAACCACAGCATTAAGTCGACACTGAAGCAAATATACTTATACTAGTTCTAAAAGTTAATTAGCAAAGAAGCAGCCATACTTTCTTTGCAGTTTTCAATGTAGAATCAATAAACAAACAGCAATTAAAACATCCCTGGTATGCTTTTATAGCCCAACGATGAAAATAATCTACCATTTTGTAAGTAACTTAATGATGGTCATTCGACAAATAAAATAAATACCCTTTAAGGCAAGATTGACTGACCAGGTTATGAGTAAACCGCCATATAAATATGTGTTTCCAGTGACATAAATGTGGGGCGCTTTGAAGAAAGAGGACAAAATGTGCTTTGAGCTAAAACAACAGTACCGCTGGTCCACAAGCATTCCCATGTTGATCTGCACACTGAGCATATAAACAGGGTCTCCATGGGTTGTTAATCGTTGGCGTCTAACGCTTTGACTGTGGGATTGTGGTCAATTCTTTGGATGTTTGGTCGACTATGGCCCCTTCCCTCGGGATACTCTACACTCATCTCTTCCTATAAAGGCAGCTTTCCGGCCACAGAGCGAGAGCAGTGGGTGGGCTGTGGGATTGTGAATGTAAGGCAGAGAGTCTGGAGATGGCCTTGTCCTCCACACAGCTCTACATCACAGTAATAGTGCAGTGGGGAGAGCCTTGAGTACACAATAGTTCTGAGGGCACTTCAGGTAATAAGGCATATTTTTGGATCTGTGTTGCTAACCATGAAAAACTCTAGCAGGAATGATTCGTTACTCAGAAAATTATAAAAGAGACAATCTTGAGTGAATAACCTGATGGATTCATGCTGTATACTGCCAAAACAGGGTGTTAGTTTGAAATAATGTATGTTAGTTACCCTAAGAAGAACAGAAGAGGAATATAAGAGAAAGTCCTACATTTTAGAATAGGTGTAAATTATTCTGAGAAATCAAACCTGTGTTAAAAGTTATTCATGCTAATTTATGCATATAATAATACAAGTTGTGTGCAGATTAGCATCATTCCAGTAAAACTTCCTGACACTTGTAACCCAGAGGCTTTTAAAAGGATGCAGATTTATACCAGAACAGACCTCAGGCACTGTGACTAAACCAATGTTGTTTATTTAGAAAATAGGTTAGCTTTCTTTGGACAAAATACTCCTTCAACCCATTCACCACGGAAAAGTTTTCCTTTAACAAACTTTCTTTCACCGTTTTATAGTTACACTTAAATCAATGTTAATCCCGTTAGCTAAACCTGCCCCGAAAACTTCATTTAAAAAATAATCTAAGTAGAAAATATGGCCTCAAACACATTTCAGCTATACTTCTCATACTGTAGGATCTAAGACACTAAGTGGATTAATGTAAGGCTTTCCCCCAGAGCTTTAAACAAAATAGATGCAGCACTTTCTAAAGCTTAACCTCTGAGATGATCTTATGGAGTTGCGATTTGCAAGACCATTTGCTTGAAATATGGGTCAATTTGTTGGTTCAGAACCATTGTGCTTTCTACAAACACAATGAAGATACACATTTTGTCAGAGAGCAACTGAAGAACCGATCTCAATACATGTACATATCAAATTCAAGCATTTAAATCATTATATTATCTTAATGTTGTGTTCAATACATCAGCGTTTCAAACATTCCAGCACCTTGTTCCTTCCAAAAAACCCTATTTTGTATGTCCGACAAGAAGATTTCTATATATAACTGAAATCATTTGGGATGTGTAATGCCTGGTGATATTCCATTAACAGCTACAAAAGGAGAAGGACATTTTCATGCCTTATCGTGATCTTTCATGTGGTGACTTTTACCGTGCAGCCTCACAGTAAGAAGGAGATAACAACTGCCTCAATCATGGTGAGAGGGAGCAGAAAACCACCGGCCCACCACTCTCCCTCCACCCCCCCCCCCGCTGTCCTCGCTCTGTGGCCTCCATCGGAGCAGAGGAAGATATGCCAGCTAACAAGGGCTCTCTCTCTCCCTGTGCCATGACAACAAACTGGAGATCCGCCGCTGCCAAGTCACCTCCTGTGAGGCAGTGGCAGGTGAGAAGGGCAAGTCATTTTTTGCTTAAAGAAGTACAGGTAACTACTCAGAGGTGTTCCGCTAAAGTGGTGAGTGTTCACAGGGGCGGGATGGGCGCTGGGAAACACGGTCGGACCTCCGCCTCCGCATGTACCCGACAAATAAAGTCTCTTGTTGTAGTCAAATGCTTAACGGTTAAGATGTACATAACAACTCTCCTTTTTGATACTCATTCATGTTGCCTCGGGCTGTAGTTCTGTTGTCTATGCTCTCATCTTGCCCTTACACTGTAGATTTAGCAGAACAAACAGATGCAAGCTGAAAATAAGTCTTTTTCTGCTGCTCGCTCTCCATACAAATACAAAAAATGGGAGTCAGAGGGCCAGTACATTAGAGATGAAAAAAAAGAAAAAAATAGATATAGGCTCCACTGGATACTTCCTTTTGAACTGCAAAACACACTGAACTTGTCGGTCCTTACTGTTGTAACAAAGAGTACGCATAGAGCTAGTCTGTATGGAGTCTTTCTCTCTGGTGCTGGGAAGCCACAGCCATAAACACTGGCTGATTATCCCGTGGCAAGAAACTGTGGAGGCAGCAGGGCTAATGCAGCAGAATAGCAACTGTCAATAATCAAATACAAGGCCAGGCTTTAAAAAAAGATCTCACACATCCTACATTTAGCATCAATCAATCCGGCCTTACTGGTGGGTATCAGAAAAGAAAAGACACCTATTGATCAAAGAAAAAGATAGAATCTGCTCTAAGGACTTGCAGTCCAAGGAAGAATGAGAAAGACCGTGAACACCAGTCACTTAGGAGACAATTAAACCAAAAATAACTTAGCTTTAATCTGATACAGGGACTGTCACTGTACCAACACCAACACCAACACGTTTGAAAGAGAGTAGCACAGAAGCTGCAGAAAAACAAGCTTCCAAACTCAAAGATAAAAGAGTGATGTTTTGGTTTCTCATCTGCTAACTTTCAAATAAATGATTCAGTTTTACTGCAACATATTCAATTACAAGGATGTTTAACCCGCAAAGTGGGCTTTTACACAAGGCTGTTTACATTGCGGCATATTTCCATAAAAAAAAAACACTGCCAATAAAATTCCCAACAGTCTACACAGATATTTGTCCTTCATAGGCCAAAAATGTGAGTGTATTTTGTCCTTCATAGGCTGTGAATGTGTGCCCTAAAATAATCTGCAACCTCATGAAGACTGAGGCAATCAGTCCCAATCTTCCCACTGTGACAGGTCATTACAATGTTTGGCTACTCGCCCAATAACGTGCCACTTGTTCCCCTTGTCACCAAAGGGACGTGCCGCCACACTATTCTAAAGATGAATGACCTTGTGATAATAAGGGCTCTAATAATAAAAGCGGGGACATTAGCTCAATATTAACCCTATTCAAGTGGTGTTGGGACTGAGATTTAGTCAAACTGATTAAAAACTGAGTTTCATTTAAAAAATAAAAGCTTAAATCATTTTGATGGGATAAAACTCAATTCAGCAGAAGCACATTAATATTGCAATGAGAAAAAGACACCTTTGTAATTTCACATTTACACATTATTGTATAAGACAGAAACAATACCCTAAGGGATATAGCTGCATATAAAGTGGCTGAGGTAACTCAAACTCATAAACGATCACTTTATGGATGCTGTGCCAAGCGCTTCAGCTGTGATTATCTGATGTCTGCCATGCAAATGGAAATCTACAACTCTTCAAGTTGAGTTAAAAGAACAAAACAGAATAAAAACAAAGCAGTTTACATTTAGTGCGTACAGTATCTGCTCATCAAACAAGTCAGAAGTAGCAGCTCCTTGCTCTCCATGTGCGACATCATTTCTGGTTGTGCTTAATAAAAACGGTCTAACAGGCAGGATATGTAGTGCATGTATTTAGGATAACTTTCTAAGGTGTGAAATTGGATTTGGCACTGAAGGAGCAAGGAGAGATAGTAAGAGCAACAGCAAAAGAAAGTCAGTGCTACAGTAGGCAACAAGTCTATAATGTTATCTCTGTACGGCACACTCCACACAGAAGAAACAAATACATTGATATGGGCTACTGATTTTAAAAACTGGATTAGAATAAACATACAATATTAATGTAATCCTACGATACGTTTCAATGCTTATAAGGCCCTTTGTTTTTTGTATATTACAGAATTCTCAGTCATATTTCTTTCTTGTTCTTGTTTCATCCTTTTCAGCACCAACACCATGCCATAACAAAGCCAGCTTAGCTGTCATTCTAAAAAGGAACGATTATTTATTTCCCTTTATCATTTAATTGCAGGAATTATCCAGACGCGAGATTTGATTATTATTAACACAATTCTTCGTCCCTTTCACTCCTACTCTCTTTCATTCAACTGTAATGACGGTGAGGAGAATTGGCTGACATTAACGTGTATTCAGCCCATATCAAATCAGTTTCTCACCACCCTAAGGGCTTAATAGAAGACAATAACTGAATTATGACATGAACGCTGGCCAATTGCTCACAATTCTGGCTGGAGATAAACACAATGACATACTGTATAGGCAACTCGCTCATTTTCTTTTTACAAGTGTACCGTTTCTTAAAAGACATAAGGAAAAACCATATGGAGTTAAATAACGAATGACACTGACTGTGTTAAAAAAAAAAATAATAATCCTTCCCTTTTTCAGTTAACTACTAAATGGTTGTCTTGTTGATCCTTGTCTGTGTGGCAGAGTAAAGAGACAGGTATAAATGGTGTCTGTAAGTGTTGGTTAACATCTCTCTTCCTCTCTACGTGTGTATCTTTCTTTCTCTTTCAAACTGATAATGATCCATCTCACCACACAGTTCCCACCATAATACATTCAATCCATTACTTAGAAGCACACCTGTGATGAAATGAAGGACAACTGTGCTGCGCTGGCTAATGCAATGCTCAGCCAAGCGCACACACACAGGCAGGGCAGCCACAGGACTATTTATCATACTGCAGGATTTAGCAAGATCTAGAATTAACAGATGAAGAGCTACATGCTGCTTTCAAATCCTGGGATTTATTCAGAATGCACAAGTTTTTTTAATGCAAGTTATTATTAATAATAATAATAAGAAGAAGAAGTAATGATATTTATATAGCGCCTTTCAAGGGACCCAAGGTCGCTGTACATGGTGGACAAACAAAACAAACAGACAATCAAAGGGCAAACAAAAAAGAAAGGAAGCCGGGGGACCAAGAAAGGGCTAGGGCCCGAAGGCCAGGGTGAACAGGTGTGTTTTTAATGATGATTTGAAGATGTCCAGTGAGGCAGCATTACGGATCTCGGCAGGAAGTGCATTCCAGAGGGTGTGGGCCGCAACGGAGGCGAGAGCGGGGGATGGAGAGCAGCTCCGAGAAGGGGTGTAGGGATGGAGGAGGTCCGATAAGTACTGGGGGGCGAGGGTATGGAGGGACTTGTACGTGAGGAGGAGTGTTTTGTACTGAATCTGGGACTTGACCGGCAGCCAGTGTAGGTGGATGAGGGTGGGGGTGATATGTTGCCATGGCTTGGTGCGGGTGAGAAGCCTGGCGGCAGAGTTCTGGACGTATTGGAGCCTGTCCAGGGTTTTGCTGAATAAGTCTGCTGTGTGTATGTGTGTGTATATGTATGTGTATGTGTATGTGTGTGTGTGTGTGTGTGTGTGTGTGTGTGTGTGTGTGTGTGTGTGTGACTTTGAGCCACATACCAGGTAATTGCTGGAAGGCTTAAAGCTGTCCCAATGTCAAATCGTCAAGGGCTTGAACGCCCTGTTTCGGACATATTTGTCGTTTTTTTGCAACCTTTCAGTTAAACTGACTGTTAAGCTTCTCATATTAAATCACACAGAGAAACACTACATTAGAAGCGATATTGGGTATATGTACATAGGTACACACACATTGGCTTATATAGATATATAGATATATAGAGTCAGGCTGTTTCAAACACCAAGTTTAAATATTGACCCAGCATTTAAATGTTGCTTATGAGGTTTTTTAACAAAAAACAAATACATTTATTTTGTTGACATTAACCTCTTGTCCACTCTCTTAAACAAGTGCCTGGAAGAGGTTCAAATAAAACCAAAAAATCCAGAGTGGTAAGTAAGCAGTGGTGTGCATTTTCTAATAACACCATTTTTTGGCCTTGCTTCCTCTCACACCCAAGCACTTACTGTACGAGGTGACGTCGATGAAGTTTGAGTTGGAAGATGGGGAACGAGCAAATGCGCTGGAGGTAAGGGGGTAGGAAGTGGGGAAAGAGTTTGTTGCCCCCCCCCAAATTACACCCCTGACCCGATTTGGCGTTGCATCTGGTGTGATCAAATCACAAAATGCTCTGTCGTTCGTTTTTCAAATTGAATTGACATATTAACTAAGTTTCACTCCGTGGTTAACATGTTTTGTAAGCAGTGCTGTGTGATAGTGATGTTGACATAAGCAAGCTTCGACACTGCCGTGTAATTTACTTTAAAACAGCTGAGGACAGTAAAAAAAAACAGACTACATCAGGAATAAAGAAGACAAACTTGACTTTTTTAAACATCTTAAAAGCTCACCTTGGCTTGCCTTTTTGTTGACGTGATGAGTTATTAAATCAAACAGCCTGGTTGTAAAGGCTAGAGAAAGCTTTGCAACAATAATCAATAGAGGCTTTTGTTGTTAGGGATGTTTCCCATTTCCCTCTACTTTGCTTACTTTATTGTAAGATGTCTTCAACAACATCAAAGCAAGCAATTAGACCTCTGATTACATCATGGAACAAAATCTGCAGGGCACTCACACAATGCACATGTTTTAAAAGTTTCTGGTGCTTGTGACACACACATTGGCTTATACCTTACATTTGCAATAGCCATTACCCTTGTGCCTACTTTCATAGTGTTAGAGGCTTAAGAGTTCAGAAAGTCCGTTTAAGGATAGAGCATAAATTGTACCGGGCTGGAGAACAATGGGTCTGTTCTAACGTAAAATATTATCTCATAGGCAGCAAAAACCTTTTGACACTAACCTTTGTTAAGAGCATGCTCAACAAAAGAAAGCCAGTTCAGCATTTCTTTTCTCTTCCAAACCCACTACGATTTTGCTGAACTCGTCCTTTCCACAGTGATTTACTTCCTACCAGCTGTTTGACATTTATTCACTGCTCAAGGTCAACATTTGTGTTTTTTTTTTGTTTTTTTATCAAATCGAACAGACACATCCTTCATTTCATTTCATTTCAAACCTTTATTTAACCAGATTGGTCCCATTGAGATCATAGATCTCTTTTTCAAGGGAGACCTGCAAAAAAGTCCTACTTCATGGAAATGTTAAAAGGATATAGGATTTCCAAATCCTTACAAACTCTATTGTTTTGTTTATTTACTGAAAATGTAAGTGTGTGCATTGGTGTTTTTTTTAAGGCAAGAGGAGGCAGGGATCCGACTTACTGTGTTGGCAATGCACTCCACTGAAGCCTGGTGGACACTTGCAGAAATAACCAATGAAAGTGTCCCCCCTGTAGGTCTCACTGATCTCACATGTTCCTCTGTTGTGGCACGGGTTTGGATGGCAAGGGCCTGCATGGGAAAAGAGATAGAAAACAATGTTAGAAGTCTATTTGTTTCCAATATAAAATTGTTTTAAAGCCAGGAGACACTGATAATGAGCTCCATCTTTAACTTTGCACTGCATACAAGTACACATTGCTCTAGGTAACATATTGACGCTGGTGTAGCAAACAGTTTTTCAGTGTCTGCATGAATAAAAATGAGCATTACCATGCCAACAGTGACAGAAAGTTCCTCCAAAACCTTCAGCCAAAGTTTAAAAACAAACTAAACTAATCAAAAGTGTATATTGCCTGTGTGCTTGAAGTTTAAATGCATAAACGACACTGAGTTGGACCTTGAGAGACAGCGTATAAGTAAGTTCGTCAGTCAAAACTGAGGACGACAGGAGAGCGGGGGAGGCTGGCTTTCAGCGACTGCTGCTGGTCTCTGTGGCTTGGAGGGAAAAAAATCATTGAATATGTCGCCTCATGGGAGGCAGCACTTCACCCTTGCAGCGCTAAGTGGAGAGCTCAGAAAAATCTGCAAGGTAAAGCACTATTATCAGGGGTGCACTTTCTTAGTGAGTTACTCAAATGAGTACCAGGAGACAATGTTTTGGGGGGGGGGGGGGTGCCGGAGCACGCGCGTGTAACTCGCGCCGGAAGTTGTGGCACAATTCCGTTGTACACACCGACGTTAACAGCAGCCCCGTCTGTGCGCACGGCGACCGGCTCTGTCGTCCAGTGGAAATGCTTCTCAAGTCCGCCGAAACGCAGATGCGCTTAGTGAGACAAGTGACGGTACGCATTTCAGATGTTTTCCGCAAATGCGTATCTGTTATGTGCACCCCTGACTACATGCAGAGAGAAGCATGCACGCCTCCACACATACACATACACACACACACACACACACACACACACACACACACACACACACACACACACACACACAGTCCACACAAGAGATTGCAGAGGAGTGAATTGCTACTGACTTTGACTACTGAAAATAATAATTGTCTTTTCAAAAATGAAGACTGCAAGGATTGCTTTCACTTGCATGAATGATCAGTTTTTGCACATTTTATTTTTATTTAGAAATTGTTGTGTTGCTTTCTTTGCTTTGCTACTGATAATGTGAACTAAATATGTCCACATTACTTTAAACACTTACCTATTTTGTAAAGTGCTACTACTGCAAATCAAAGGTTGTGTATGCTGAACGCTGTGCATGGGTCAGTATAGCTCAGTGATGAAAAGGCTCTTATGCGCATAGCATTAATTTGCAATGGAATTTATATTCATAGCGACTGAGCACATGTATTCTTGCTGTGTATGCAGTATCCCATTCATCATGACCATTGTTTTCTCTTTAATATCTGGGTGTAGTGAACACGGTGAAGTGAATCCATTCATTGGGGATTAAGCAAACTAAATAATTTCCATAAAATAAACACTGTTTGTTCCCATAATGTCATCTCTTTGGGACAAATGGTAAAGACCACAGCTTTGAATGAGTTATTACAACCAAATGTAAATGAGACAGCAATATATGACTTTAGGGCAATGGCCACAACATGGTGCCCTATGACTGCCATCTAAGATCTTTCTTGGACTAACCTGCCGCCTGGGGCCAAATGCAAATGACGAGGCCTTGACGCAGGGTTATTGGTTTCATAACTCAAGGGCCTGCCAATAGCTGTCTCATCTTTTAAACATAGAGTTGAACCACTGCTGTCAAAACTTTGTGGATTGAGATTGGATTGGAAAACTTTACAAGTCTACCGTAGAGATATTAATGCAAACTGGACTAAGGCTGAGCACGTTGAACATTCAAAGACAGATGTGAGAAGAAAGTCTGGTGGTTTATGTGATAACTCATGATCAATCTAAAGCCAGTCTTTTGACAGAATAACCTATGAGAAGCAACACAAATGTTATTATATGGGCCTTCATTTGACATTTTGGTCTCTTGATACAATTGATATTCTTGTCTTTTAAAGTCATACCTTAGGGTTGACAGGTAAACTGGTCTCTGACAGGGCTCTTATTTCATTTTAAACGATAAACAAGAAGAAGAAGTCTCAAGGGTAAGACTATCATGCACTCTTACTGTAAGTCAATTTGACAAATGAGAAGCCATGCACACAACATTTGACAGCGTCGGTAAACAGGTGCAGCCTTGGATTGTATACTACATCATCGGCTCAACCATTTAAGACTAGCCCCAACCCACAAAATGTACAGGCTGAAAATGAACTGAGTCAATAAATAAATAAATAAACACCAAAAGCAAGCTTATTATTGTTCTCTCGCTGGAATTAGTAGGCCTCTGGATATGAATTACAAACGAGTTAATCCTGTCGAAGTCGTGCCATTTCAATGCCAGGACCTGTGGTAATAATGAGAGTGGTGGCTAATCAGTTGAACAGAGGAACGTATAATAGCTTTCAGAGAGGCCCTGCTCTCTGAGGGAGAGGGGGGTGACAGGTTTCAGGGCTGTTTTGACGTGACGATCTATAGTCGCACCATGCATACTGACAGCCTCCCTAATGGAGAGCGCATAGAGCAGAAGAAAAAGGGAGAAAAGGAGGCGGAGGGAGAGAGAGTCAAAGAGAGTCTGTGTGCGAGATACAGAGAGGGTGTGTTTTAGAAGACAGCTACGTTTGAGTCTGGAATTTGTTATTCTTTAAATATAAAATGCACCCAAAGATTACAGAGCAATATTTCAAAATAATTGATTTGCTGTGATTTAAAAGGGCTAAACCACCATTTTAAATCAAGAATACTACAAGGTGGAGGATACACTGCATATTTGTTACAGTCTGTGCATTTAAATAAAAAGAATAAGCAAAACAATGATGCACCTGAAATGTAAGTTACAAAAGCACACACATTAAATCAGCATGACACGCCATATTAAAAAATAACAAATGTTCTACTTGAGAAATGCAAAATGACCTTGCTAAAAGGAATTCACCATAATAATAAGAATAATAAATTATATTTATATAGCGCTTTTCTTGGAACTCAAAGACGCTTTACACTATGAAGGAGGGTAGACAAAACAAGGACAAGCAAAACTAAAAATATATAAAAAATATACAAAACCATTTTTAATTGCTCACTTAGTGGGTTGAGATTCACAAAAGCATCAGTGAAGGATGATCCAAACACTCTTCTTACTTCCATTCATGATAACAAATACAAATACATGTATAGACACTAGGCTTAAAACCCAAGGGTGACACAATATTCATGTATTTCCATTTTAGAAAATAAGTGTTATTTTAGGCTTCAAAGCAAATGAAACAATAATCGACTGCGACAAATGAGCATTTTCGGTAAAGCATGAAGTAGTAAGGATGGTCATGATGGAAGCAGCAGGGATGAGAGGACACAAAACTGGAGATCACAACAAAACTGTTCAAAAGAAACAGCAAGCATCTTTTCCAGTGGAGGCAGAGAGGTGGTCATTGTGTGTCGTCTGAGGAGATATCATCAGGCTGTCAGCTGATGCTCTCTTCACTCAGCGTGTGAGTTGTGTGATGCATGTCTGCAAGAAACGTTGGCAGCTTTCATGTGTGAATGTCAGCTGCTGCTCCGCTGTACAAGCCAACCCTCGCTCAGTGATTGATGTGAGCCTGTGTTGTGTCCTGCGCGAACACTTTCATTTATTTTCTGGCTCCAAACAGAGTCCAATCTATCAGCTGTGAAAGCCTGACCAGTGGTTAAACACAAGGAAGCATCCTTTGTTTCCTCACAGATCAATCATAAAGGACTGACAAATCCAGGGTTAAAGCTACATATGTGCTCTTTCATTTTAGCTGACAGCTGTTACAAACAATAGCGTGTTTCTTATTTAGTAGCAAACACTAATTTCATTAGACTTTAAAACATAGCCCCTAATAAAAGATAAGGTTTACAACACCATTTGTTTACAATGTGTCATTTTAGAGGAGTAGCTTGAGGTATTAAGACTCACTTGATTTCATAAGAGCGACATAATTAGCTGAGCCTCTTGTTCACCCTGTTTTTCTATTAAAGAGATTGAGAGTAAACAGCTCTAAAAAAAAACGTTAACACCATACACTATCACAGCTATGTCACTAACAATAAAAATGCAGGGGAAAAGTAACACGGTCTTTCTATCGCGTTGGTTGGGTCATAAGGAGGTCGGATGAGGCTTTACCGACTGCTCCTTGATAAAGATTATTGCTGATCCCAGTGAAGTGGGTCAGGCTGTGCCAGCTGACCATTTACAGCAGCAGTGGAGGTAGTGCTTTTAATCCATTATTCTGACTTAACACAAACAAGCATCTGCACCCGTCTTGGGTGTCGACAACTGCACTACAACTGCAGGTACATCCACTACTTTTATTGAAAAAACTTTACATCGAGGAGATTCAGAATTGTAGTTGACTGCCAATGAATAACCCTGAAAATGAAATAATCAACTCTACGTTTCAGTTCCAATTCATCCATTTTACACAGCAATAAGTTTACAAGCCAGCCCATCAACCACCTTGTTAAACTTCCATAAAGGTCTTGAACACACATTTTACCTGCCTCAAGAGTGTTCATTTACATTGAAGCTCCTACGCTCTGAATGTGCACCCAGCCACATCCCAGAGAAGTCTGACATGGCCTAATTGTGTCAAATCTCATTTAAACCAGCCTTTTTCTTCATGATGGCTTCACTGGTTCACGGGCTCATGGTCATTGCACCCATCCTTCACCTTGACTGATGAAAGTTGGCATTGCACCACCAATATTACATCAGTGTTCTCAGCGTGAACCGTGCGTACACTCATGCTTTTAGTGAGTACTTCTATTCTCCTGTGCCCTTGCCATTTTTGACTTTTTCAGTCAATCAGCATTTGACAGACCACTGCACTTAAAAGTTCAAAAAAGTAAGCATCATGCAGAAACAAAATGGTTTTGAATATGTCAAAGAAATATTCAAATTGAGAGGTCACGCAGAAGATCAGCATCGTTCTTGGAAGATCGAGAAAAAAGGCAGAAATGGAGGTTGCTTTGTCAGATACTAAATGCCATGAAAATGTCAGAGCGGAGTCCCTGCCTCCCAAAGGTCTTTTCTTTTCCTGATTCTAAGGTTTGTTAGAAATGCCAAATTGTATATGGTAAGATAATTCAGCTGTAACCTAATAAGATTCAAGATAATCAGACAGAGACTGGCTCCAACCGGTTCAATGGTAGTCTATTCTTCATTCTGCAAAGACACTGTTACTTATCCACTTAACCTTCACTTCAATTATGCTTCTTGAGGTCTCAGAGGCTCGATGCAACCACAGGGCTTGTGCATTTATGGTGTTTGTTGTGATGGCATTTGTTCTGCTCCTGTAATGGTCTGTGCAAATGTTCAATTTGTGTTCACATGGAACTCGAAGTTCACCCCTCTGTCCAGCACTACTTTACTCCACTATACCTTTAAATAGGAACTTGTTTTTCGGTGCTGTATTCATGCTCTGCATATCATACAGATAACCTTTGCGACACAGTGTGCTCATGCAGAGCTGGAGCTGAAACCATCTTTAGAGAACATGCGATGATCTGAAAAGACGGATGTTCAAAAGGAACAATATTATCAATGTGGATATTTGATTACCGGTGTCTCTTCATATATGTTGCCCATTATAATCGTAACCTGTTTTAAAATAGGAGGGGAAACATATGTATATGTCATTTTAATGAGCAGATAATCTTTTCTGTGTGAAAGAGATCAGATTTAATAAAGAAAATATTTTCATTCAACACATTAAAGGTCCCATGTCATGCTTTTCTGGTTATTACCCGTCCCCTTGTGTGTTATGTAGCTTTTTCTGCATGTAAACAGTCTGCAAAGTCACAAACCCTCAAAGTACACCCTGTAGCGAGTAAAACACAGAAAAGACCCGTCCATGCTGCCCCAGAACGTTTCGTTGGAGATTTTTCTTTTTCCATTTTTTTCTTCCGGAGTATGGTGACGTGACCATACCCAGGTCCAAATGGACCAATCCGTGGAGCTCCTCACTAACACACACTCACTCAGCCTTATCTTTTCTCAGCTGCGGCTCCGTGGATGTCTCAGCCTGAACTCAGCCTGAGACAGCGATACACTGCGAAACTCAGGCTGAGTTCAGGTGAGTTTCGCAATGTCTCGCTGTCTCGCAGACCCCACGCAGCAACCAGGAAACGACCCCAGTAATCCAGCTCACACTGTCCGCAGCAGCGAGCCCCGCAACGTCCCGCCAACACGGCACCCAGACCCCACGCAGCCTTCTCATCTGTTTGTCTGTTTGTCTAACGCCATTGTAACACATAATCACTGATGTTCCGCTGTAACGGTGGTTGCCTCATCAGAACAGAGTGGGCGAGCTGACCAATCAGAGCACACTGGGCTCATAGGCAGGGGGGGGCAGGAGCTCCAACAAGCCGTTTAGGACAGAGAGTGAATACACATACTATACAGAGATGCTGTATGAGAAACCAATGTGAGTTTGGAACATTGAACAATGTAAATCTATTCTAGTAGACCTCAACAATGGAATTATGATCAGACATTATGGTCTCATATTATGTTATTCATTGTACCATTCTGTTCAGCCTTTGCTATTTCTCTGTGGTATTTTTGCAGCAGAAAAGGAAAGGGAATGTGGAAGCAGTCCTTTGTATTTTTATTGTTATCAAGAATTTCCCATTTTGTACATTCTGAAAATACTAGATGTACATGAAGAATCCAACCTTAGATAAAATGCCCATTTTCTCATTTGATTTTCCAAGGCCAGAATTAAATTCAATCTTGTGTCACGTTTAGCACACTAAGCAGAATCTCAACCTCAAACTTTAAATTGTAATACTCAAATCAGCCGTAGACACACAGAATCTAAAGGAACACAGGCCAAACATGGTCCCTTTTATATGTCTGCAGACAAAGCGCATGAATATGTATACTCAAGTTATGAGGGCTGTGAAACAGCAGCTGATATGCTAAATTCTTCAAACCTGTCATGAGTAATTTGGCTTTCCACATCGCCCTGTCCTATTTTCTCTCCAAGTCCAGTTCCAGGTCAGTGGTCACAAGTCGGACCTAATTCGGGTAATTTTTCCGATCTGATATAATTTATTATGCTGTTTGGAGCATTCTCCCTCTGTTATCTGAAATGTGTACAGTTGAAAAATAAAACAGGCTTTGGAAAGACGTTGGCAACAGGAATTATTGCAGTTATTCAAACTATGTTTATGCTCAGGATAAATGTATCAGCTAATTTGATTTAGACTATCAGTATACTGTACTGTACTGTACTGTACTGTACGTCTAAGCTTTACTATTATTGACTACAATTCATGTTGAGTTGGGATATTTAAGCTTTAGAGTATGTCCTTTGTGTGACATATATGCCACCAAACAATTCATAATAATAATAATTCCTTATATTTATTATAGCACTTTTCCAGAGCTCAAAGCGCTTTACAAATACACATTACACACATATCATACATGTAACGGTCATGTACTGTGGACAATACCCACAGACGCAGCGGCGGCGGAGGCGGGTTTCGAACTGGTACATACAGTAGGAGTTGTGTGTTATAACTTTGGTGAAAAGGTTGACTTTTCAATGTTGATTTTTTTAATTAGGTGTTCATTTTATTTCTAGTATTTTAGTTTGTGTGAAAATCCCTTCTCAAAATGTGTTTTAATGTACAGGGGTTTTTGTGAGAGTTAGTTTAACAGTAGCATGTAGTAGATATATATTCAAAGTATATATGCATGCACATGTGTATTCACGTGTTTACGCTACTATTTTCTGACTAACTGATTAAAGTCTGAGATTACACTAAGCTTTTAGCATTCCAACAACAAACTGTTTTGATTTTCTGGGTATTATGTCTTATCTAAACAAATCATTCTTGGTTTAACCCATTTGATCTCGAATAAACCAGCATAGATTAATATCAATGAAAGAATTATAGACAAAGACAATTAGATGCTAAGGATTCACTTAGAGTAGTGTGTCTGTTTTCAGTTGCAGTACTTCACCAGGATGTGAAGTGACATTTTAATTATATCACTGATGAAGATAAATCAGGTCCGTGTTTACTGTTGTCCTCTGTGGTCTTGCTTTTGTAATAAAACTCTTGTTGTATTAGTTATTTCAGTAATGAGATGCAGTATTCCTCAATATCAAATATGGTCTCTAAGGAAAGGAACTGTCTTTATGATAATTCACAGATCTTAACTTTACTTCCGATTACAAACACTAAGAGCTGCGAAAGAAACCCACTTGATGTGTTCATAAGGAAATGAATACATTACATTTAGACTGAAGCTAATGGCATGCATTTAAGGATGCAATGCAGTCTACTTCAGATAAAAGACCATTTTGAGATGTTGAAATGGTTGTATATTAACGATACTCTTAAGTTAATGGATTATAAAGTAAAAGCTTCATATACAATCGGAGAGATTTTCAAAAGCAGTCATATAAATTACCTTCCACAAAACACTCAGGTATTCACAAAAGGCAATCAAGTGAAAGCAATCATGGGACTGAATTGGAATTTGATGTTCTGAAAATAATCTCTAAACTCTGCACCAGAGAAATGCAAGATATTTCTTATGAGTCCCACCGTTTACAGAGGTTTCAATAGGCCTGCCTTTCGAACTGAAATACCTAATGATATAATCATCAGTGCTGCTGACCAGGCATGATCAGCGAGGCCACACAAGTATCAGAGTCAGTGGTAATGAAGGTAAGAAGGGGGCATGGCCAAGATTTAGAAAGTACAAGAGCTTTCACCCTCCCTCTCAGACCCACAAACATACACACACGACGGGAAATCACGTTTCCAAGCATACAAAATTCCCACCTGCTGAAGTTGGTTCCTCACCATCTGCTGCTGTTGAGAGACAGAGACAAGAGACAAAGAGAGATAAAATATGTTAGTGTTTCACAATAATGTCACAGTATTCAGTGTGTCAGCTGCATTCAACAGTGTAGTTTCAACTATATATATAAATATATAATTGATTGCGTTGTGCACAACCATATGTGCAGTAAGATTGTACATGTACAGTAATCCAAGGGAGCATACAGTTTGTAAAGCCAGACACACCTGCTACCTGTAGGGTACAACATTCTGCCAAGACAAATACTCCAGACTGCTAACATGAAGCGCAGCCTGGCACTTTGTCACAGCCCATCCCCCATTTATACAATTCTACAACGCTATGCCCTGATTGGTGGCCTTTGACTAATGTGTGTTCATCATTCTGGACCAGTGTAGGATTAGCCCCTGTGGCATACATACGTGTGCTCTGCATCCCGGGTTCCTAAACCCTAGTCTAGCTCTGTGGCTGAGTTTCTGCCCATCTGGCGTCATTACCGCAGCTCTCAATCTCTATCATATCTTGTCAAATTGCTCCTCAAATGGGCCTGGAAGTTGGACACCGCAATAAAGGCAAAAGACCAAGGGCATCAGATGCATGGGATGACAAATAACAATTTGCCAGTTTTGTTAATCAAGAGATGTGTTACAAGATGAACCAATTCCCTTGGATGTGTTTGGTAGATGATGTATTGGGATGTGAAGCATGTCTATTGCAGTGTCTAATGATACTGCTGCCCACCGATGAGCATGCTAGCTTGATTAAAGTATGATTCAATGTCATGTACATGTTTTCATTCTAAGCATTGCATACTAATTGGGTATTAACATAATATGGAGAGGATTAAGGCCATATAGATCATGAGGCAGACAGGGAGACAGTTATTGATGCCAGTATGTCAAACAACTGCAAATGCATCCAAACGTATTTTAGAAAACTAATCATGTCTGATTTCCAATAATAAAACTGTGAAACGTGCAAAAAGCTGTTTAATCTCAACTCCAAAAACATCAGTGCTCCGTCACTTTGAATCCCCGTGGTGTCTTTGATAGGAAAATAAAATCACTTCACAAAGTGCTCTCAGAGGGTTTTAAAAATGTAATATTGCCAATCTTATTTAATGTGCTACCTTATGGTTCTGTATTCATTGCATCTTCTAAATGTCTAGCAAGACAAGCTGAGTTGACTGTTTTGACAAAGTTAGGACACCCCTGAACCAAATTATTTCAAATAAGACAGCAGTCGTGAATCATTCCTCAGCAGCTGCAATATGAAGGGGAAATAGATTAACTTAGACTCCACTGTGATAAACAATATTAAAGAGTGGATCGCAGCCTCTAACACTTCTTCAACTGTGAGAAAAAACCCAAATTGAAGTCAAAAGGAGCCAAGGACTTTCCCAACCTCTCATCTGGCAGTGGATGGTCCCCTTTGTGTTTCCCCATGCACATTGGCCAATGTAATCACAAAACCAAGCACATTCCACGCTTCACTTAGTGTGGTTTTCTCTCTGCCATTTCCTCTGCTCTCTTACCATAGGGGTCAAGACACATAGCCCACAGACACACACGGTATATAGTTTACACACATAATAACATTCTCAAAGACAAAAACATGCCTCTGAGTGCAGACAACTGTTCACACCCACACATAAATACACATGCTGAGAAGATACAGTCATAAAAGTTAGTTTTTCTTTGTTGTATGTGTTGATGTGGTGAATCATAAGAAACACTGAGCTTTAGTGGTGCACCACACTGTGCTGGAAACATGTATGTCTTCAATTGTTGGGATTCAACACATCACACAAATGATTTCCAATTAAAATGAATTTATTGTTGTCTGACATGAGAAAATGTACCACCCATTTAATTAATAGTTACGAAGATGAGAAGACCGTTTCCAAAATAATTAAACAACACTCTTGTAAGTACTTAGTTGGTTGCCATTATAGGGTAAATGTCTCAGTCGTGCAGACATAGCGGCTGAATGTGACAAACAAGAGATGAGGAGGCAAACTGGATGTTTGCTTGTTTTCACTTTGCTGAACAATTTGTCCTTGCAAAGGCGTACAAGCAGAGATAATGTGACAATGTTAGAGCAATACCTTTTAAGCGGGAAGGCATGGTGGGTCTGACCCTGATGTTGAAACCAGACACATCTGATGTGATTACTTATAATATTGTGTTGCAAAGCCACGAAAGAACAAGAACAAAATATCACATAACTCACTACGAAGATAATAGGAGAGTGGTTATATGCTGTACACCCAATAAAAAGACAAAGAAACCTTCAAATCTAACATCTTTTAATTTCCCTTCCCATAAAAGTGGTCATCAAAGCAAAACCAGCACATTTTCCTCAGCAGTACGGCTATAAACAGATCTATAATGAATCGTGAAAAAATTATGATTTACCACTTGGGTGTACTTGCCTTATACTGTATAAGAAAAACTGCTGTAACATAAACCATAACATTAAGTCGTCAGTTCAGTTTAATGTCTATCATCAAAATGTTGCGAAAACCAAGCCCCATCCATACATATCAAATGTAAGCATATCTAACATTATACGTTGTACCTTCCTTCTCTACATTATAAAAACTAAACCATTAAAATGACAAATGAGTTTAATCAACTGAATATGTCACATGCAATTTCTACAGGAGTGTATGCTCTCTTACAGGTGCCGTAAGTGTGAGAAAATGAATAGACCAATGTTATCAAGACTGATAGATATATTCAGTAGATAAAGACACAGACAGCGAAGGGCATTACCTAACATATTGTCCCATTTCATACAACAAATACTTGGCACATTGATGCATCTTGAGACTACACCAATACATTTGTAAAACATAGAGGGATCTGGATGACATGACTTATTTAAATGGCCCTTGCTCCTTCCCAGAAGAAGGTCCTCTCTGTTTCACGAGGAGCCGCCATCGTGCTATATATTGGTTCAAACTGACAGACAGCTGCAAGGCAGTAATAACCATCCATAATCTAAATGGGAAGCAGCCAGCCTGTCCAGCATAGGGCTGCTGTGACCTCAAGGTGTTCAGTGTAGATAGAGGGCCGCTGCACCGAACATACACACACAGTAAACACACATGTATACGTAAGGTATCGGGTACATATACAGATGTACCATGACAGGTTCGGGATGTAGGAAATGTGTTTGTGTAATATTTCATTTTGCTCCTTTCATTCATCATTGGCAGAAGCTTTGACTTTGTCTCTACATTACGGCTGACTGGGTATGCCTTTTAACAGCAATCTTTACGTTTACGCACACTCACACCCAATCACACAGTATAGAATGCATGATATCAAAAACACAATATGGGTAAATAGTGTATAAAGCCAATATATATATATACCAATAGAATCTTGCATCTCGTTTTCCACGATAGTGACCTTGTGAGTCATTTAAGAAACCTATTAATCGAAACATAAAATGCTGAACATTTGAATGATTCATGCACTTGTGCAACCTCATTCTATTCAATACAATAATGAACCAATATGCGTACGAGTCTAATTAAATTGCACAGAAGGGAGTAGAAAGGCTTGTTGCTAAGGTTGATGACACACACCATGGTATATATATATAAAACGTCTTAATTCGTATAGTCAGGGGTGCACATAACTGGTACGCAGGTACGCATGCGCGGCAACAATCTGAAATGCGTACCGTCACTTGTGTCACAAAGCGCATTTGCGTACCGACGTACTTGTGAAGCTTTTCTAGAAGGCGGTTAGATCACCGGACGACAAAGTCGGTCTCCGTGTGCACAGACAGGGCTGCTGTTAACGACGGTCTGTACAACGGAATTGTGCCAAAACTACGCCAACCGTAGTTGGCGTTCGCGATACAGAGGGCTTCATCAAATAACTTTGAGTGGAGCCAGAAGTTGGAGTACCAAACACTGACTCCAGGTACTCATCCGAGTACCTCACTGAGAAAGTTATGTGCACCCCTGCGTATAGTAAAGGCTATGCGGTCAAATAGGACTGCATGTTTACCAGTGAAATTGTTGTTATTAAAAAGAAACCTTTACCAAACTCCATCACCCAAGTTTCAATTGAGCAAGGCACCTTTCGCACAATCCTCCCTTGGTGTTGTATAAAAGCGGCACACTGCTCCAAATACTTGAATGGGTTAAATGCAGAGTACATTTCACCGTGTGAGCAGAGCTGTGTGTGTGATGATTACATCGTTTTTCATTTGAATTATACATTTCCAAAGTGATTAAAAACAGATTTGCTCAGGTTTCTTATACATTATTTTGATTTAATACAAAATAAGGCAAGGAAGAGTCCTCCTCCCTACATCCAAACATACAGTATGTGCTGTACAGTATGGCATTTTGAGTCAATGGCAAGATTTATTGTAATGCATCACCAATGGTTTCATAGATGTCAACCGGTCCATGTGATATATGTGTTTGCATACGATGCCAAGAAGAACATGGTTGACTTGAAATGAATTGGAGTGTGAAATGCATTTGGATCACCTCTGATGAACCATGTGATCATGTGACATTCAGAAATGGTATTGGAGAAGGTGAGAGTAAAGAGAGAAACACCCTAAGACCACAGAAAGGAGTGTTGTAGATCAGCATATAAGGTCAGTTATGTAGAAAATGATGGACTTCACTGTATCACACAAGTCAAAGTAGAACAATAAATAATCAAATGTTACAACAAAAGCTGTAATAAAAGAACATGTTTGGTTCTGTGCGAAAGATTCACAATAAAAAGTGTTTCATCTGGTCTGTGGTTGTGTTAAGTTTCTTTGTCTTTGATGAAGCCATCTTACTTTTCAACAGGCGAAAGCCCCACTTCAAGAATGCGCTACTTTCTTCTCTTACCAACATCACTTGAGGGGACACAATAGCGATGACATGCAGGAGTTAGTGTGAACACTGTTTGTATCGTGGAGTTTTATTACATTTTCATTAAAGAGACAAATAGATATAATTCCAAGAAATATTTGCCATTAGGTGGACAGTGAAGAGGTTGTTACACATTTACATTGTTTTGAGTGGGATGAGGCTGCATTAAATCCATTTTGTTCTACTTTAAACCGTGTTGTTTCCTTAGCATTAGCATTAACCCCATAACCCTGTAAGGCTTTTGTAATAAATATGAAAGTATTGTTTTGATGTATCCACATTTGTCCGGGTGAGAGGTCAACACAATGATTGCAATAATTGTGTTTATGATAGCATCCATTACACAGTCGTGGGAGCCAGCGACTGTTTCATGATGTTGTTGTTTGATTGCATTGACCTGGTGGATGTTTTGTACACTGGAAAGGTTATGGAGAAAGTTTGTACTAATGTTTGATTCATTAGAATGTTTTAAACTAGCATTGTACTGTATAATGTATGAGTGATTGCCGACAACATTTACATGTAATGATGTGATTGTTAAATGTAATTTTAATGATATAATGAACTAAAATACACGATTGGTCCACATTAGTAGGTTACACATTAACGTCTAAACCTGTTTGTACTGTATAGCCAAATGTAGGTTATCAGCTGTGATGTAAAAACTAAAAATCCCAACATTAATGACTGGACAGAGGTCAAAGCTAAATCTGATATGATGGCTCCACAAAGCTGATTACTGTTACCCTTATGGCCAGTTGACCCATGACTTTGTCAAAAACAATCCAGGTAATGGATCGTATTTACATTTAGCGGGGGAGCATCAATAGTGACAGTCAGCTGTCACTGCTAATGCTGGCAGCCCAGACGCCGCTCGCTGGGGCTGACAAATCCTGTTTGCTTCTGTCAAGTGTCTCATTTTGTGAGTCTCAAGCAGCACAACTTTTGTTACGAGTTTTCATGTTTCTTTCTCTCATTTGGCAGTGAGTATGAGACATGAGCTGTTTTAATCATGATAGCGAGAAAAAGAGAGAATCCATAAAATTAGCACACAAACGGGTTTAATTTGCCACAGGACTGCATTTAATTACTGCATGACTCAAGTTGCAATTTAAAAGGTTCCATGTGTTTCCAGCCATAAATGAGTAGCACTGTCACAAACTACTTGCCAGGCAGATGCAGAATAAACTTGCCATAAATTGTTATAGAGTAGTTAAAATGGTAATTCTAGAGAGTAAGAGTTTTCATTTATGTAAGTGTCACAGTTGAGCAAGTCAGCATTTATAGTCCCTGAGTTTTAATAACACACACATAACATACCAATATTTGGGAAAGAATGAAAATACAGTTTTGTCTTTATTGTTTAAAGACATTTAAATAACTCATTCCAGCTGGCAATAACAACTGCTGGAATTTATATCAAATCATTTTTGCTTGTTTTGAAAGAAAACAGAATAAAGTCTAAAGTGGTGTGCTGCAAATGAGGAATAAGTTAGCTGTGCTGTGGCACATATGGCAATCTGTGTATGTGTGCTACATTACAGATATCACCTTTCCTTGTACCCCCTACCCACACACACACACACACACACACAATCATCCTCGAACCACCAGCAGATGCTTATTGCACATATATCTCCCACATAACATCACCCTTAAAAGTGTTTGTTCCATCATAGTGGTGCTTATTAACATTAAATCATCTTGCTATGGAGTGGGTGGCTTACTGTGAAATGACTCACAGACACAATACCAACAATAATTAGGGAGGCATTGTTGATGTTCTTCCAACTAATGACAAGGAAGTGCAGTCCCTTTATATCAAGCGGAGTGGCAAACACTATCTCTCTTCAAGTAAATAACCCATCCATCCTCATTTTACATTTTTGTCAGTGGAGCAGGAGTTCAGGGTAAGCCCTCCATTAACGAGTGGTTCTTTGACATGTGGTTTAGTAAGTAAAGAGGAAAAAAAACACCACACTCCAGGAGGAGACGAGGGATTTTTTCCTCCGTACAGCTCATCTCAGCTCCTAGAGAGGCTTTACATGCCATTTCAACATCCGTAGTGTAAGCTATATGACATGAAAGTTGTGATATTTTTGAAAAACAGGATAGCTGTATAGTTCACAATGTACAGAATAATACATTGGCTGTATAGCTGTACTTCCCAATGTAGTGGTAAAGGCAGCTGTAATTAACTGTAGTACAGTCAGCCCAATGGAGTGCACTCTACACTGGAGGATATCTTAAAACATCCCAAACTATGTGTCATAATTTAACAGGAGGTAAATAAAACAAACAAGACAACTGAGTCCTCTCCTTTCTACGGAAGCCCTGATGCGCAAGGTGGAAAACAAAAACAAAACTGTTTAAAATCTATAACATCACAGATTGTACACTGTATGTGATTTCTTGTGGATAGGATGTTCAGTCCAATAGAGCACCAAATTGCTATTCCAAGCATAACATAAATAAAGGAATCCTTTCGATCTGACTGTGTACAGGGAAGTAATGTGGTCAATACGGAGTGCAGGCAACATGTCAAAGGCCCGATTCATACTGTGTTTCTGACACACAATCAATATGTTTTTCTGAAGTCTGATGTGAAAACCAACTGACAGCAAAATAATATGTTTTCAATATAGCCATGTTCAATATTGATTGTCCATACCCTTTAGGAGGGTACCGCAACAATAACAGAAATGGACAAAATTGTCCAGACAATGAAGTGCAATCTCTGATGCTGGTCATTTGAGTTGTGTACACATTTGGAGATTTGATCGATTCCTAAGTCAACAGATAGAAAACACGAGCATGTTGCAAGCCATCCAGCCAAAAAACACAGCCATTCATTTACAGATTAATTGTTGCTATTCTTCCAGAAATAATTCCAAACTGAATATCGGTTGCTGCACTGTTTAATGAGCAACCACCAGATGCCTTGGCGAGGGGCTGATATGCATGGCAAGTGTTCCTTTTCAGCAGAGATACTGTTTCATAGGCAGGCTTTTCCACATTTCCCTTTTTTGCTCCGTCTAAAAAAAAATACAGTTTAAAAAAAAGGTTTTATAACCAAAACATTCAAGCCAGATGTCATAACACAAAACTGAACGGGGTCATGGGAGTTTGATTCCAAGTCAAATCAAAGAGGATCCCAGGCAAGTGTTAATGGGTAAACGACTGAATTGATTGGTCTTCATTTTGTTTGTGTGTTTTTTATGAGTGTCATTTCATTGCTATTATAAGAAAAAAGTGAATGCAAAGAGCTGTAATAAACAACTAATGGTACAACACTTGCAATATGAACATTGTGGTCAGATCAAAAGCTCAGTTTCTCTAGTTTCACTTTCTTTGGCTTTTGAAAAAGAAAAAGAAAACATAAGACAAGGCATAGGATATACAGAGAAGGCCCCCTTCTAAGAAAAATGTATATGTATTTGATTTCGGTATTCAAATGAATAATGTAAGTATTGATTATAACCAGAAGAGTGCCAAGAAAAAGAAGAGTGTAGGAGGGAGTCAACAAAGTTGGCAGAAACAGCAGACTACAGAAGTACAAGCCAAGAAGTAAAATCATCCATACTGTAGGAGACAGCTCGCCACCATCTTACAAGAACAGTTCAAAGCAAAATGTAAATGCTTTCATCATTACCTTAACCCCTATGTAATCTACCAAAATGTGAACAAACAACTGACAAAAGTAAATAAGCTCATTGAGTGTTAAAGTTTGCTTAACCCTTTTATCTTGCACAAGCCATTTCCAAAAATGTAAAGATCATTTCCCATCTTTTTTTAAATTGCAAACCTCTGCTTACTTAAGTCCTATTGTCTTTGAAAAGAGAGCTCTATAGTTTTTCATGACATGTGAGGATTAAGTTGTTAAAACTGTTCTTGAAGAAAGTAAAACCTGTACACTCCAGATATCACAAAATAATAATGGTCAAACAGACTTTATCATTTGTGGCACAGAAAGCTGTCTGGATATACTCAACTCAAACACCTACCAGAGCTGCCATCTTTTTTTTGAGAATTTAATTTAGTTATCACAAGTACTTGACACCTAGTATGATGCACAGTACTGTGACTTCAACACAACTACTTTTAGCTTTTATGACAGTTTGGATATAGTTCACACATCTTTTATTTACTTTACTTATTAGGCACTCTTTACATGTTGTTTTGTCAGATAAACCTGAAATGTTAACTGAAAGCAATGTGTAAACCATGGATTTTGCAAAAGTTGTGTTTAAAGGTCACCTTGAACACTTTTCATATGAAGTCATGCTTTATATTAAAGGGGACCTATCATGCAAAATGCACATCTCTAAACACGGGGCTACAACGGAGCTGATCCAGATTTGCGTCCGATATGACGTAATATCGGAAATGTATGCTGGCTTTACACCCACGGCCCTATTAGAAACGTTGCTATCAGAAAAAATGCCCGACTGTTTTGGACGTAATATGGTCGGTGTTTACATTAGCATCGCTAACACTCATAGCTAACCTGTACTGCACAGAGCATGTGTGTGAAGAAGCAGGAAATAAAAAGGAACTCACCTTGTGGTATAACCGGCAAGAGAGAAAGCCTTTGAGCTCCATACTGTTTCAGAAATAATCCTTGATAATCCATGATATGGCGTTTCATCACCGCAGTATTTAGTTTAGACCAGGGGTCACCAACCTTTTTTAGGGTGAGGGCTACTTTAAAAAAATAAAACAAGTCGGGGGCTACTTTTACCCCTTTTTTTGTTTTTGTTTTTTGCAGTGTGTTAGCACATTTTAACATTATGATATGCTGACCTTTAAACTTTGTGTGCTGTTTGGGTCTGTGGGACCCGTTTTCAGTGTTTACTAAAAGAACATGTATGCAATTTAATTATTTTAACCTGCTTTATTTGGGGGTGGACGGGCCTCACCTCCTCTAGGGGGGTCCTCACCTCCTCTAGGGGGGTCCGGGGGCATGCACCCCCGGGAAGATTATTTTTAAATGTTGAAGTGAAATGCATCAATCTGGTGCACTTTGAGCACAACATGAATTTATGGAAACAGCTCTCAACACTCTATGAAAGGGAGCTGTATACTTTTCAATAATCCAAACATCTTTAGAATATGATCACAACCAATAACAAATCATTTAAACTGGTTTATTCTTATCTTATGTTAGCTTATTTTATTTATGCTTATTTTACTAATCACTCCCCTTTCAAACTGTTTTTTTTATTTAATTTTTTTTTTTTACTGTCCTATACACATTGGAATGATTTCTTACTTTATCTATATTAAATAGATAAAGGTGTGCTCTCCCTAGCTCTCTCGCTCGCTCTCTCTCCCCCCCTCTCTCTCTCTCTCTCCCCCTCTGTCTCGCTCGCTCACAGAGGCTGTATGCTCCTCCGTGTCGATGACGGCTTGCGTTAAAAAATAATAATAAACATATTTGTAAAGTGGGGGGACACAAACGGGATTTCGAAAAGAGCGGGGGACATTTCCCCCCTGTCCCAGGTGGAAATTACGCCATGCGTGTGTGTGCGTCAAGTGCAATAAATATATATGCAAGTTGCAACACACACAGAGTAAAACTCTGCCTCCCATGTGTTGTATAGGCTGGCATGATAGGCTGTTCAATGGGGCTGATGTGTTGTGTAGAATCTGCCAGAAGGAAAATCAGCGGGGAGGTGCCACATTGCTTTTCTTCCAGACTGCAACGCTGGTCCCGCAAATCAAGCAAGAACGTGATTGGTCGATATTCATTGTGGGGGTGGGGAGAGGAGGGGTGTTAGATAGATATAGAGTTGTAGTAAGTAGATAGAGTTCGCTATGATTTAGGTTTCGTTTATGCATAGGGTAGATTCTTTTATTTACATTTCCTTTTTTGTTTTGTGTATTTTATACATTTTGGATTTGCTTGGCGAGCTATTTTTAGAACATGCCCCGCGGGCGACTCACGTTGCCCCTGCGGGCGACTAAGTGCCCGCGGGCACCGTGTTGGCTACCCCTGGTTTAGACAGTAGCTGCCGGGTCCCGCATGAGCTCAGCCTCCTCCTTTTTTATTTTATCAATCTTTTTTTTTTTAAGCTTTATACATAAAATCAGCACTTTAGAAACAGGAAGTGAAATAGAGGGATATGAGGCATGGCTAGAATGGGTGATCTGTTTGGTATTTTGAGCAAAACACTTCATAGACATTTTTTTATATATTTGTATATATCTGAGACCTATGCTATTGCCTAAAAATAGCATGATAGGTGACCTATAAAAGTATAACGTTTTTGAAAGTTGCTCATAACTGAAAAAGTACCTGCATCACTGTAAGTCAGCCTAACTGACATGAATACTTTTAGAAATGGTGATAGTTTTCATGGAAAGCCTGGAAAAAGCTTGTGCATCTTAGCAATGTGATGTGTTTCTGATAAGTTACATATTATCACAGCACCCGTATTACACTTATGCTGTTGTATTAAAATCCAATTTTAAGTATGTTTAAAAAAATAGAACAGCTGAAAAAAAGAAGCCATCAGTCCACACAAATCAATCTCGTCTTCCATTGTGCATCTTGTTATTTTCCAAATGACAAAGAACCCAAACTTGAAAGAGTAAACTGAATCTTTGTTTCCTTGCCAAGTGTGAATCTGAGGCGCAATTTGTTCACATCAAAGAAAAGAAGAGAAACCCTGACTCATTCCACTGTGTTGCACATTGTTACTGTAGAAAGGGAGGAGGGGTGAAACGCTCACTCCTCCTAATTGGATGTAATAGCTAGAGGGAATAAGCCCGCTTTGGCCTCAGGGAGGGGGAAGCGAGAGGAGATGTTTAGAGAGGGCTGAAAATGCTAAACATCCATGGAAGAGCAGAAAGACAGACAGTGTGGTTCTTAGCACAAACACAGCCTACTATTCAGAAACAGCACCATAAAGTTAGGGCACAAAAAAGACAAAAAAATAAATGAACATGCAGGAATGTGGACGCGAACTAAAAGGCACCAGAGAGGAGATGGTCTGAGAAAAAGGAGCACATAAAACAGATGAAATGGTTGTTGATAACAGAGACCATGCTGGTTCTTAGGCTATGAAAGCGTTTGGGAGGACCTAGTCCAGAGAGGAGAGATCCAAGTCAGCATGGCAGGGACATTTTGAAGATGAGAGAGAAATCTTTGGTGCTCCGTTGAAGTCCGTCAATTGCTGATGGCAGTCCTTTAAACTCTCCCCCTCATTGAGTTTAGGAGATTTTTACAGCTAGTGGAACTGAGGCAGAATGGGCCCATATTAGTATTTAAAGCGGTCAAACCACAAGTGATTTCCTCCTTTCAAACAGATCCAAATCTAACGGCTTGGTCAGTCCAGCATTTCTCTGCTTTTGAATATCAGCAATCAGTCATTTTGGACCAGAAATTGCTCTTTGGCATAGTTGTCAGTCAGTCATGATACACTTATTTTGCTTCGCTTTGGGCAGAGCCAAGCAAGCAGACTCCCTCTGTTTCCAGTCTTTTTGCTAAGCTTTGCTAAATGACTGTATTACCCAAAATGTCTAACTATTTGTTCAACTTATTTCCAGATAGATACACAGACTGCAAGTACTGACAATGTCATTGATCTTCCGGTACCATCTTGGTTGCCTTTATGCAAAGTAAAGGCAAAATGCATGAAAGGATCCTTTGTTTAACCCTCCTATTGTTTTCGTTTACCCCCCCTTACTTTGGTGTTCGCGGTCAAATTTGACCGGTCCTGTTTTAACTGCTATTACATTAACACAAAAACCATTAATTATCACCAAATTTCATTTAACACCCTTTCAAACTGTAAATATTGTATCAGACTACTGGTATACATGAAAAACTGCAGTAAATATACAAAGAATAGACACTGAACATGTATTGCGTGTGCCAGGTGTGATCCATGTGGGGGGATGGGCACATAAGAGCGGGAAATGTGTCAAATTGTTCTGTGTGTGTGTGTGTGTGTGTGTGTCAGGTGTGATTCACATGGGGGGATTGGGCACATAAGGGGGGGGAACACATCTAGAGTGAGTGAGTGAGTGAGTGAGTGAGTGATCGATCTGATCCGGATGGTTACTAATTCCTTTTCTTTATGGCGGTCATTTTTGACCGGGAACACCATGGGTGTTACAAAGTTGACTAAATCATCCAAAATTCAATGAAAGTGGTGGTCAGCAATTGTATATGTTCAAATGTCTACTGTGAAGGATATCATAAAGCCTTAATGCAATCGAATGTAAAACAACAAAGTTATGATTGATGAAAGTAGTAAATCGGTCAGATTTGACCTGAAGACAACAGGAGGGTTAAACTCCAATACCTCTCCCTACAATGCATAATATGATATAAGGTCTGGGAAAGCCTAAACCAAAACCTACAGCAGCCATAATAAGCATAGAGTGGTTACGCTTTGGTCACTGTGAGGTGACAGGCTTCAACCAACATAATCATCTCAAAGGCTTGCGCACACAAACACTTCTCTTTGGAATCCTTGTCTCAAAAACAACTTATGTTGCCACAAAAGCCTCCAACCATAGCACTCAAAGGAGTGGAGATCTTTCTTCCCCAGCCAGAGGTATCCTACCCTCTAAGGTCTGGCTAAGCCCAAACCACTTTCTCTGAGAAATGCTTTTAATCGTTTGAGACCACCTCCGCTGCTCCTCTGACTTCATACTGGGACTAAACCACATTTACTTTTCAAACAGTCTGTGCTGAGATATATTCCCACAGGGGTTCTAAATTCCAGATAAGACCATCAAGGCTAAAGTGTGTGGTGTGGTTAAGACCTAAACTGTGCTCAGAGAAAAATTAAATAACTGAGCAGTTTGAAGGGCGGGTTAAATGCAAACAAACAATCAGAAATTCCCAGCAAGCTTGTTTCTTTTTCTTTAGTGTAAAGGTCTCCTTTCTTGTTAGGAGTAAGCCTGTCCCCCATTCTGCCCTCTATTGCTCTCATTACTGCATCCTGCCTCAGCCATCTATAAGCCCTGCAGAGGTGCACAGAGGGCTTTCATCTGAGGGGAAGATCGATACCCCTCCTCATCATGGGCCAGGGGCAGCGAGGATGCACTCAGCCCTGTGTCTAGAGGGTTCCCCGGATTTTGCAGCAACCTGGGACCAAGGACTGAGGGTTTATCAGGTGAAACCATCACCTGTGTACAGTATGAACCATGAAGTCACTATGGAATAGAAATGTGCTTCGGTTCCAAAACTATAGGAACATTTTAAAAGCAAGCACTTTACGATCTTAACGGACATAATGTAATTACAAGGGATATTATGCCAGGCTGCCATTATAAATCACTCTAAAACACAATCAAATGCAGTAGCACCAGCTTATATAAGTGTTGCAGAGTTAATACTTAACTAACCTGCTAATATAACCCCTTTTTATGAATGCCTAAAAGTAGTAAAAAATGTTGATTTGGTAACGTTTGGTTATCAAACTAGACGGGGCAAAGCACAAAAAGTCCCAACCCAGCGATGTGAGACACAAACACTGTACCTATTTGTGGTTACCTATGTCTTTAGACCAAAAGAGTAGTTTATTTGTATGATCCTCATAATAAGATATATAATTATGACTCCTCAAACCTTTGACCAAAAACTGAGATATTTTACATTTTAAAATATAAATTAAAAAGTACAAGACAATGAAGTAAAGTTTTAAGCATAAACATGCCTTTGGATTATCTCAATTACATGTATCTTCAAATACTTATGTTATCTTTAATGACAAATCCTATTGTAGCAAAAAGTAATTAGCCAATACAAATGAGTCTTTTGTTAATCAAAGACTGGCAGAGAAACATAAAATTCAAGACCTTATGATGGATTATATCAATTAACATAACGTATATGCGTCATATCTTAGGTTATGGTAATTAAAGCACATACATATTTAACTGGATTCACAATATTCTTTTCAATAATGCCATTGCATGAAGAGAGTAATGGATCCTTGGAAATGCGCCGACATTCGATTTGAAATGGTTACGGTGATCAGATCATTTCAGTCGTATTTAAACAGAGCAGGGATGTGTTTAATTTAGAGAATAAGCAGTATTGCATTGTAGTGTTATGCCACTACATACATGTCCTTGCAAGTGTCTCTTAAAACCTACTGTCTATAGTAGCGTGTACTATAATAGTTATTGTACCCTGCAAAGAAAATTGTGCGATGAGTTTCTGGTTAAAAAAAAACACCTAATTTAACCGTACAGCAGAGACAGACTCAGTACGACTGACCCTTCCTTACTGCTAACATCCACTGGACAGCTGAGCTGGTGCCTGAGTTTTGAAACATGGCGCTGTGCGTGTCTCTGCCCCCACCCCCTCGCTTCTCTGCACGCTCATTACAGATGTCCTAGTTTGCTCGTGAGCCAGGAGAGCCTTGCTAGCCTCATTACAAACTTGGAAAACCTCCCATCTTTTGTACCCTTTTTTTACAGACAAGATCTCCCACACTCGTGCTTGTATCCCATAAGTGGAATAAAAAGGTTCATCAAACATGTATAAAGAAGTGGAGCGAACATCTCATCTGAATCTTTGCAGTAACGTGCTGAACAGGGAGGTGTCTGCGATGGAGAGCGCTTGTGCAGATTAACAGGCAAGGAGAGAAAAAGATGGGTGAGGGGAAAAAGCCTTTTATTTGAAAACTGTGTCACTAATTCAGAGGATTAATGCATATTCAACAGCACATGAAGGCATTTCCGTGACCCTGTTCGTTAAATGTTTACCTCATTAGCACTCTTGTTGTCTTGATGTTTTCCATGTGGCATTTTGGATGAAAGGGAAATTATGCCACACAAATACTCTGTGATGGAGCAACTCGGATTCAAAATTCACAAAGGATCCACTGGCAAATGAAAATGTTTTGTCTTTTCGCGTGTGTATGTAAGAGACAGAGAGACAAAGAATAATAATGTTGATAAAGCCAGGACAACCATTCAATTGAATATAGTGTCCATAATATCATGTATTTATTTGCAAAGGAAACATTTTGGGAAATATGGTTATTCGCTTGACCAATTTTAGACATGAGAGTGGAACCAAGCTCCTGATCAGCCTCTCCTACATGAAGCTCAAGCCATGTGCCACTTAGCATAGCTTATAGCATGAAGATTGGACACAAAGAGAAACAACTATCAGGGCTATCTTCTAAAACATTTATTTAAAAAAATGTGCCTACCAGCACCCAGCTCACTAATTGTCACGTTAAAAGTCATCCTGAATGTCAACCAAATAATATAACCTAAATATACCTCATCACACACCACAGCTGCCATCTAAGTTCATTTCAGGTACAGTGGTTTTCGAAGGGGAATGTATGGTCACCTTTACAGCTAAGAAACGCTGCCCCACTCTTTCTCTACGATTGAGGCAGAGAGAAGGCAGGTTAAGGTCAAGCTAGCTATTCAAACTGTGAAGAAATAAAACAAAGAAAGCTGCATTCGATGTTGCTTATTACAATAAATGCATGTTTGAAGTACAAGAAGAAGTATTAACAAAACATCTTTCGATCCTTGTTCCATTCATACTTAACACCCACTGGCCTAAGCTGTGCATTGTGTGTACTGAAGAGGGCAGGCCCTGACAAATTGAATTTCTTCATCCCCCTTTCTCCTTGGTCAGTGAATTGGATGTAGCAGGAACAACTTCTGTGTTGAGCAAGACAAGACTCAGCGTACAGTGGCTTTACGATGATGAACAGTCACGGTTGATTGTTGGACATCAAAATGTTAAAAACTATTTTTCAGTGATTAGTTTACGTCTCCTTGAATCAACACTCAGTCCCGTTCAGCTGTGTAAGCAAAACTGAGCAGAAGACTGCAAATCAAATATCACCGGCTGTACACACACGATAGAAAGGAGTAACTAACAGAACAGCGTACTCAAACACTGGCTTCAGGCGCAAATAGACCGGCGTGCATTTACAAAAATGAGCATGTACCACAATCAAACAATTCAATACAAATCCAATACACAGCGAGCGCAGGGCGAAAGCTATGGAATATTTGTATGCATACCATCATGGCCAATCTTTGCCCAGCTACAGCAGCTGCATTATAATCGTGGTTTGATGTGCTATAATTATAACTTCTAGAATATGTGTGCGAGTGTTTGCGAGAGAGGCAGACAAACGGAGAGATGGAGATAGAGAGGGAGGGTGAGATATCCCACACAGATTTCTCCTCATTGCTTTGAACCTGGTTAAAAATACACTCTGTGATTTAAACTTTTGAACCACTAATTTAACTTGTCAGACACTTCACAGGTTCGACACTAAACACAGGAAAAGATCTTGAAGCACGTTGTCCACGTACTTCAGTAGGACTTTGCCTGCATCTGCAGTGCAGCAACTACCTGGAACAGCATTGATTCAGACATTGGCAGGTTAGAAAGATCATACTGGTAAATATTTCATACCTCGAACACTGGTGAATTATACAGAGACCACACTGTCGAACCAGCTGGCTCAGAAGCAAAGACAATGCTCAACATGGTGAAGGATGTCAGAGGAATTAACTTGGAAACCAAAGAAAATGGGAGCAATACTTTTTATAAATAAACATTTAAAGGTGGGGTAGGTAAGTTTGAGAAACCGGCTCTAGATACACTTTTTGTTATATTCCATGGAATGCTCTTAACATCCCGATAGCAATGAATATCTTAAGTGCTTTGACAAAAAATCCATTAAAAAATGTCATCTGTGGAAGCCGTAGTACTGTAAAAAGCACGACCAATCATTTTAGCCGGCCCGGCTAAAATAACTGGATGGCCGACCTGCCTGTCAGCCTTCCATCTGTGCACAAACTTATCTCGTGCCCTCATTGGTCATGTGCGCGTTCGTGTGTGTTGGAGGAGGGGCTCTGTAAGGAAGTGGCAGATTTGTTCCGGCTGTGTCTTTTCAAATTCCAGCGCACTCGAGCTGGTTTCTCCAAAATTACCTACCCTACCTTTAAAGACATTGAGAATTAAACCTAAACAGGAGTGATGTTCTTTGAAAGATTAGGTAGTTTGTTTCAAGTTAAGTAAATATCATTGAATGTCAATCCAAAGAAGGATATAGTTACAGTAAACATATTTTCCTTTCTATGTATTGTTTCATCTTTCCTTTCAATGTTTATGCAGAGCAGTAGTGACACATCCAATGGTGTGCCTATTTATCGCATAAAACTGTGAAGTCACAAATACTCTATAAGATATCTATTGATTCGGCTCGATTTAACCCATCATTTAAAAACACAGAACTACATCATAATTAATGAATTACTGAAATTTGTCAAATAAACCTCAGGCTCCTGATGATGACTTTGATGACACACGTTCAGAGTATTTCTGTCTTATCCCCAGCGTGTCTGCTTTACCCTTTGGGCTGTCCATAGAGAGGAAAAACACAAATCCAACCAATCATAGTAGTGTTAAATGGTTGATGAAAATGTGTACCAAAAGACAGTATCATCTCTAATATATAATAATAATATGATATATTTATTCCGAATGAATGCAACATTAGTTTACCTGGTGTGCCTGTAAATACATCAAATGACATGACCTAGTATAAACTTGTTTGATTTGTCTTCATTACGCTAACGTCAAAAGAGGGTTAAACCAAGCTTACACTTTTTGTCTGTAAGCCATTTGGCACTCCTTGTCTTCCTGAGCTCATCTGAGTGACTAAGAGCTGCCTTGTTGCTGGATGTTGCTGCCTCAGACATGTTTCAATTTATTTGGACTTCTGTTGGCCCATGATTGCCCCTGAAAAGATTTTGGAGGAAAAAGCAATCCAATCATCAGTTCCATACCTGTAGCAATTACCAAAATGGTGCAACTTGTTGCAACCCTTTCACTCTTTTGTAAGTGACAATGAATGGCAGTTTTCTAATGGGCTTTACTTTGAAGTTTGAAGGTGAGTGGTTGCTGTTCATTGAACTTCACAATAAAGGCACTTTACCATCCTGGCTCTCAACTCCACACACACACACCCGAGTGACATCTAAAACATCTGCTGAAGATGTTTCCCTATTTTAAAAAAGACAGTTTGTTTCTCAATGGCAGGCATTTAATTCATCCCCTCAAATAACCTTCCTAAAAAAGTGGGCAGAAGTGCAGGCTGGTTTGTTCATATTTGAGTTGAAGAACATATCCCTTTTAACAATTATTTTTAACAGTAAGACTCCTTTGTTGTTCTCAATCACTCACATATTCCCTTTGTTGGCATCTAGCACAATTTAGTGTAAAAACTGAATGGCTGACATGATAAATAAAGGGATATTGTATTTGTTTTTCGGCAAATGAGTGAAGTATAGAATTAGATGCACATCCATGCTGTGCTTAAGAGCCAGAATTGCTGCCTAGACTTTGTGTGATGACATTTCTGGGTTACTTCTCCCAGCTTCAAGCATACACACCCACACACACTCACACACACACACACACAACACATCATCCTCAGTACAGGTATGGACATAATCTAATATATAATATAATATAAGTTAAAAATGCTGTAAACTCGAGAGGGGAAATATCTGAGAATGAGATGAGATGCACAAACAAATACTAAAAAAAAGTAGGGAGACATTAATTTGAAAATTATGTTATCTTTGTTTCACTTTAATTTACAAGATATAATCAGAACAATTGAAGGATGGATAGAAAAGACAATAGTAATAGATTTGTCACCTGGCACAATAAAGTGTGAGACTTTAGCTTCGGGGACATGCAAAGGAGTTAAAGGGTTAATAATTAAGGTTGCTTTAGTGACCCTGGAGTGTAGATTGTGACATCGGGCCATAACATATAAAAGTATGCTTCTGGATTAAGAATAAGCCCATATCTCCTCAGGGCATGTTGGAAGTAAAGACTTAAGCCACCTCCATATCTGATCTCAACGAAGTAGATTGAGTTGAGTGTGCCTATCAGAGATACTATATCTGACCAAAGCTAAGATCATTATTACTTTAACTCCTCAATCTTAAATTGACTTAGGCAGGCTTAACTTCAGACTTCAGCTATTAAAGTTTGCTTGTTCAATAAATGTGGGCACAAATATCACAACTTTGTGTTTAATGAAAAAACGTACCAACACAATATTTTCCCATTACAAACTGAGCATTCGAATGGATGGCCTACAGACAACTGAAAGTAGTTTACAGACACAATATCAGGAAACAGACTTGGAGAGAAGGGAAAACTATATAAATTACAAGGATAAAAGGCATTCATATCCTCAAACAGAGCAGCTATTACAACGCGAGAATGTGTCAGGAGCTTGCTTTTTGTGTTATGATAAAACATTCAAACATTCAAAGGTCTATGCGTCATTCATCCGTCTGTGTAAAAGCTTTAAAGTCTGAAATATGACATTTTGTTTTTAATCTCATTGTCTTAAAGCTTTAATCTTACAAAAGAGCTTAAACAGGCTGGATCAGCTCCTCAGACATACAGGCTGCTGCAGTTCTGCACTTAATCCAAAATAATGTATTCTGCGTATTGATCTGCTGAGGAAAGGTGGACTCTTTCACTCATGGCCAGCACTGATAATGAAAGGCTGATGTTGCTCTGACACTCTCCTGGCAAAGAAATGGGTGCTTTTTGAGCATATCCACTCCAACTTAAATACAAAAATTGTGCTTGGCTCACTTGAGGAATGCAGTGAAAATCCACCCTGATGCTTGTCAGTGAGCTTTTCGCACACATGTATGGAAACACACACACACACACACACGTCGTCTAGCAATATCCTAACATAATGACACACTTAATGTGTTTAAAGGCAGGTGTTTGAAAAACAAAATAAGTTAAAAAGCCAAAGAGATTACATTATACGGTAATTATATGGCCTTATTGTTGTTGCAGCCTGCAAGCTTCCACTTAAAATGCTTTTGTTTGACGGTAAACAAATTTATTTATTTAATACTAATGTAGCTAAATGATATTGAAAATACAGTGCAGTTGAAATGTAGCCTGTTTTGCATTTGCAACTAAACAGGCAGGCAGACAGAGGGGGTTGGGAGGATGGATTAAAAGCAACTACACCGTGTATGTTAACATGCACAGAGCATTATGAAATGTTTAGTTTCCCATTCAAGTAAAAGGGAGAGAGTGGGGATAAGGAACGCATCTTAGGAACATGGCTAATATAAAGTTAGTTTGACTGTATTTCTCAGATTAAAGGCTTAAAATGATGATTGATGATGGCAGGCTACTGTGTGGATGGTAGTGAAGTCTAAATAATGTCATGTTTTCTGATGCAATTAGCACAATGTATTCATCTACCTCAAAGGTTTTAAAAACTTTTTAGCTTCATTACAATCTAGCTTAATGCAAATCATTGCTACTTTATAGGCATTATTAAGGCATTGCAGTGTTGACACTTTAATTGAATGCGAACCCATGTTTGTTTGTGAAGTTCAAATCAGTAGATTACTCTGGCCTCTTTATTAAGCCATAGCACACAACTGTATATGTTTATATTGCATAACTATATGAAAATAAGTGAGAATGAGCTGCGACCCACGGCAGCCATTTCCCTTGATGCAGTCAGAAGCTTATATATGAACATTACATTAAAGAGAGTAAAGTAAAAATGTTTACACTGGAACAGTATAGTCATTAAACCACTGTTCTGCCACACATCACCTTCCACTAACAGTATTGAAAAGTGTGATGTACTCTATGATATTAAACCTGTAACTGTTATATGTTCCATGATGAAAAAGATTTGTCAAAACAACAATTTAAGGCCAGCTGTACCATACAATTACATTATCTACTTCAGGCTAAATGTGTTCTGTCTGGATAGCTTTTGATGGCTTTTCTTTGTGGTGAGTCAGGAAAGTAGTGAGCCTCAGCAAACTCACAAACAATCCCATACAATATGTTACAGTTCATTTAAGAAAGACATCATATAACTTCATTATCTGCAATGTTTTTGACACACACAAGCGCACACTGTGAGCCTGCACTGTGGGCCAGCTTGTGCCTCCAAAACTTGAGTCATTAATCTCGACCCAGTGGGATTACTTAAAACCAGCATGTGGTCCTTTGAATGCTCAAACTTTGAGAGGATGTTCTGCTGTTTGTTCTTAGCTTTAAAAAAAGTGAAGTAGACTCAACATGAAATGACACTACAAACGAAAAACTCTTATAATCTCTTTACTGTTCCAGAGAGCCATTTTTCTTTCCTGGCACAGTCACGGCCTGGATTCGACACTGGCATTATTAGTATGCTAAGACGATCACTGCTTATGCCAGCCTTCATAATGTTACATGCTGCTTTTGGTAATTTTTAGACCTTTAACATTTCTGGGAACATTTACAATCAATGTTTCCAGAGTTTTGTGAATAGACACAGGCAATACCTAGTGTGAAAAAAGTCTAATTTAACTGCAGATCAGGCTTTGAGTATGTCTTATTAACACATTCAGTTTTCAATGTCTGACAAAATGAAGAGTTATTAAGCCTCAATTCACCTAGAAAATATAAAATTGGCCCAAAACCACAGTACATCGCCTACACCAGTATTGGAGCTAAGTTAGATCATCATGATTAGTCAGGTAATACATAATATGATCAAGTAGTTTCTGTCTGAAAGATTATACAAGTATGTAATGGCTCAACAAACGTATTTTACCATTGTGCTGCCCATTCTTATCTCAGGGCCATGTTCTTAGTGTGTGTCCTTGAAACCTCTGTAACTGTCTCTCTCATACCCTCCCAATAAGTAAAGTAAAAAATGCAGGCAGGACAAGACATGCCAGACTACAGCAAAGACAAATAGAATCAAAATCCATTAAAATGTCGACATGGGAGACAAATTAACTCTCCTTTGACTATTAAGGGGATTAAAGAACGTCTGCAGTGACAATTAATAACCCAATCATGTTCCGTCAACATGAAAAAAAAAACTAAGTCAGATGCCATTGTTAAAACAGCAACAGGAGGAGGCTTTGTGGAAAGAGTGATTCCCATGTTGTGATATCCCATGTGTAATTTCCTTGTGTGTAGGTTGTCTTCCAATGAGTTGCTTTCAGTCCTTTGCTTATCGTGTCTGCTGATCTGACAGAGGTCTGACCTCTCTCGACTGATTGAAGACTGTGCCATTTAAAACCGTGAAGGGCATTGTTGCAAGGCATTGTTATTAAAGTCACCTGTACATCTACCATAACCTTCAATGGCTAGTAAATGTAATGAATGTTTAGATAGACTTTTATATTCTGCACGCATTTCAGGAAAGCATTTTCTATTAGTATTCCCACCATAACAAAAGCCCTATTTGTTTCTGCACAGTGGAAAGCACACATAAAAGTGTTTAATTTAAAGTAAACCAAGAACAATTCAACAACTAACTGAGTTGTTTAATTCATTAAATATCCTAAGGGTTAGAAATATATTTATAAAATGCATTTTTCAAGACTTAAATTCTTGATAAATGTTTGATCTAAAAGACAAATGTGAAATGTCCCAAAGCAAAACGGTGTATTTAGATTGATGAAAAAGCAGTCAATTATCACATTTGAGAAGCTTTCACCATGAAATGTTTGGGAAATGTGTTAAGTATGACATGAATAAATTATGAAATTATTATGATTTGGTTGAACAGATCAGACAATGGGTGTGTACATGTGTGATCTATAAAAGAAAAACACCTTCAGCAAATGCAAAACAGATTCGTAATGCAACAGTGAGAGAAATATATCTCCAAAATATAGTAATCAATACATTTTCTGTTGTTTGATCATTCATCAGCTAATTGCTTCAGCTCTTGCCAATACTGTACTGCTGCAGCCATTTGTTTACATATCTGAGGTCATATATCTGCAGCGATCAATACATTATATAATGTATTGATCGCTGATAATAATGATAATTATAGCCCAGTGTGCATGGAAAATGTAAATTAGTTAGTTTACATCTATCTCATTTGCAGCTGGTTCTTTTGTTCATCCAAATGTACAATATGTCATTAATGCTAGCACAGAAGTTTTAAAGTGTCGAAAATGTGCAGTTTGTTAGCAGGACAAGAAACTAAAGATCCAATCTAAACCCCATTTATTCTAGAAATCACAACGTTTCTACATCAGTGCTTTGTGTTTGACCAACTCATTCAATTGTGTTTAGCGAGTTAAATCTTTGAGCGAAATGAACAGTGACCAACAATATTAACACTGATCATGATTCCCCAATAGCATGCAGTCCCATTACCCCCTCCAGATGGCTGTCCATTTGCCTAAAAGACTATAATTGTGCAGCCATTATAACAAGACTGAGA
Organism: Trematomus bernacchii; assembly: GCF_902827165.1. NCBI lineage: Eukaryota > Metazoa > Chordata > Actinopteri > Perciformes > Nototheniidae > Trematomus > Trematomus bernacchii. Next base: position 432,995 of record NW_022988043.1, read on the forward strand.
CTCAAATTAAGATGCATAAAATTAATTAATACTGACTCTCTAAACAGGCACAAAAGCATCTTAGAGAGCCCAGTGGTGCAGTCATGTGCTTTGTCCAGGCGGACAGGCTGAATCCCAAACAATGTGTGAGAGTCAGCACCAGTAACCAACCAGAGGAAGTGATGTATTGCACACTGACTTGGAACAATGCAGCCTGTTTTACCTGAAGGCGAATGTTTCTACCCCATCAATTTGTTTCAGTGGACAGAGGCACCCTGTGACATTCTCAATAGATTGTCTGTTAGCAGCTGTTACTGAAGACACCTGCTACTTTTCAGCAACGAGGCAAGGCAAGGAGCTTCTGCCAATAAATCTAATCATCACTATGCATTATTTATGATGGGGATTTCAATGCTGTTGGACCTTTTGATTCCTGTCCAGTCTATCTCTCTTTCGGTTTGAAAAAGAGCAATTGTGCTGCTAAAATAGCTGCCAACGTGATAAGGATAGTTATAAGGATGCTCAAAAACAGATCAAAATATGTTAGCACCCTACATATAACCCCATCTTCTCCTAAAAACAGCTGTACTCAGTTAAGAAACAGATGGAGAAAAATCCCTTTACAATACAACAAATTTAACCAGGATATGATTAATTGAGGGACAAGTGCAGGGTGTATTTTTATCTCACTGAGCCTTGAAACAAGTCGACCCACGGCACCAAAGCTCTCTGTTTTACCTCAGCTTTCATTATGCCAGCCTAGCGGGGAGTATAATATCTTGTAGCAGCTGATTCTGAGTTGACACTGCGATGCTTAGGGAGCCTTAGAAACTCTGCTTAAGGCACACTCCTGGTGGGGAGACTGAGGTCTGTCTGACATGTGTGACTCCTGAGGCGAGCATGTGGCTAAATGAATAGAGACAGGACGGATGGCATGACCTACTTCCATAAGGGCTACACTGATTTCTTTACACTAATCCCACAGGTACTGTTCTGCACTGTTCATGGGAAATATACAAATCTTAAATATGCCTATCACCAGAAACCAGAAGGGTGAAGGAGGAGGGATGGGAATAGTTTGAATGCTGATCAGTGGGCAAGGTGAATATAAGCCTTTAACAATAATTTCACTGTGCTTAGAGCCATCTGACAATTTTGTCAAAATTCTACATTAGACTTAATAATGCACAACTGACCTTCTCCTGATGTCATCCTAGTCAATAGTGGTGCCATGATGTAACTAACACAGGAGGCTCTCCTATATCTCCTCTATGTGATAGCATCTAGGTCTGGCTAAAGCCCACATTGGAGGTATCTTTCCATTTATCTTTTCTTATTACTTCAGTTGGAAAAGTGACGTCCTTTCTATCTTAACCAACCCGGGCTAAATCAGGATGCACAGCTTCTTTTTTTTATCCTCTGGAAGCATCACGGAGGAGCGAAGCAAACAGTTGAAGATTATCACTGTGAGGGGGGCGCATTAAATACAGGAGCGGTGCATATTTCTGATTAAAATGTGCGCCTGCTGTAAGAACTGAGGTCGTCCCTATCACGGAGAAAAACGTTAGAATAAAATAAAAATGCACCATATGTTTCATGTACTCAAACAAGTGTTGCGTAAACGTAAAGTATAACAATTTAGCAACGAGTTTTGCACAGATTACACGCGATAGTGGTCGGTTGCCAAACCGTGCCGACAGGCTGCTTGCATTCCGCAAACAACACAGGCTCTCCATAAACGGACATTACACCACACTATCCGTGAGTTTCCTCATTTAAATACTAATTTCACATCGTCACTTTTGATATTTGAAGATGTTTTAATCGCTGGTGGACAGTTTGAGGTACTCCCACGCTAGAGCTATCCGTGTAAAATATGTTTGACAACGACAATGTCACTTTTCCACTCACCGTTCACATGCTGCGGGACAGCGGTGCCCAAACACAGGGCGATGGAGAGGAGAAGCGGTCCCATCCTCTCGCAATAAACAGGTCTGACTTCCAAGGTTACGCAGGTGTGGTAAATACAACAGCAACAGCCAAAAGTTCTCCCTCCTTCGCTCTCGCTGGGCTGTGGGTTTGCCCTGGGAGCTGTTGCTCGCTATGTCATCTCAGGTAAAGTCCTCCTCTGTGATAAAGTCGGCAGAGAGACCACCTGGATTTGTTTTCGTGCAGGAACAAGTGGAGGGTGTCCGCCGGGTCCCCCTGTGCTGCTGCCTCCCCGCTCCTACCGCAGTGGTGCGATGTAGAGAGCGGCGTGTGCGCTCAGTGCTGCCGGACAACTGCTGTCAAGCCTGCACGTGCACGAGCTTCGTATATCCGGTTTTCCGCCGGGCTACCAAAATAAAAGCAGGAAATAAATCAATTAATGTTTGAAATATACTGCCCAATAATGCCGATATGTGGTTTAAATAAAATAATATCAAAATGTATAGCCCAATATAACAAAACACGTTTGTCTCAGTGTGCTGTACTGTATTCATCTGTACAGCCTGTACAGATGAACAAACATAGGCTTGGCTGACAGTGTAAAATATAATTAAAATTACTAGAAAAGTATAACAGACAAGACATTTAACTGCATGTATTGCAATATTTAGGATATGAATTATTTGTGCGAAGTCGTGTTTCAGTAGATATGTTTAATGAATATATTTTTGGGAAAATACTGCTATTTATAAAGCTTTATGGTGAGCAATCTTTTTTGTAAATACTGCCACTTATAAAGCTATCTGGCGAGGACTAAATAGTTATTTCATTTGTTGAAGTTAAGCTTTTATTTGAAGGTACAAACACCTAACTTCCTGTCGGTGGATTTTGACGCAGCTTCAAGGACAGTCCGTTTGTCTCACCGGAGGATGTGCGCTTCACGGTCCGTTACGTTAAACCGACTGGGGCGCTGTCTCGCTGATGGAGACACCTCTTCCTGCTCCCTCCCCTACTGAAGAGCACTTCCAAAAAGTCTTCCGGGGTTTGGAGTTTAAATTGTGTATAATCAGCCTCCTTTGCCTTTCCTTTAACCTCTTTCTCTCCACTTTGCATGACTTTCCTTTCAAGCCTGAGGAAGTTGGATAGCTTTTTCAGGTCTCCTCTCTGGAAATCATCAGTAGCCGATGTTGAACATGTATTACCATCCAAAATATTAAATTGGGCCTTTCTGTAATGCAAATTCATTACGTTGTATAGGTCACATTAGGACATCTGTCAGTATAACATTGAGTATCCCTTAGCATCACATTATTACATTGTCTGTTGTGATGGTTACTGAAACAGATAGTGTCAAAACTTCAACATGCTTCTAATAACTCTGTGAAAGACAGCGGCACCAATGTAGTCATGGTCTACACTTTACCGTTCCAGTTAAAAGGTCAATTCAGCATCTGACATATGATCTGATAATCTCACTGAAAGGTTAAAACTAATAACCAGCTTTGTGTTTCATCCATCCATCCATCTATTCATTCAGGTACCATTGACAAGGCACTGATGAAACTACAATATAAACTGCTGTAGATATCTCACTGAGCTGTGGCATTTCCAAAATTAGAGTGTTTAGCACACTGGTGGCACCACACTGATTCATGCGCCTTGTTATTGCTGCCACTGATTGGATTCTGATGAAACTTGAGGTTAAACAAGTCTAACAATAACACCTTGGTGATTTCACACTGATGAACCCATGGTGGGGACTATGATTACATGGACATCAGGTGTGCTCCATGTTAATTGCTAAGTATATATTTGGCCAAAGTATGAGAGAGTTTGAAGTTTCTATTGTGTTTGTTAATGGTTTCTTCCCGCAAGGACATGCAGTTTTGATAGTCATCAGGTGACATTTACTGAGGCGCAGTAATTGGTCATTATGGAGAATGCATCATTTGTAAGGGACATCATGATCCTGTTTAATGCCATACTTCTATTTTTCTACACAGTTTAGAGAAAAAATCTGCACAATTTAAAAAATAGCGCTCAGGGCCAGACTCAGACTTTAAGCTGATGTCATCACCGAACATCCCGTAGTTATCAGTCTGACCTTGAAGTGTTTCCAAGCTCCTCGTCATGAATCATGGAAGATATCAGGTGTCCCATGGTTTAATGTAGACAGAGACCTATAACTGTATGCACTTGGTCAAGAAGACATATAAATCATCTGCAGTTTCTCCAGTAAAGTCTGCTATCATCTTAATGAGACCCCGTCCTCTATTCCTACAATCACAGCACCTCACATTGTTTCAGTGGTGTTATTTTATCTGTATTACATTTGGTCTGGAGTTAGGAATTTACTATATAAAAAGCAAAACATAATACTTTTGTATTCTTTGTTTGACTTGGTAGTGTGTTACAACTGTAAAACAGACACACACGTCCTCATTAGGCTTCAGTTTTATGTGCCGCAGAGACAGAGAGAAAGAACAAACAACAGAGATGATCAGAGAGGATTCACAGAGGCTTGCTAGTAAGTCCGTACACTAAATACATCCCCCTCCACCTCCTCATATTCTTCACCACACTAACACAGATCCATCCTATAACTGTATTCTGTGCATCCTCCACACTAGTATATCTAAATCTCGCCAAAGCCAGTCCCTCAAACTCAACTATTGTCGTCTCCTTTGCCCTTGTCGAGAGGCTGAGCTCAGACCAGTGAATCCTGTTCAGCTCACATCCATCCTCATTTAGGCCACAGGGACCCATTTAGGATGAGCAACGGGCTGGAAAACACAGTGACCTTCTCATATTTTACTCATTTACTGCGTTTTTGTTTTATTTCAGCCTCTAAAAGCAAGTGCATGTTTTCATTTCTAGAGTTACAGAGTTTGAGAGGAGTGTCTGCCATTTATTTTCCAGCATTAATATGCACCTTGAAGGGCACGTACGTAGATTGTATCCTTTCATCCAAATGGACAAGGGGGGCTAAAGAACCTTAAGGATGCAGAAGTGTAATAAAAAAACTTAATGGGTAAAGAATCTATGAATTCAGTCTGAGAATGGACTATTGGCATGAGGCTTTATTATCTGTCGTGCCCTCAGCGTTTTCATAACCACCATTTTAATGAGGTTAACCTCTTTAAAACAGTGGATAAGAGGATAATCACTTTTTCTTCCTTGCCTGTCTGTGTTTCTATCAGTAAGCTCCCTATCCTTTCTCATTCCCTCTGTCTCTCACAGGGGAGAGAAGAGGTTTTTCATATCCACCCGTTCACTCTCTCATCTCCCATGTCTCCAGGTTCTCGTGCTCTCCTTCCCAATCAGACTGCTTGAGTCTTGTTCAAGGCCTCCCTCTTTCTCTCTGCTCTCGCCATAAAGACAGTCTAACAAAGGCCTAAGGCACAGAAAGAGAACGAGAGACAGCCAAGGGAAAAGAGGTGGCGGTTAGAAGGGTGGTGATGGTGGTGGGTTGGGGGGAGGCACAGAGCAGGATGGAAACAGCGAGAGAGTAAAGGAGATGGATGAAGAGAGTGGGAGAGACAGAGAGAGCGCAGGGTAGATTGAGACAGTAAGGAAGGCAAGCAACACTAAATTAGATGCTCTTGGAGAAGAGACAGTGAATTAATTCCAAAGAGAATATTGCATTGTATCTTCTTTTCCCTTCCTCTTACAGCGGAGTTATGTGTTCCCACAGCAGGCTTCTATATTCCTCTCGTCCCTCTTCTGTTAGTCCCAGGCTGTTAATACCACTGGCACTAGCTCATGCTTTCCCTCTCTTTGTCAGTCTGATTACTATGATACTTTTGTTATGCAGCAAATGAACTGAGTGCTAACAATACAAATGCACCAAAATGAGATTTTGATTGAGCAATGATTGCCATGTTCAATATAAAACTACTTTGAGCATTCTGGCACTCTGTCGTTAAAAATCAGGCAAAGTGTAAAACTGCTAAAAAAACACTGGGTATTTCATCTCAATCAATGAATAGAAAAAGAGATAGGGGAAAAACAACTGCCAAGATATTGCATTCACATCAAATGTATTCCTATTTATTTGCACTTTAACAAAGGAACCCATTGCTTTTAGTTTTCCTGGGGAGAAACCATGATACATTGCCTAACAAGGAGCATTTTCCATAACTCGCCCCCAGTACATGACGATAATCACGATGATCTGCCACTGTGAACCCACTACCATCTGTTTCCACTATGAATACAGCCAGGGCAATCTGGTGGTTGACTGAAACACTGGCCTGAGCCCCCCACATTCACAAACTTGCATTTATTATTTAAACTACCGTTGGAAATCATAATATTTGGCTGGGTTTGCTGAGTAGTCAGATATGGTCCGCTGACGTTCCACTCTACAGCGTTTTTGTCAGTTTGTGCTGAATACATAATAGAGCGATATATTGGGTTATACTGAATGATTGACATGGGTTTTCACACTTTCTAAACTTTTCTTGTCATAGCTGTTTAATTAGCTTTTTGAGTCTCACTAAAACATCTCTGTTATAATTTCACATCTGTCAGAGGAGACTTAATGAGTAGTGTGCAAGTATTCCTATAAATACTTCTTAAATGGCATACAACACTCTATCTTAATCTTAAATTCAGGATAGTATCAGTCAGTGTCTAATATAAATGTCATTTCAGACAGGCATCAGGATAGCTGAAGAAAAGAAGATATCCAACATTTGGGATGTGAAAACAAATGTTTAAACAATCAAATGTTATTTTTCTAGGCTCTTTTTAACTTAACTCCACCGTTTACACAAAACAAGAGGACTAAGCAGCGTGTTATTTTCACAGACTCAAATGTCTTGTTGGGCTTTCAACAGTTTTTAATTAAAGACAGCTTTGTTTATTCAGATCGTCTGGATTCAGTTTGGATTAAAGTTTATTTAAATGTGTCCCTCGAGAATTGACACTTTCAGATTGCGTTAACATTATGTAACAGCCGAGATCAAGACCAGTGTTTTAACAGCTTGCAAATTAAAGATCTAGCTGTTTTTTCACACAAATTGAGCAAATATTTAGTTCACTGTCTGAGGCTTGGGACTTGAGAACAATTTTTAGAGATGACACTCAACCCTTCGCTGAGCACTTCAAAGCCTGCTTGTGTGAACACTGCAGTTATAAACACACAAAGCAGGCAGTAGCGAGAAAACAAATGCATGGTCACACTGAGCAGGGCCAACTGGCCAACTTGTGGCCCCACGCAAAGTTATATGATGAGGCCCTCTGTGTTGCGAGCGGGGGGTGCTAGTTGCGCGCGTACACTGTAGGTGCGCCGCATTTGCGCTTCAGATGAGGCTCCCTCCGCAAAATGAAGCACCCTCCGCAAAATGAAGCACCCTCCGCAAGCTGAGGCCCCCTCCGCGAGGTGAGGCCCCACGCAGTCTGCGTGATCGGCCTGTAGGGAGGGGCGGCCCTGACACTGAGGATTGTTCTTGATCTTCTTCCTCAAGACCTTTGCAACTTATTTCCCACAGCACAACTCTACATACCAACAGAAGCAAATGTCTTCAAAGGACTTAATTTCTTATGCATAGATCAATATGATGTCCACCTGCATAAAACAGCAGGATTTATTATGGGAGTGGAAGACTTCCCATCCACCAAAATCTTCAAAGACTTAGGTAAACACATGACACCCAGCACCTCAAACCCCCATTGTTTTGTGAAGTCGCTCCTCTGCAAAACGCCAACTAAAAGGTATAACATAGGCCAAGAGGAAGACTGATTCAAAGAGTAACCTTGTTTTGTAGGGATCTTGGGTGAGTTAATTACAACCTGTTTGGTTTGATGTGATTAGCATTTCAATCAATTAACTGATCAAATCAACAGCTGCTCTGCTTTGCATCTTTGAGACAGGTTTTAATTTTAGGCAATAGAAAACAGGGGGAGTGATATATACAAGTGGTAATGTGTTTATTTGATAGAAATTGGTAAATGATATATGTTCTGTAATCTGTTATAAAATATGAATAACACTTTAGCCATTACTGGTGAGTACCCTTCCTGACCAAAGTGATTAAATGCAGTATTTGTTACAATATCTTGCAATGATGATAAATCGTCTTTGAAGTTTTATTTTCAGCCATAAGCAGCGATAGCCACTGTTTGCCCTCTGCACGAACCTCAGTCTAGACAAACCTCTTCAAATCTATTCAGCTCCAACCAGAAATATCAGTCGAAGATTCAGTCAGAAAGAAATTGGCTTTCATTTGTATTTTGCTAATGTGAGAGTTCCTAGAGGTTTGCTGTTAGCCCATGTCTGAAGCACATGGACACTTGGGTGACTCTTTCTCTTTGAAGAGTGAGGGCTCATTTTAGACGCGGCAATAGAATCAATCAAGGGAATCGGTCTGTGGTACAATTGCCTGAAAATAAATTGTATCAGTTGGTGTGTGAGGGATAAAGACTTTCAGGTAAGGAGACATCATGCTTCAGTGAACGGCTTATACAACCATTTACTGAGGCTACTTAAGTCTTATGTTCCAGTGGAGCCATAGAAAGTATTTACTGACACCCAGAGGGTCTCAAATGTTATCAAGCCGCACACAAAAGGCATTTAGGAATCGCATAAATGTGTATTTGTGTGTTTATTGCTTTTGCGTTAGCGTGTCTGTGTGTGGATTATTTGCTTGTGACGGTGTTTGTTTGTTTGTATTTAAAGTGTCATAAAAAGGACATAATAGTCAACTCTATATTCCGTTTTACGGCAGTTTGACTAGAATAATACAATGATTGTTAAATGGATGCATAAACTAAAGTATTTCACGTACATTGTTAACCACTTAAATCATTATTAAACTATCTATTTAAAATGTATTCACATACATACAGCAATGTCCTCAAGTTTTTTGCAAAGAGTTAGATTAAAAGATCGATTACACTCTCAAAAGCTCAATGCTAAACATGAAGTTATCGCCAGAAGTCCGCTAGCGTAACTGAAAACAGGGAAATGGGGGAGGGAGTTCTACATTAATCCACCTGAGTTGTAATTTTGACATGTTAATGTAACAAAATGTACATGTTAATACAGATTAAATGACCAATATAGTCCTTGTAAATGTAAAGATGCTGGAAGATTCCAAAGCCATCAACTCTTAAACACACTGCTGGTAAAGTTCCCCAGAGCTCTTTCCGGAGTACCAGTTTGGTCTGTGGGAATTAAGTCATTAATTTCAAATTATATTTTAAACGTTTGACAAGTTTCTGTGCCTCATAAAGCACTCATGAATCAGTTTTTTTCCCCCTGCACTGCCCAGACACAATGATGATGATACATCTGAGGCCACAGCGTGCAGTCACTCTGTGGGTGGAGAAGAAGAAGACAAAAGAGAGAAACAAGAGGTGACACTTTACACCAAGCTTCTACTTATAGAGAGCAAACAGTATCGCAGTGTTTACCTATTCCCGTGTGAGAACTCTTTTTTTCCTGAGCTAGTTTATTAAATACCTCCAGGAAGTTGTTGGAAAATGGGTATGACAGCAAATGTCACCAATTACTAAATGCCAGTCTCGCTGTTATTGAACTGTTCAATTATTTGCGGGAGGATGTTATGTTTAGATGAGCTTATTCTCTTTGTTTCATTTGAGAAGCTCAAAGTCTATTGTAGACTTAAACTATGTCATTAAATTGCAATACAAAGAGTATATTTCATGGTCAACTTCATATAGATTAAGCTGTGATTACAGGTGTTTTGAAAAATATATCAGAGAAGACAGAAAAGAAAGGGAACCGTCCAAGGTTATTTCATCTTTTGACCTGCATCCTACGTAAGTAGCTCATTTATAATTGAAACAGGCGTAAGGGTATGTTTGACAATCCAATGTCCTTGTATTAATATTCTACAGAGACAGTCCTTTAACTGGTATTGATAGACAACTTTGCCCTGAAGACCAGCATCTTTGAAAATCTTCTTTTCATGTTCGGTAATCAACCAGAACAGATCCACGTTTTATATTGATTTAATTATACTTAGTAATGTTAGCCAAAAAGATTCAAACATTTGGGTTGAAATCAATCAAAAATGCTATTTGCTCACATGATGCACTATGCAGGTTAATTTGTAGAGACAGTAGTAAGGTAGATGTTAAAGACCAATCCCTGCATCAATATTGACTGCCTTGGCAAAAACTATTAAGTGATCAATAAGTTAAGCGAGGCTGGGAGGGCCACTGACACAACACCACCATTGGTCCCTGGGTTACGATCAATAATTCGACCCTGCTTGCAGATACTGTCTCCCTTTGCTACATGGACTCTTCCACCAACACATGGTCCGAGGCTGAGCACTGCAATATGATAGCTGTCAGGGAATGTTTGCGTCCATTCTCACTCAGCCAGGCATATAACAGTATTGTTTATGCACCCCAGCTGGAATATGTAAATAATTCAGAGGGTGTGCTATAGGGATTGTCTTGGCTGCGCCTGAGTCAGGCAGTGAGAAACTCTGCTAAGCAAAGGAGGATTTTCAATGTTTTCATCCCTTTCTTTACAAAGCAGTACACTTGACATTTTTCCATTGCAATTCAAGAGTCATCTTTGATCAGCATAAGCCCCCAAAAAATGTGTTTCTTCTCCCTTGGAGATCTGGGAAAACAGCTTGAGAATTGAGGACAGTGTGGGGTAATTAGCACAGTGCTGGTAGAAGTGAAGCTGGCAGCACGAAATCCGCTCTCCCTATAGCAGATAAGGAGACTTCTGAATATGCCTACTTGCAATACAAAGACTATTATTTCTTATACATTTGGATACAGTTCAGTTTAGCTCAGCTCGACACAAAGTGAAATGTCAAAGAAACAGAGACAAACTTGTTGCAAACATGACTACTAATATAAAAATTTTTTTTTATCATTTTAAAATCACAGGCTTGTTTTGATGTAAGAAGATGTACATGTATTTAAAATGACTTGTCCACACTATGCAAAGATATAAGTTAAAGGGCCCATGTCATGCTTTTCCGGTTATTACCCGTCCCCTTGTGTGTTATGAAGGTTTTTATGCATGTAAACGGTGTGCAGAGTCACAAACCTTCAAAGTACACCCTGTAGCGAGTAAAACTCTAACACAGAAAATACCTCCCCAAAACGCCTCGTTGGAGATACGTCATTGTCCATTTGATTCTTCCATTTCGTTCCGGGTACGGCATGATGTCAAGTCGTACCCGGAACGAAATGGACCAATCCGTGGAGCCGTTACGTTACGTCCGCGGAGCCGTTACGTTAAGCCCCCGCTGATTGGTCCAAATTGACCAATCCGCGGACTTCCTCACACACACATCTGTGTGCAGGGAGCAGGCAGCTCAGCTGATTTCTCCTCCCTGTGCAGGCTGATAACAGACAGTTGGGATTGCGGCGAAATTCTCTCTGCAGACCCATTCTCACAGCGTTTATCAACCTTTTTCTTACTCAATATCAAGCCACACTTATTGTTTTTACTTCGGCTGTGACTTTGTGTGTGCTCAGGATCAGTTTGGCTGTGTTTGGCTGTGTATCGCTAACAAGGAAACAACACCTCCACGGAGCTCAGCGCGATTCACAACGTCCCGACCAATCAGAGCACACTGTGCTCACAGGGAGGGTGGGGGCTGGAGCTATTGGAGCTACAACGAGCCGTTAAAGGCAGAGAGTGAAATTCAGTGAATACAAGTAGTTTACAGAGATGCTGTATGAGAAACCAATGTGAGTTTGGAAAATTGCACAATATAAATCTATTCTAGTAGACCTCAACAATGGAATTATGATCAGTGGAAATGGCCATGACATGGGCCCTTTAAGACTCAACTTAATCTGCATGTTCAATATAGGCGACATATTTAAATTAATATCAGCATCCAGACTCTAATCTTATGATTTATTCACACAGAACTACTGTAAATAAGAGTTGGTCCAATTTGGCACAAGAGAAGCTTAAAGCAGCTTAAAGGTCTTTCCAGAGTTCATATCCCTATATGTAAAGAAAATATGTATATTGAGGGTGTGTTTGAGATAAACAGACAAATGCCTATCAGTTGTTTTTGCTCTGCATCTTTACCACAGATGATTACGCACATGTGCGTTACAGTTCTTCTCCATATGGTTGATATTTCGCGAATTTACATATTGTATCTGACTGTCATCAGTTAGAAAGGTGCAAACACATGCACACACAAACCCAGACAGTACACAAGCAGTGAATCGTTAAAATGGCAGTTCTAGGTCAACAAATGATCAGGGTGACAAATAAGGTGCTTTGATCTGAATCTGACGTCAAGAGAACGTCTATCAAGCCAAAGCCCGGATAATAAACTCCGAGTGTCTCAGTTATAATGAACACTCCAAGTGTCTAATTAAATGGAATCACTACAAAAAACAAAGAACATTTTTATGGATTTCTTTCAAGTGCCTCTTCAGTTTTTTGTCTGAGTGGATTAAGTATCCATTTTATTTTTTATAGCCAAATTAAAACCATAAAACCACTGAGCAGACCAACATGACTGCAAAAAAGAGCCAATGGATTGAAAGGAAAAATATAATTGATTTTATTTTCAAATCCCACTCATATTTTTCAAACCAAAATGAAATACAATCCACTATCCTATGGTCTCTGGCAAAGAATGAGGGAGTTTCCCAAACTGTACAAGAGTGCATCTCAGGTTATGTTGATGTTTGAAAATAAAGTCAGGGCTTTTTGGCAGCCTGATGATATTCCTGATGAATAATCAATCTGAGACCACACTTCTTGGACCACACCTCTAGGCCTAATCCCCAAAAATGAGATAAGATTGTATTTATCTCCGCATGAAACTCATGAACATCTGAAGTCATTTCAGTTAAGCTGCTTGCCAAATTGCAATCATTTTGACTGTGTAATCAGGACGAGCTCGGAGTACAAACAAAGCGAGCGAGGGAATCAACTCTACCACCAAAGTTGTACCTCTCCAGCTTGATCATGTGTCCCAAAATGTACGCTGGTGAAAACGGAAAGGCTTCAAAGAGGGCTCTCAGGAGGGGTTTCCACGTATTTAATGTTATTATCCCAAATGGAAAAGTATCCAAAAAAAAAGCTAGTATATACAGTTTATCATGACAATGTCGAAAGAAAATGTGTTTATTATTTGGTCGTAGAAATGAATTCACAATAAAAAACAAAGATGTGTTGTCAAATGTAATGCAGTTGATTGGACATAGCAATATATATATTGATATATTGTTCTGCTTTCACGGTGACACAAAAAAGAAGAAAGGCTGAAATTCAATCCACTTTATGTCCTTGCTGGCTTTTACATGTTTTCCTGAAAAGATAGAAAAAGCTCACTAATCGCATGTTCAGATGTATTAAAAAAAGAAATAAAACTAAACAACAAGATAATAAAGAGTGTTTAGAAGCACTCATGTGTTATGTGGAATGACAAACACATTGAGAACCAATGACGTGAAAAGAAAAGGAAAAGTGCATTCAACTAAACTACAGGCTTCTTGTGTTTGGATCTCTCGTTTGTTTTTCTCATGAAGTTTTGGCAGTGCTCTTGAACACAGACATTAGGGAGTAACTTCCCAAATGTTTTCCCCTATCTGAGGAATTACAGCTGTTATCCATTCAAGTGTGAATCTTCTTGCTTTTGGGATTTTACAAGGTTTTTGATTTTGGTGTCAGATGTGGTGCTGACACCAAAGCTGTGTGTGTGTGTGTGTGTGTGTGTGTGTGTGTGTGTGTGTGTGTGTGTGTGTGTGTGTGTGTGTGTGTGTGTGTGTGTGTGTGTGTGTGTGTGTGTGTGTGTGTGTGTGTGTGTGTGTGTGTGTGTGTGTGTGTGTGTGTGCGTGTGAACTTTTTAGACAAGGCGAGGAAGGGTGTGGTCTTGGCACAGCAACATAACACTCATAAGAGGAATATTTTATAGGGCGGGAAATTAAAGGGAGGAACAATGGGGATCATTTGTCACGAGTTCATACAATATTTTATAATTGGTATAAAAAATGTTAAATATATCTGGGATAAAAGGACGTTTTAATGACAACCGTTTGGACTGCACAACACTGCTTTACTTCAGAGAATCAGTCCTATTCCCAAAAGCTTTTTTTGTTGTTGTTGAAATATAGAATTCCCAGTTGAACACACAACCAATCACTGTCAACACAACTAATGAGCAACCTTTCTGTTTCTGTTGACTCTCAATCTCTTCTTGAATGCCCAGTTTTGTCCAATACAAAGCACATTTTTAATCCAATAATCTTGGTTATTATAATCCAGCCTTTCTTTTCTGCTGTGTAGATTTTAGTTTGACAGATCTTCCGGCTCCACTGCCAACAACACAGTACGCACATATGAACATGTCTCGACACTTGAGCCCTCTCTCCTTCGTTTCCCGTCAGAGCGTCTGTCACCGTCTTTCTTTCAAGTGTTTTCCTTTTTCCTAGGAATAGTCACCCAGGAGAGATGTCCCTGCATCTGTTGTAGGTCACACAGAACCTGAACATGTGGTACTTAAAAAAAAGATGGAATCGTATCAGATATCATCCACCTGTCAGACCTAAGGGTCACACTGAATTCTGTTTATGATGCTTCTTAGGGCAAAAGATAGAAAGTTCATCCGATGTGAAAATTAGTAGATGCATTGAAAGTTTCGACGGTTCACTTACTCTCTTTGGTTTTTTCTGATGTTTTCCCCATGGCATTGAAAGGAGACAATGAATAATGTATGGGTCCTGCTGCAGTTTAGGCTATTCCCACCTGGAGTATCATGTGATTTTCTATCAGCGAGTAAAACAAAATATGCTCATTCAAAATGAACCCAAATGTTATTATATGGTTCTGTTGCCTCTTAGCTATATAGGAAATCATTATGTTGATAGAGACTTAATAAAGTAATGCTTTAATTTGGTTTCAGTGTGTTGCTCATAAGTCAACCGTTTTAATTGATATGAGTATTATCGAGTGAGTGAACTTGTTTTCTCTAAGTATTTTGTACAAATTAGGTCTGTGTTCTCTCTTTGTTTCTTTGAATGATTGAGCCATCCAGGCTAGGATGTATGCACAGCAATTACAACAATTAAAACACTTTCTAAGCATCACACACAACCAAACAATGGCACAACCATTTTAACAATTAGGTCAAACTAATTTAAAATCTGCAAAAAGCTGTATCAATCCAATGAACAAATGAGAGATTTCTTTTTTGGTGTATGCTGCATGTGAACAGCTTTCAGTGGAATGAATGAGCAGCCATGTTTTGTTTGAGTACCTCATTCATTGGATAATACATGCATGTGTCTACTTCAGTCCAAACTCACCATCAGATCTGGCAGAATACAGCTTCAAGAATGCTCGTCAAGGAATGAAGTGGCACTCGTGACTGAGTGCCATTTCAAGCCCTGGAAACGGGTGCTTTCCTGTCCACTTCATCTTCAGTATGGGTGGCTCATTTCCAGGGACTCTGCTGCTTGCATAATGTCACATCACCGCAGAGCATGTTGAAATATCCGGCACCCATTTTCTGTCTCCGACACAGATTGATAAGTCTCCAGCAGCAGTCTCATACACTTTGTGCCTCATGGCTCGGTTGTTTCTTTACCTGAGAGTTTTTTAGCTAGACAAATTGGAAAAAGTGGCCAGACAATTCAGGGGTTGGAACCCAGCTTGTTTAGTAATGCATATGCCTCTCAATATTTCTGTTAAAGCACTGTGGAAAGAGAGCTTTGTTTTGAAGATCCTTCTTATACAGCCGGGAGCTTGAGAAATACTTAATATTTGTACGAAATGTATCTCCACTTTAAGATACTGAAGGAATGTAGAATTATTTTAAAGTTATTTCAAAAATATTGTAGCCTTATATTTCAAGTCTGAGTGCATTGTTGTAAGCAATTCAGTTTTTCAAGGTCATCTCATGATTTATACCTACAGTAGACCAACAGCATATAGGGTAAATAGTAAACCCAGATGAAGGTGTTTCATGGTTGATAGATAGATATGTTTTAATCTAATCTTTAAAGAATGTTGGTATTCTTAATCTCCAAATATAGGAAAAAACTGAGCCTTAACACAAAGCACGATTTTGTTCATATTTAAATAAGCAACCATATGGTGATCCACATTTTGTTCAGAGTTGTGCAGTAATCTCAGAAGCCACCGATGGTCCATGATATTTAGAGAGCATAGTGTTATCTCTACATTTGGCATGCTCCAGGATACTGTTGCAGTATCCCTCTGCATAATATCTGTGGGGGTTGTTGAGGGACTCCAGAGGGAACGCTCTGTGTCTCTGACAGAAACTCGAATCCTGCTCTGCAGAAAAGCTAAATGCTTACAAGCACTACAATTTAATTTGGATGCATGGCTTATCCTGATTGTGTTGCAATAAGGGAGGCTGAACACATTCTAACTTAACATATGGTTCGGCTCTGTGTTGGGGTTTGGGGATTATTTGCAATTCTTGGCGCATGTTAGATTGCTTGGTCATGATTACAGCAAAATCACTTGAGCTAGTGTTATTCTATGGAGAGAGATATATCAGAGTGTTGTCACAATGTGGGTGTTGTGAAAACTGAAATATTTTTCACACTGTAAATTCTAATTATTTAAACTTATAACATTATTTGCTTTCCTTTCAATGCATGTCCTAACACGATTACAGATGAACCTGAAGCTTGAACAGAATATAGCATTAGATCCAGATATACAGTAACCTTAAGTCAGTATTAGCATTTCTTTAGCATAATTTAAAGGAATGGAAATATGCTTATTCACCTACATGCTGACAGTTAGATGACTTCTCTCTGCAGTAAATATGAATCCATCACAAGCAGCTAACTAGTTTAGCTTAGCACAAAGGCAATAGCCTGGAGCTGGATTAAATGTATCTGACACCGTGCCCCTGCAGTCTCTGGGTTACTTTGTAATTACAGCATGTAGGGGGAAAATAACTGAAGCTTCACACAGCATGGAGCTCATGACTGCAAGCAAATGTCACATTCTAAGTAATTAGTATTTAGTTTTAAATAAAAGTTAAATCACTTAAATGTATGCCCAATTTATTGGATCTCAGAAGTGAGAGATGGCACAAACATGTTTATGTGTAGGTCTGGCAACTGGTTTGTGTTATATATAACTTGCCTTGAAAGAGTATCACTTCTTGACAGATAAACAGAACACTGCTACATTGGATATAAAAAGCAATTATATTATTATGTTAGACATTAAAGACCCAACCATGGCATTGTGCACCTTTTCACTGTGCATTTCAACTCTATCTGTTGTGCCTTTGTTCTCTTTTCTTACCCCCCCCCCCCACTCATAGCTTCTCACTCCAGGGACAGCATGTGAACAACACAATAAATTGGTGGTGGGTGTCAGGAGAGTTGTTGCTGATGATGTGTGCAAAGCCCGTGTGTGTGTGTGTGTGTGTGTGTGTGTGTGTGTGTGTGTGTGTGTGTGTGTGTGTGTGTGTGTGTGTGTGTGTGTGTGTGTGTGTGTGTGTGTGTGTGTGTGTGTGTGTGTGTGTGTGTGTGTTGTTTACATCTGTCATATGAAAAGTGAGACAAAGCGTGAAAGATGGTGTGTGTGCCTGCTGAGTGTTCGTCTTTCCATCTGATAATTATACAGTGTGTGTTGACCATGACCATGGCTCTGTGTAAAGGGGTTACCATAGATACCATTTGGTTTTTTGAGTGATTATGTGTATACTCCATTAAACGTGTAATTTGTAACTTTTTTAATATTTTTAGTTGGTTGATCCTTTTGAATCCTTCTTGAAAAAATCTGCATTATAGTTTTTCGAGTAAACTGTTTTATTATTTCACATGGATACCTTTGGGTTTGAGACCATTGGTTATACATCTTGTGCTCTTGGTAATTATTGTGTTTGTTGTACTTTATTATACTCCCAACAGTTCATTTATTATTAACAATCAATCATTTAAAATACATATATGGCTGGATTAATCAATGCTTATTAGAAGTATTGACTGAACTAACCATGGTTCTTTCAATATAAACACCTACATTTCCAAGGCAAGAACATGTTGCTGTGGTTTGCGTCGGTTAAGAGTCAAGTGGGAATGTGGCAGGAAGTGGAAACACTGATAAAACACCAAAACGTGGTGTTGGGTGCAAGGCTTTTCCTCACCAGCAGATTTAGTGCAGGGATGATCTCTAAGAGCCTTACGAGGTTGCAAACATGACCCTTAACACCTTAGGCAGGATGGATCTCTACAGTCAGTGGACTCTGCTGCTGGGTATTTTATCACAGTCCATTTTATGTTTCCGTGGAGACTGGGCAGTGTGAGTATTTGAGCTCATATCACTACTGCTGGACATACTGAAAACCACTGTAACAGCTCTTTTTTACCCCTTTTTCTCCATGATATACAGCCTGGAGCTTCAGGCGTGGCAAAAATGACTGTTCAAAGCTGCCATTATGGGGCATGTCTATACTGATTAATAGGCGCTTTCACACCGGAGTACTTTTCCCAGTATAGTTCCAATAGTTCTTGAAAAGTTGCGTTCACACCAAAACAAATCCAGAACTAGAACTTAGTTCATGAGAACCTTTTCACCCCCTTTTTAGTCCCTGCTAGAGAGCAGGTACTTTCATGGGAGAAAAAGGTTCCCATTTCTGATTGGCTGGGCGGATTACAAACCACGCCCCGTAAAACTCGGAAAAGTTTTGTGAAGCCGCCATTGTATTTTGTAGCCCAGCACACCAACGGAGAGAGACTAACTTATGGCAACACAAAAACTGATAAGGAGGTGTCGGCGTTCTGGCGATTTACTCTGAAGGCTTCAGTAGAAGCTGCTGGGAGTCCCAGCAGCGGCAAAGTACTTGGTGTGAAAGCGCCTATTGTCTGAACTTTCTTTTTTTCCTTTTTCTTTTTCAGTGTTGATGTTTATACCCTATGGCAAAAAATAAAAACTAACATTGCCTCTTGCAAACTTATCACTTTGTCCCTGAAAAGCACCAGTGTACTGTATAATCCAGCACATCAGGCAAAGTGCTGAGTCCAAGAAACCTGCTTTGTGCCAACTACACTGCCTCCATTTGCCTTTTCTGCTTACTTGTACACTTTATCTGCATGCAATATTTACTCAAGACATGGGCCCTCACAACACAGACAAGAAGATGCTGGCCTCTCGCTTCTGATTTATGTTGCTGTTGGATCTGTTCTTGATTAATAATGCGTGTCCGTTGAAAGACCTATCCATAAAGTTGTCTTTGATGATAATGTGAGCCGTGTAAACAGGAGATGTGGGATATGTAAATGACTGTCTTTGGTGTGCCGCTTGGTCCCCAGTCAGATATCACATTGGAGGATTCTCCACGTCTTGGATACAGAAGAGAGGGGGGTTGAAATGAAAGGGGTTCTTGGGGGTTTGTGCTAATGCAAGCACATGTTACAGAGGGAATAAGCTCACCAGCTGATACAGGCAGTTGTTCAAAGGGGACTGCCAAATGAACCCAACATATAATACTTAGATATGACTGAATCATTGATGTCTCACATTCGGAGCAGCAATCTCCTTTTATTTGTGAGGAAGGATATATTTTTGGATGTTTTTTATGGCTTTGGTACAGTATTTACACAAATTGGGTAGTTCTTGAGCAGTGCTGGATGAATGATCAAAATGAGTAAATTTAGGATTCCTTCAGATTAATAGTGAATGGTGCCGGGAGATATCAAAGGCTGCCAGTGCAGATAAAAATAGCTCATCACAATAAAATAAATACGTTCTTCTTGTTGTTAGTGGATTCTCAGCATTACGTTATACCAGACTGTATATTTATCTTGTTTATTATGTTTACTTCCCCTTCCATGTAAAATCTGCATCTTCAAATAAGGGTTGAAAAGACATGATTATGCAAAATATGCTATCAAAATGCAGTTTCCTTCAGGTGTGAATTGTGTTTAAGCTGGCGTTTACATTAATATGCCAATACAATTTTCAAATAAACAAAAGCAATCTGAATGCAAACCTCATCAGTTTACTTCATACCGGTTTTTTTCAGTTGTTCAGTTACTTCTGATATCAGTGTCGAGCACCTCAGTTATATTTACAACATAACTTGGCTGACTCTAATCAAACCCCGGAGAGAGACAGCTTCAGATAATGTTCAGAGCATCCAACACACATTCCACGACTCCCTCCCTACAGAGATAGTTCCTGTTTAGACTGTAATTTAGCTTCAAAAGATACAGTCCTATCGATTTCAAAAAGGATAAGGAATTCACATAACCCGCAGCGGACAGGACATTTTCACAGGATATGAGAGCAGATGTATCTGTCGTGAACAGTGTTGAAACTGAGTAAAGACTTTGATTAACTGAACGGTGTCATGCATTCAGGATGGAAATAGTCCAGGGGAGGAAGTTCATAAAACTGAATGGAAGGGGCGGTTGTAAATGTTTTATGTTCTTGCAGTGTATGTGAATGCTGATTCTCAATGCCAGGTAAGATATACAATGTTCTTGCAATACGTATGCTTTCAAGACTGGCCCAATGATGTGAATAATACAAATACAGTTAGAATACACAAGTAATCTGAGAGTTTTTCTTTGTTCTGAGTACTGAAATAACTTGGCTCAGAATGAAACATTTGGCTGTTTTGGAAGAAGCGAGGAGAGCATCTTGCCAAAGGGCCTGTCCAGAGAAACATTTAGCCCTAAGCCTTTGAACCTGCTTGTCCCCCGCTCTTTTAAAAGATCTAAACAGATTTATCATGACCACCTGACATGGTCACAAGCCAGACTGCTACCAGTAAATCACGTAAAACGTTATCTCTGTGTTCAACCTAATTTGTGCATAAAAGAGACAGAAAAAAAAGACTGACTCTAGAAACATTAAACACATTAACTCTGTGACAAAGGGTAGATGTGTTGATGTATTCATTTATGCCAAATCGTCTTCAGCCTGTCTCAGAACACACAGATTGCTATTTCATTGACTGCAGAAGATAAGCTTAATACAGCATACTGTATCACATTGATATGCATTATACAAGTTTTTAAGGCATTCATTCTAACCACGCTGTCCTACAAAATAGATGTATGATTGGCATGATTGACCTTATCTGACTACATGTGTGCTCTTAATATTTTATACAATTGATATGAATGTACATCTTAATTATTCTGTTTTAGAATTAAACACTTTAATGTCAATGTTACGGAACATTTTAACATTTCAATGATCCATATAGCAATCTGTGGTAACACTAAAGAAACAAAAAAGACTTCCAATGCCATTTTGAGATTATTTGTTTTACTGCGTGTAAAGGATAAAGGTTATGTATTTATTAGGTAGTACCTTTAAAATAAGCATTCAAACAACTGCAGAAAACACGTATATTACAGAATGTGATGTTAACAGACAGACAGCCGGTTTTATGCATACAACTTATCTACCCTGACGAATCAAATGTAGCTTTGGTGCTGCAAACATCTCCCAACACACACTAAACGACTCCTCCATGCAGATCTGTGATGCTGTTTGTGGCTTAATGTTCTGCCTTCTGTGAGTCCTGAAAGAATATTTGCACAAAATGCTAAGTGGAAATCAAGACACCAAAGGTTTGGTACTCTGCCATGGCCAGGCATATTGGCAGAGAAGTAGCCAAACACTGCATGATTCAATGAAGATTGGCTCGAGCAGCAGCAGTATTGTGAGAAAAATAGAAAAGTCTTATCATAACAAAACAGACAAAACTGTTTGGACATGATAAATCTCATAAATGTGTGCATAAACATACATTTGATTGTGTAGCCAGTGCAACTTATATTATATTAGAGAGAATGAATTCCACACAATAGACTACAGTTCCCCAGCCAGAATGACTCAACGATAATTAAGTGAATAACTGATGTGACACATTGTTGGGCAAACAGTCGACATAAAATAAAAGGATCCCGCTTTATATCACCAAAAGAAAGTCTAGAGAATCAAGAGAAACATATATATCTTTGGAAAGTCACTCGAAAGAAATATACCATAAAACAAAATAAAGAAATTAATCAAAATTGCTATCGCTTGTTTGTTTGCCTCCCACAAAGTCCTAGACTGTATGCAAACAAAACACAAAACAAATATAATAATAGAAAAATATATAAAATATCTACCATGTAGTTTGACCTGCCTTAAAGTACAGAACTGATCAGATCATCATTAATCATCATCCCAAGCTGAAGGCTTCTTTCCACTCAGAACTGCCATTAATATTGCATGCTACACTTTTACAGCAGCCTATTTGTCATGTGTCATGAAACTGCAGACACTCTCACATTGATAAGATCTGTAATGTCAGAGAGGCAACCTTGCACTGAACCAGAGATAGCTAGTTATATGTCAACAGGATAATGACCATGCAACTTAACTCAAATCTGGCATTTATTGCTTAGCATACAATAGGATTAGTGATTGTTTATGATTACTACATAATGTATTGTTGATTAGTTGCACTGTACTTAATGGTCTGATGACTGTCTGATTGTGAAAGTTACAATAGACAGCAAAAGCAAATTGGCTCACTCTTAATCACATCACAATAATTAGGAACATAAATTAGAAGTGTGACATTTCAGATACCATTCTCTGTGTACTTACATTAAATGCAACAATTAAAAAACAATGTTTAAATTACCACTTTGTCCGAAACCAACCATTAGTTCCTGAAGAATTTCATTTTGAACTAATGACAGTCACTGTATCTTTAAAAGAAAACTAACATGGCACCAAAGCCTTCATTATTTCCCCCGTGTCTAGACCACAAACGACGATGTCATAAGACAGTAAAAAAGTTAAAAGGTTTATCATTTAGCTAGGATCTTCATTTTATTCTATGCTCTTCCAATTCTCTCATCGCCACCTTTACCACAGGGGTTCAAATGAGTATCATTAGATTTGATGGCGTGATCATAAACCACAGAGAGAATCAACATAAATGCAACACATGCAGAGAAGGCTTTCACATTACATCGGCAAAACACCTGAAATACTTTAAAATGGAAATTGAATCTACTCCCATGGAGATTTTTGATGAAAGGCTCTTTGATTGCAATCGAAGTGCTTATCAAATAGCCGGTGTGGCTGGCAGCTGCTACAGGCGTTAGATTTGGGATGACCTCATATATTCCCATGGCTCAACACTTGGCCGGAAATAAGAGATGATGAAAGATTGAAAGATGGACAGATGGGCATGGAGATAGGGGGCTGCGAGGACACAGAGGTAGAAAGCAAAGCTAATATCAATACAAAAAAAAAGTCATAAGCAAGAGGGACTTTTTTTTTGTAGATAGAACCAAAAAGACCTCAAAAGACCTCAACAAAATAAGAAAGAAAAGAAGAAATGTGTACGTGACTTGAACAGTGAGGTTCTGCCATATATGTTGTATAAATGCTGTAGTGGTAGAAGTAATGGTTCGTGTCCGATAGCTCAAATGAAGTATTACATTGATACATATGTAGTGTTACTGCAAATGTCACCAACAGGAAAACCGTTTTTGTATGCTCCGTACAGCATGGCACAGTATATTAACATACCTCAGCCTTAAATCCAAATATATTCAATAACATCCAAGCAGTGCAAGGCAACCAGTCAATTAACAATGACAGATAGTAATTAAACGCTACGAACTTGAGAATGTAGTTTTAATTACATGATTTTAGTCCTTTTGAGGCAAGAAAAAAAGCAACTTTGAATGCAACAGAGATAAAAATGCAGGTTCACTGTCACAGCATTGACAAAAGACTGTTCTGAAACTCTTAAATTCACACTAAAGACAAGTAGATTGTTCATTGATTTTCTGAGAACTCACAGAATTGGAAATTCAGCACATCTTTAATTCTATTAATCAGAAAGTAATGGTCTTCGAGCGCTGCTCTGTAAGCTGCAGCAAAGAAAGGTAGATTGACAATGCTGTCAAAAAAATAAATCTATTGCATGATTTTCTGCATCTTGTAGTATGGGCCCATTTATTTCCTCAAGGGCAACACCAAAAGGTAGCAACAACAGACAAAATGATAGTGAGCGATCGTGTTAGCTCTCCATCATCTCTTCCAGAATCGCCTGCTATTCATCTGACATTATTCCTGCTTGTTGATGAGACTCCGTCTGTCAATGCATTCCAAATCACCAGGTGAAAAGGGACATTGTCTTCTTGTAAAACACTATCCTCGTCAACACTGATATTTATCATGAAGTGAGACAAGGAAGGGAAACAATTTGTGTTTGCATTAATTTTGACTTTCCCATACCATAGCAAGATAGGGAGGCTGTGGCTCAGTGGAAGGTGTGTTGGACTTCGAATCAGGGGATAGCAAGTTCGAGTTCCACTGCAGTCAGCATGTCGTTGTGTCCCTGGGCAAGACACTTCACCCCAAATTGCTCCTGTGGGGATTGTCCACAGTACTGAATGTATGCAAGTCGCTTTGGATAAAAGCGTCTAACAAATGACATGTAATGTAATAGTAAAGTGAGATTATAATGAAAATATGGCCATAACAGTGTCACTTTAGGTCATCACTCAATTGTTGAATCGACTGAGACATTAGATACAAACCCCATACCCACACTTATTGTTACTACACACATACTGAGCAACTACAGCAAAAAAAAAGTTTAACATTGAACTCTAATCGTTCACTTATATATTAAAGTGATGAGAAATTCTAAAATAAATCCAAAGCTGAAAAAATGAAGCGGGAAATATGATACTGTTTATATAAATGTATATTGTATTTCATATTTGCTTTATTCTTTAAGTGAAAATGACTTTATTCTAATGAGTCACAAGCACACAGACTGCAGCAGGGTCCTGGAGAAATAAAAGGCTCTTGACGTTTTCCGTAAACAATATTATCCTGTCCTTGAGCAGAGGCATTATTCCATTGAAAGCATACACTTTATATGTAAATGCCTGGAGTGATGATTATGTTATTTTAATCAAAATAGCCCTTTAATATTTTATAAGTTGTGGGTGGAAGGCAGAGAATAAACTGCGGCTGTAGCACTCAACCTCACGCCTTAATGCCGACTGTGACTGCAGACTCCTGCCTCCATTTGTCGCAGAGGTGTTGAGAATGCTATAAGCCAATTTTTGATGTAACTTTTTCTGGCTCCTGATAAGTGGCTGTTACAGTCTTCTAAATTAGCATGTTTATTGCTTGCTGTTGCCCTGCCATGCCTGTTTGCATATCAAGCTCTTAGTGCATACAGCCTCCTTCTGTCTGGTTTGAAGTTGTGGGATTGTGAGGCAAACGTTAAGTGGAACTATCCCTGCTCTCAGAGCGTCAATTGTTCTGCTGAAACACTGAGGTTCCCATTATGCACTATTGATCTTGTCACATATTGTCTGTGCTCTCTGGGTCTAATTACAACACTTTTAGAACCATACAAAAAGAGTTCTGACTTCATAATGAATAAATGTATTTTAATTTACACTTGTATAAACTGAATTGTTTTGCCACTTGGGGGGCTGAAACACAACATTAGCATGTTATCACCTTATAAATAAGTATTTATGTATTCATCCAGCAAAACAGAGAGCTACATTTGCATTCATATAGGGTCATATTTGAACAGGCCACCTAACAAATGTATATCATAATGTATGTCCAATATCTACTTTCTTTTAGCCCTGTTTCCACCAAATCAGTGTCTGGCCTGTCAGCAGCTAAATGCTTCACAAGGTTCACCAGCTAGTTGCTAACGTTGTCTGTCAGCAATGTGTTGCTAATCAGCTAGCATTAGCAGGTTTATCACAGATTGTTTGCCTTAATACACCCTTTGGGCAGGTTTGAAAACAAAACCAAAACAGTGACAATGGGCGCAATTAATGGCGGGGATATAATATGTACTCAGAAGTGCAGTTTTAGATACCAAAGGCTGACCTGTATGACCTTAATTTCACCTCATGTCGTCAACGTGCCTGTTCTCCATGTTCTGTGCCCTTCTGCAATGCTTTTTTCCTTAGCATGAGTGTTAGAAATTCATACCGAGGGGGAGTAAAAGATGTAGCCTGGTCCCTCAGGTATATGAAATTAGGTCATGTTACACAGAGAAAGGAGAGATTTCTGTGTACAATATACTTTAGTAATTTATGCAGGTTTTCAGGGTCTCTCTCCCCACAGAGTTGGGTGTACTATCTGAAGATCATTTTCCCCCCATTTCCACATGCCTAAAACAAATCAGTCCTTGAGTTTATTTTTGGCATAGCTGTGATACAGTTAATTAGAACAGAGGAACAATGGTTTCTCACAGCTACTGTATGAACCACAGTGGTTCCAGAGACACCGCTTCATCATACATGATCAGATGTCACACGGGTATATAAACGGCACTCTGAAACTGACAGGATTTTTTGTTGTTGCCTATTTTTAACTGACTATTTTCACACTATGACCCAGTGGCACAGAGGAAAAACACTTTCTCAACACTGTAGAAAACCAGGTTCATTGTGTGGCTCTAACAAGCAAGGTTGGCAATGTTTGCCCCTAGGAGCTGGTAATGGCTTCAGATACAGTATCGGCAATAGAAATATCTATGTATAGTTATCTTACACAGCTATGTCTAATGAGTCACTAAAACAAAGCTTTCTCTGTCATGCGTCTGAGACAGAAAGTAATACAACTACTTTCCAAAAAAAAGGAAACGTTTTGCATTTGTCCTAGATTTCACGGCATGGCGTGTATAATATATGCAATGCAGATGAAATGATAGCATCTTGTGTGCTTACTGTACAAAGGGAATTCTTTTGTTTCATCTTTGTACAGTAAGCCTTTTATCATAGAGGGAACAAATGACAGTTCCACACTGATTTTTTGAAAATAAGTGAATTCCTCTCAAGATCTGGATTTGTTTCAAAACATCTTCAATGTTTTTTGGACAAAATACTTCACATTTCATTAAGACATAATGACAGCCCTGTCTGAGGAATCAAATGTTTCATAAATAATTATACTCTGAGCTTTCATTTTTAGCAACGAAGCAGGAAATCCATTAGAAATGCTTAAGATACATTTTTGATAGGAGCAGCGGATTTAAAATGGTTTGGCCTTGACAAAAATGAGATGAAGGCTGTGATGAAGTTCATTTCATTTCATTTCAATCTTTATTTCGAACAGATTAAAAAAATAACAAATAAAAAATTTGAAAAAAAGAATACCGTATTGTTAAAATACAGTATTTATCCACATTCATGATAATATTTATATTCAACAAAAAAAGTCTTCATATTAATAATAAATCATATGTGTCCGAAAGGGAGTAGGAGGAAGCAAATGCTTATTAATTCCCACCCCTTACTTGATCAATGATTGTCCATTAAATCATTATGCAAGTTATTCCTACTTACATTTACATTTATACATACATATACAATAATTTCTCATCTTCAATCACCTCTCTTCATTCTCATAGTTTTCCCAAAAAGTGTTTCTGTACATCCTTTTAAACTGAATTATGCTTGTGCTTTGTTTTAACTCCTGCTCCAAACCATTCCATAAAATCACCCCACAGATTGTTATACTCATACTTCTCAGAGTTGTTCTGACCTTGAGTTGTTTTGTTCTCTGTCTGTTGAATTGGTTATTAGCAGAGAACCACAATATAAGCCCTTGAAGCAAGACATTCTTTTCCAATTGTAAAGACAATATGAAGCAAAACTTATACAAATATAATTTGACTTACAATATTATCCAGGTTCACTTTAAAAACTAGTATTGAATGCATTCAGGGAGGAATTCTTCAAGATGTCATACTTACTAACAAACAGTCAGACAAACAGCAACAAGACATAACCTCCATGCAGAGGTTGTGTTCATTTCTATGGTATCTATGTCTCATAGCCTCTGCAGTAACAAGAAGATAGTGGAGACATAAAGCCCACTCATCCTGTCTGCACTGTCTGGGACTTTCTGAACATGGAAAGAAAGTCGAACGGTCAAGCAGCCAGACAGATCCAATTTCAAGTTTCATAATGAACTTCCTCAATTAGTTTGGCCATTTTGCTGGCTCACAATCACACAACAAAGAACTACCATATTGATGCTATTGTTTTATGTCTCCTTTGCTGCACTCCAATATTGTCAGGAGG
Source organism: Trematomus bernacchii (assembly GCF_902827165.1). Taxonomy (NCBI): domain Eukaryota; kingdom Metazoa; phylum Chordata; class Actinopteri; order Perciformes; family Nototheniidae; genus Trematomus; species Trematomus bernacchii. Next base: position 460,976 of record NW_022988043.1, read on the forward strand.
CTTTTGACCCATAATGACAACAAAGGCTGGTAGCCCACATCAGAGCTCTTCAGCGCTGAATGCAGTCTGCCCTCGAATGAACCCCGATGTAGATTTCCCTCAGTGTGGATCATGGAGCTGCAGGACCATGCATTTCAAGCACCCCTAAATCACCCATAGAATACAAACTCAATGTGTAGTTGGGAGAACAGAGTAGGGAAAAGAGGGAGAAAAAAAAAGGAAATGCATCAACATATTGCTGAGCGTGCTGAAAAGAATCCCATCAACTGTGGAGCTGTCTGGAGTGGCTTATACTCACAAACACACACACAACAAACACAACACACACACAACAATGCACCACTCATTAAGGCAAGCTATTGTTCGTGCTTTCCCAGGCGAGTGTGGTCATGTTTACTTGAAACAGTAACTAAAGAATTGAGAGGGATGAATCCTAATGCTAATGCAACACAGTCACTGTCAAATAAAGGACATCTAAAAGGAGTGAAGTCTCCAGTGGTGTGTTGTACTGAATGGAATGTTGCAATCCTAATAATAACTCAGTTAATAATGTCCATGAACAGATATGAGAATTTGCTCAAATATTCTGACACTTTTGGAAAGGATATTCAGTGTTTGGACACTTCTTACTGTGTTGGTTTGGATTCTGAAGTAAGCTTTTCCCTGTAAACCTCTATCCATTGTAGTCGAATGCGGCCTGTAATCTCTTTTTGGTTGAAATTCCTAGGAGCGGTTATGTGCCTCTCTCTCTCCCCCTCCATGCTGAGGTGAGCAAAGTGGCTTAGATGTGGTGACAGGGAACAATCCCTCAGTGAGGCTAAACAGATGCAGGGACAGCTCAAAAAAAGCTTATGCACATTTAAGGTTAGCGAGAAATACTGTTACGGTGGGACAGAACATTTGTGATCTGAACGCTGAATGATATCAGCATAAGCACCTCAGTGATAATCCAACATTCAAACATTTGTGCGGGTATTTTTTTCAATATTCTGCTCTTGCGTAATCCCCATGGAACTCTTACCCTCCCCAACAACAACAACTGTTAAACCTGACAGTATTCAAGCTGCCTTTACACATGTTAAGACTGAGATTGATGACACAACATTAGCTACGTATGAGATTGTATTTGTATGTTATATCATGGGTGTCTGACCCCCACCCACTTCAACCCTCACACCCATTCAGAGGACTTACTTACCGTAGATGTAATACTACTACTTCTACTACAACATTACTCAACCCCCTCAGGCAAAATGTGCGTTCCAGGCCAGCCAGCCCCGAAATTGCTCATGATCTTTCACCACTGGATAAAGAAAAGAAAAACATATTTCCACAGCTAGATGACTTACAGTATTTTCAGAGCTTCAGAATGTGATGAAATGTTGTATTCAATGAATCGGCAGCAGTTGCATTTGCGTTCTAATGGTGGATAATCCTGTACTGTACCATAAGATCTGTAGTTTATTAGACACACACACGTCTATTTTTTCTATAAATGAAAAGGTATGTAATTTGATGATCCAGAATCAAAGCTTAAAGAATGGTTATTTGATTTGATATCTGTTGGAGCTGGAAAGCTGTATTATTTTCTCCTACAAAGCCTTGAAAAGAAAAACAATACAGGACCTAATGGAATAAGGGCATTTAGTGTGGAAGCCTCGTGGGATGTAGAGAGGATCTTTTACCAGTTAATTTATCACTAGTAGAATTCCTAGAGGTCCTATGAAGCCTCAGTAAATCATCTTTCGATTCTGGTGATGGATGGGCACTGGAGCCCCCCCCCTGCCTCAACTATGGTGCTTTGGGAGCTGCATGTTACAAAATGGGATTTTAACCAATTCATGTGAGAAATGGCTCACTGCTCATAATCCTCCCTTTGTCCCGAGTGCATAACAAGATCACGTTTTCCAGCAAATCCATGTAAACAGACAAGAAGGTCAGAGTGTGACTCTGCATGTGGACTGCATCCAAATACCTGTTTTTCTTTGGTATTTCCAGGGTTATGTGCTTTATATCTATTACATGTGCTCATTAGTGTGACAAAACTTCCTAATATTTAAGGTGAATGATCCTGTTTAATTATAAAACTTAATTAACTTCATAAAAATGTGTAATTTGCAAACTTCTCCCAGCCCAATTAAAAGTGTGTGATTCTCAGTCGTACCAGAAGTGTCTCTCTGACTGTGTCAAACCTGGTTTATTTTTAGAACACAGTCATTTGTAAAATAAACGCTTTGATTTATTTTGATCTTTACTGTAAAACAAAATTAGCATCACTGCACATACTGAAAACACATCAACACAAATATGCCTATGCTCTTTGAATCTTACATGGGTTCATTCAGACCACTTCTTAGCAATGTGCTTTTTACAATAAGTTGGAGTATTGTGCAACTTTACAAACTGCTGCTTTATCGCCAAGCAGAAATGTGTTGTAGCAACCGATAAACAAACCTCAGAATACATTTGCTAATGTACATTTGCAGGGAATATATGTGTAGCTCTCTTTTAATTAAAACATGGCTACATCTGACATATTTTGGCATTTGACACCCACAAAACGTTTATAAAACCATTGTTTAAATGACATTTTCAACACAATAACCATCAGGCTGTCCACGATCCAGCAGGATCCCCCCCAGCATATTTTTCAGAACTCAATACAAATAATCCTCTACATTGTTCTTAGCTGGATTACAGAGTTTTATAGTGAGGTGTCAGAGCAATAAAAGTGTCACATTTGCTTCTACCTATTTCATAAAAGCAAAATATTCACAGTGCCAGTGCACCTTCAAAGTTATTTTGATAAAATAATAATAAATGCACTGTCATTGTTCGAATGCTTTATAATAATAATGCATGTCATCACTTGACGTTTTAAGTTCAATATCTCTTAATAAGTCAAAATGCTTGTCAACTAATGGAGCATATTTAAAGAAAGCACATTGGTTACAGCAGAGCCTGATTTAACATGCACACGGTGATGTTCAGTGACTCCTGGAAGATCAGATTGTCAAAGAGGATCAACTATTCAAAACATAACTGTCTCCATTAAAAAAATGCTTTTCTACCAGTGAGTGTATTCAACAACAAGAAAGCTGTTTGAACACTCTGGCCGTTTCTCAATGTCGAGTAAACCTGCTGCAGAGCCACTATTTCAAGTATACTACGTCATCGAGTGGCGCCGAAGGACTGTTTAAATGCATGTTAAATGCCCAGCATTCGGCGCCACTCGATGACGTAGTATACTTGAAATAGTGGCTCTGCAGCAGGTACTATATACTCGACATTGAGAAACGGCCTCTGTATAGTCAGAAGGTTATTAAGACTAATAAAGCAATTTCTCCAGCAGAAAGTAAATATGACAACAACAAAAAATGTGTGTTGATAATATAGATTTGAATAATTAAAGTCTGTTTATTGTTTAAGAGCAAGCTCGGCTGGTCTAACTTTTTGCAAATTCATTGTATCATTGTACCATTGTTTTATTAAACGCTGTTAACTTGTAAATAAGCTTCTTTTCAGCTAATCCTAAACTCAGATCGTAGAAAACCCAACAAATTCAATGTGATCTTAGTCAATGTTCTATCTTTAACCGTGAAAAACGTCTCCTTATCAATCATAGACTGTCCTCTTTTAGTTGATTTAGACATAATGTTCACATGAAATGTCATCTGCATTCATTAGGCAGTCTTGTACTGTACGTATTGGCAGTAAAAGGGCTAAAGTCTTCTTAAAAGGTTCAGAATCTTGAAAGAAAATCAATAAAAATCTCATTCTATCATATACTCCACTAAAACACTAACCATTTTTATGCTATCCAGCAATACATCTTTTCACAGATAGTGACTAATAACTCCACGAAATGGGGGGGAAATGAAATTCCTATTAGCTCTAATTACTTCTCCTATTTTTCCTTGGGAATGACATGAAGATTAATGAAGCTCTCCACTATTTTAAGCAAGGTTATTTAAATGAGTGATTTTACTCTCCAGATATCTTTGCATTCATCTTAACACAAGACAAGTTTTCTGCTATTATATTATTGAAGATCCCTCTTAGTATTCTTTGCCATGCCATTCATATAACATGCATAAGAAAGTGAGTTGAACAGGGCAGTAAATTGTCTGTTGGTTTTGGGTAAAATCCTAAATCCAAATTAACATAATGCCTTGGCCCCTGCTCTTGTGATACGAAGACTTTTGGAACAACCTTTCTAAGCTCCTGATGTAAAGCAGTTTTTTGTCTTATATATACATGTTGTATTGTTGAACAAGAAACTGCAAACGCTACGAAATCATTTTTTTTAAATCCACCATTTATAATTGCAAAAGACAAAGAGGTTTTTGTCACTCTGAACATTTGAATACATGCATTGTGCATTATGTTAAAGTTGTGTGTACTGAAGTCGGCAGAACACAATAAATAACCTAACAGTAAAGTGAGTGGTTCCTAAGTTAGAGTGCTGAATAAAAATAAGCTTAAAGGCTGTGTTAAACTAACACAGAAGGGAAGAAATGCATTAGAGTCCATTAGTGCATTAGAACAACTTTCCTTCTCTGTAAATCTCACTCTGTTGCTCTTTCTTTGTTGTCTTCCTTAGCCTTCTTCTCAATGCCCCCTTCATTGCTTCTCTCCATCTATGCTTTCTTGATGGGAACATTCACAAAGAGAGCAATCTTTGTGTTGTGTTGTGTGCCGTAATGGAGCGGAGTTGAGTGGAGCGGAGATGGCTGGGGAAAGTGCCAACTGTGCCCTCCTACGCGATAATATTGTCATGTTAGATTACCCATCAGCCTGTTGGCTCTGCCCTGCATCTCCTTGAACCTACAACCTCGCTGAAGAGCAGCCAACTGCTAATGGTGTTTTTCTGCAGAGAGCTGTTGTCTGCATACAGTGCCGTGGGAGATCACGCTCATTCCTGCATATTAACACTTTCATTATTCAAATTAACCAGTGTGCTTTATTAGGATCTATGCAGTATACAAACTGACTTTGTCTTGTCCATCTTCATTTTAAACAATGTTGAAATGCCCTATTTTACATGTACATTTAATTAATATAGGAGTAGCCACTTTAAAATGTCCCTGCGATGTATTGGTGCAGTGCCTGGTTCAAGAGTATTAGCATCATATACTGTATGTGACACCATGTCGTTGCAGTTGCAATAGAGCTAAAATACACCTGCCTCTCAAAACTGGGCAATAAACCAGCACTTTCTAAGTAATAATGGCCACAACAACTCAACATGTAAAGTGTGAGTGGGTACCACTGAGCAGACAGGTGGCATAATGTGTATACTGTATGCAAACATTGTATTAGTTATAAGACGAAACTAGCAAACACAACTGTTTGCAATTTTTACCCAAGTTAAATATTACACGTCTGGTGTGTACGTGTGAAGATCTAGCAGCTGCTATCACAACACTTAGTCATAAATGGCACTTTGTTTTATTAATATGAGGCAGATTGGATGTCTCAGAGACAAACTCCTTCTCTTTAATCTCACTAAAGTTTGGTAGGAATTGCAAGTGTATTAAAGGTGGGGTAGGTCATTCTGGAGAAACCAGCTCGAGTGCGCTAGAATTTGAAAATACACAGCCGGAAAAAATCTGCCACTTCCTTACAGAGCCCCTCCTCCAACACACACGAACGCGCACATGACCAATGAGGGCACGAGATAAGTTTGTGCACAGATGGAAGGCTGACAGGCAGGTAGGCCATCCAGTTATTTTAGCCGGGCCGGCTCAGATGATTGGTCGTGCTTTTTACAGTATTACGGCTTCCACAGATGACATTTTTTTATGGATTTTTTGTCAAAGCACTTCAGATATTCATTGCTATCGGGATGTTAAGAGCATTCCATGGAATATAACAAAAAGTGTATCTCGAGCCGGTTTCTCAAACTTACCTACCCCACCTTTAAATAATAAGACGGGTGGCTGTTATCGGTGTATGATGTAGTCTGGCTGAAGGGCATTTATTGTACAATGTTATTATTTTGAATACTGACCCGAGCAGCTCTGAAGGAGCTTTCATTCATATTTTGGGAGTTGAAATGATAGTCCCTGTTAAGAGCATTGCCATATCAGCAGATAATATAAATGTTGGCATAGGGAGTAGCACATGCCAGCTCTATAAAAGTTTATGAGAAAGACTTGAGTCAATTGTCGTTATATAGACATTTAACACCTTTTTGAGACCACATTCTCAGTGTGCTATTAATAACCAGAGTGAGATGATGCGATCCAACCTGTCAGCGAGGAGCTATACCAGGATGGAGGTGAAAACATGTTACTTTCTCTGTCTGACAATAGTTTACTGGATAATCTTCATCCACAGGATCTGAACACAGAGTAAACGCGGCTTATTCGTCTAATCAAGTAATAAATACCGGTGAGTAACTCAAAGCGCCTGTTTATGAGCTAGCCAGGCTGGAGCCAGAAGGGAAATGTTCTCTGTTTATATGATTAAAGATGATGTGAGCCACGATAAATAGGACAATGGATATGTTACACTGCTGGCCTTATCTTTCCCATGACTATCAAGGACATTTCACCATGGAATTTGCTCCAGATATTTATCCAGACTTACACTGATTCTGTGCTTGCTCTTACTTTCGAGAGGACAGATTCAGCTTAATGTAGGTACTGAATAAAGTCTCTGATAAAACTTATTTCATTCTCTTGTCAACACTGCAATCCACATGGGCTGCTATAGTGGCAATTCACTTTGCCCACAGCAATCTTTTGAGTGAAGCAAGAAGAACTGAGGGGGCTGATGTGAGAGAGAATGAGAACAGCTAAATATGGCTCAGGGAGAAATTAAGTTGATTAGTAAGGCGAGCATAAAGGTTGCTGCATGTTAAATGTGCATCCATGGCTAGGGCTCATTTACATTCAGATTTGCAATTTGTGAATAAATGAATCGCATTAGTAAAGATAAGAGGGACTGTCTGTGGAGGAATCAGAAATAATCAATAGCTGATTAATGCAATACTTTTTTAAGAGGCTTTTAACAGTAAAGAGCTCATTATGTCTCAAGTGGTTTTTTTACATTAGTTTATTCCAACTAAAACACATTCATGCATTTAATTAGCTAATAGTTAGAAGCCATGTACTTTCTCCCTACATGTCAATACAATTTCAAACTGCAGACTTTTGAAAAACCACACTCAAACATCAATTCAACACAAAATGACGTCATGAGGGAAACATATTTTCCAAGTTCTATGAACAGTTGATGACTTATAACATCGGTATCATGACACGTGGTCTGATCTTATCTTAAAACTTCTGATTTATGGCACATACAGTATATCCTCTGGCACACACGTTCACTCCCTCCTGCCGCAGGAATGTGAAGTCTCTTCTCTGTGAGAGGTTAAGCCTACAGCACAAATCAAGGTATGTTTTTGCCCAGGTCTGAATAGTAAACCTCAAGCTTTTGTTGCACAAGGATACCTGTGGATGAACACAGCATATGATTTTTGTGCTGGTGAAATGAAATGACATAGTGTGAGATTTTCCTAAACACTAACAGCTGGAGATGGCATCACAGAAACAATGTCCCAGAGGGACAGATGGATTGTGGCTCCAGAAGAACAAAGCCCATTTAGGACAAACTGATTATGTGGTTTACTGTAATCTGCACATAATGCATTTTACTCCCTCCTTTATTTTCTGCATAATCCTCTACAATCCCATTTAATTTCATTGGCCTACAGATGATGCTGTCTTTAGCAATGTAATTGTCTGGCTCTAATGCAGAAGCATACATTACATATATGTTTCTATAAAACATGATAATTATATGACTGCATGTCCCGCATATCAATGTTGCTTTGTTCATCTGTATTGCTACATATTAGCATTTCAGTGTCTTTTTAGAAAAAGTCAAGTCAAGTCAAGAGCAATTCATCTCACTTTATGAACAAACTTTTACCACACAGAAGTGCAGAACGTCGACAGATTAAACTGTATAAATTAATTTCATCACGCGCTCAGTCAGACAAGATCAATCACTGTGGCAGCTTTTTGATTTACTCTCAATGCTCTACAATGATGACTTGTTCTCTTCATCACTTCATCTTCTTTTGATGAGGTCCAGCCCACTGCCCTGTAAAAGGGACAGTGTTATTGTTTTATTTCCTCTGCTCCGTATGTCTAATATCCGCTCCACAGCTCTGTTCCTTTTCTTGATGAATGGTTTGTATATTGGTGCATTGGGGAGGGCAGTAAAATAAGACTTCTGTTCATGATGAAAACGGAAGATGCTATCAGACCTGGGCTGTCCTGTCAGCATTAGGATCCATGGAGATTGTTCAAATGTCCTTCTTCTGTCTTTATTTTGATTACGAGTCCCACAGAGTCCCTGCTTGTCAGCTTGCTGTGTTTCAAAACCAAGGGGTGGACAGAAGGGTGAAAGTGCGGGTGAGTTCATCAGCATCATGACACTTAAGTGCTTCATTTTATTTATGTGCAGGGAGTAATCCTCTGTTATCGTGGAGCTGGGACTGACTCATTCGTAGGGGGAATATATAGTGAAATTCATAACTCTTTTATATTTAGGATGGCAGTGTTTCATTTTCCTCGAAATGAAAGTCAGGCTGCGATAACAGGTTGTTTTTTATAAACTTGTCAAATGCAGTGAATTCAAGTCTGTAATCTCCTTATATAAAATGTTAACTGTTGCTTTTAGCAGAGAGGATATTCAAGGTGGCATATTATATGTGTCAGGTGCTACTTAACTACCCATTGAAATGATTTCTGAACATTACACAGGAATAGTAATACATCTTAATGCACCATAAGACACAATCAACTTCCATAGTGGTAGCTGCCTGAGCAAAATAAATGAGTGGCACTAAATCATGAATCATTTAGAAACCATATGTGACAATTAAACTGTGAACATAGTTAATGATGCTCAAGTTGTTTGCGAGCTTATTTTGACTCCATTAAAAGTGTAGGCTATTTATCAATTCTAAATTATGCTATTACCACAAAGGCAGATCTTGGAAATGTCACCACTGCATCTATTCATTTCTCAGGTGTGAAGTGATTCATATTCCATTACACAAATACGTCTATCTGTCTAAAAATAAATTATCCTGACCTTCATAAAAATGATATTTTAAATGCAAATCACCTCTGCAGTGGAGGGAAAACTTCATCAATATCTTAGGCATGAATACCAATGATAAATGTGTCTGCCTGGAATCAATAAGTCTCTGTAGTATTTATACAGCATATTTACAACTCATATGCTGGTGCAACATGCTATTAGAAATAATTTACCAATATTTAAAAAAATACTGGATGTTTGTGAATGATTTACATAGAGCCTGCATGAGAAAAAAACTGAATCAAGCACGCATACAGTAAACTATAATTAATAGATTATTGACTGTTTTTCCTCACAATCTTCCAGTAGAACCCACTAAATGGCACACCCCCTCAGCCAATGACATACTGTCTAGATGGGGGGCAATTCACATCGAAGACTATTGACATCAAACATCCTACAGACTCCAAAATCCATCCGTTCTCAGAGTGATGTTTTCAAGCCTAGAAACAACAACTGTTGCAGCTCGGAGCGAACATAGGGATCACCAGAGGACGAGATTGGCTGCTCCATCACTAAAGGCCACAGGGCGCCATCTGAATGTGCCTGCTGGGTAATCAGTCCCCGTATAATCTCTCACCACCTCTGAGAGAGACTGCCTAAGAGGCCCACTGCTCTGAAGGACAAGGAGAGCAGGAGAAGACAGAGCAGCCATCACTCAAGGGGCACACGCAGAGTACCCTTTCATGAAGCAATATAAAACAGAGCAGCTACTTGACCAAATCATTTTGACACGGAGACACAGTGGACACGAGGACATCTTGACATTGAGCGACAGAGCTTTCAAATGTTAGGATTTTTTTTCCGCAATAGTGCTTGCAGCATCATCCCTGCTGACAGTTGTTGTTATGGAGTCGTCAAGGTGTATATAAACCGTAGCAACGGCCTCTCACTCTGCTGGGTTTTTGGAGCGCTGACAGATAAATGATATAGTTCCATTGATGTGGTTATAATGGCAATGTCTCAGTTAATGCAGCGCGCTGGTATTGCAACTTCTGTTCAATCTCTGCTCACCTTAAACCCGTAATGGAAAAACTTTTCACTCTGTTGACATGCACTGACACAAGTTTATGTTCACACACATACACAAACACACTCACAGAAAAACCCAATAGCAAGTTGAATTTGCTTCAAATGAATGTGCTTCGGTGAAATGAATCAGAAGAAAATATCCTACAGATCCTACTTAAAATAAAAAATATGACATCTTCCCAGATATTAGCTTTATGAAGCACATTTTTTGAATAGCTAAACCCAAATGTTTTACCTGCATTCATTTAAATGACACCAGAGTTTGGGCAAGATGCTGATAATGGATGCAAAAGACCAAAAAAGGATGACTTGTGAAGCAAAGATATTCATTATACATTTCCGGTAAATTGCTTGTCAGAGGGTCAAAGCATTAAAGCCATGCTCCCTTTGCAGAATCCTAAAGCAATGTGCCCCTGATAAGCCTTAAAACTCATAGATTTGTTTAACCATCCTTCTTAGCATCTTATCATCTACCAGGTACCTGAACCAAATGCCCCCACCCGACGCAGCTCCTTGCCTTTTCTTGACTTAAGGCTGATTCACATTCACATCTCCAACCCACACAGCCTTAAGAGGCTCTGCATTGGTCCACAATCCATGCAACTTTATTGAAGTATCTTTCTTTGTTACTTTTGATAAAGCATCCATGACCAAAACCTAAAAGAGTACAATGTTTAAATGGTGGAGCTTTTGGGGTATTCAAGACAGCAGCAGAAAGCTGCGCCTGTGAGGCACATTTTCTGTTCCACTTTTCAGCCTTGTTTGCATAAATCCTATGTAATTAGGCTCCAAGCCAATAAAACTCAAAACCCAACCATGGGGCATGCAATGGGTTCAATATAACCCAGGACCCTTTGTTTAGTGTTATCTCTCTCCCATATCTTCTTTTTTCTTTCCTAGGAATGGTTATTGACCCTCTTTTTTAAATCAGATAATAGGATTGCGATTAAGATCTTTTTATTTATCAGTGTAATTCAGCAGTCTTAGCAATGCAATCTGATGGTACTGTAGGTTCACACAGGGTAGCACTATTCCACTTTAACTGTTTCGGCCTGAACGTATTTGTCTCTTGTAAATGTGAGGGCTTTAATCTGTAGATGTTAGAGCGCGGCCTCTCAGCTCTTCGATCTCCTGACGGTAAACTTCAGTGTGTTATACTGTCGGCACAGGCTGAAGAGGTGTTACACGGTTGGATTCCCTCCAACCAATTACACCAGTCACTTCAATGAACGGGGTGAATAGTGACAACCTGTAATTATCATTCTAAGTATTTTCAGAAGAGTTCATTCTTTCTGCACCGATGTGTTGAATCAGGACGGGCTGACAAATCAGAGCGGAAAGATAGAGCAGAGAGCCGTTTGAGCCCATGCCAGAAAACTCCTCAAACAGGGACTCTAATTGTTCTGAAGTTTTTACACAACTTACTCTCTCATTTCTATTCCTTTACATTTCCTGGGTTAGGTGCAGTGCAGTTCCTATCCCTCAAGTATAGCTGAAACAATGAAATCATACCCAAGTTGCCCTATGGAAAGAAAAAAAAAAAAGGAAATTAAACCCTTAATTTGAGGAGCATCAATATTTAAATAAGGTTAGACTAATAATTGAAGAGAAAAGGCTTATGTTTTCATTACCATTGTGCCTAATTTCATTTAGACTGTTATTGTGTTTCACTTAGAGACACAATCATTTGATTTATCTCCTCAATTAAGTGTTAATTTTACAATTTTCGAGTGGAATTCAGCTCGAGGAATGGTGGCGATTTGTTTTCATTTGTCATCTTCTTTATTGTATTTTCCCTGCGTATGTGTGTTTGAATACCCAATCAGCACAATGTGGCTATTGACCGAGGCTCAGAATAGTTTAAGATACCATAACTGTGGCTAACCTAAATGTTGACCTTTACCTGAGACAGAATATTCCGTCTACTTTTTCCTCAAACTTTTGCTATGGCTTAACCTTCGATTCCTTTTTCTTTTCTTTTTATATAATTCATGAATAGTGCATAATTTATTGCACCCTTGTTTATTTTGCCCAAGGGTGTAGCTGTTTTGTTTTTCCTTCCTCTGGTGAATGTTTGAGACATAGTGTAGTTTGAAGGCTCTTGTTGTAAAACACTTTAAGTTTAGAGTCTGCCCTTGCTAGCTAGCAGAGTTGTCTCTTACCCTGCCATGAATACTAAGGATAGAAGAATAGGAAAACAAGTGTCATTTTTTTAACAACATATTTCAGAAATGCATATTTATTGATTCAAAACTTAGATTTGACCAGAACTGCTTTTCACTGAATACCAAGATTTCAATCAGGAGAGACGTTGATGTATGGAATACATATCTATTACCGGGACACATAATATGAATGTAATAATGATTGCCACAATTATAACAGGAGAATGGAATGGTGTTTGGCGATTAGGCCCCAGTTTGCAGGATAATCATTCAGGAGGGGGAAGAACCGCTCCGATGAAACCCCCCCGGGGTCTAGACACTGGTGGTGGTGATAAGTAGGTGGGAACGGACTGAAGGGAGAAGGTTTAGCTTGGTCCTGAAGGAGACGGGAGGCGAAAGGGGTGGAGGAGGGTTGCGTTTTGTCACCTGAAATGACAGCTGACAGAGGGAAGAGCAGATATAAAGGGATTAGCGGGAGCTATGATAGGCTTGTGAGAATGGAGAGAGGAGAGATTGGTTAGCTGGGGAGTGACGCCCCCGATCACTTAATGAGGAAGGAGAGTGTAGTGAGGTGACGTGTAATCTGAATGAAGAGCTTGGTCTTCCTGATTGAACTTACGCTGAGCTTCATTAGTTTGCCTCAAAACTAGAGGCTGCACTTCAGATCATTTTTTTAATATTTTATTTGAATGTGTTGCTCATCATCATCACATTTAAATGATGCTTTAACAATAAGGTTTTGAAACATATATATTACTTTTTAAATCTCAGAAAGACAACAATAATGCATCTCCACTGGTCTTGATCCAGGTAAATTAAGTGTGAAAGGATGAGCTCAACCCCCCTAGGGAAATCAAATATTGATCTGACAGCTCTAGACTCTTCTGACCTTTGACCTTTAAAGCTGCAGGTTTGGACAGCACTGCTGTGTGGGCTATGATATCTAACTTACAACATAGCGAGCAGGTTTGTCGATAAATCACAAGCAGAATGATTTGGAACAACAGGGAGTCGGCTTCAGCTGTGAAAACTGGCATCAAGGGTCAATGTTATTATGGTACAGTACATTACAGCGCACATCACTGCTGGGACCAATATGAAACACTTGGCTTTTGTTTAGATAAGAGACACAGGCTGTAAAACAGATATTAAATGCACAGTCCATTTGAATTTGATTGATAGCTTGTATAATAAAAGTGAGAAAATGCACATATACAGCTGTTTCAAGCTGTTATCCCCTAGAAATGTTCAACCTAAAAACACTCTCTGAAAACAAAACTATGTAACCTTAATTTTGCTGTTTTCTGTTCATTTTCAATTCATACATCTTGAGAAAAAAATACATTTATTTTACTCCATTGGCTAAAAGTATCACATATACTGTATCGTAAAAAGCTGCTCACAGAGAGTGGGAAAGTCCCTTTATTATAGTTCTATCTTAATGTAGGCTAGTGAGAAAAACAAATGAAATATCTCTTGATTTTTTACCCTTGAGAATGATTTAGAATCAATTTCAGTAGAACCAGACATGGCATGAATTGTCATCATCATTTTGACACAGGGTGTAGTATCCTGATAACCATAATAGGGTCTCAACAATGACATCAGCAAGGACATTATGCTGACAGGGAGACAAATGGAGGCATTTCTTTATGATTGATGGGAAACAAAGTTCTCCGTTAGTGTATCTTTCTGTCTTAAACTTTGTGAGCACTCTTGTCAAATCAATAATATCTTCGCAGCGTGTCATATTGGCAAACATCACATCGGGATTCTTGGAAGTCATCTTATCTGGACTTTATCTATTTATACCAGAGTAGCAGCCAGGCATAATGCACTTCAGGGCACAGATGAACAAGTTGCAATTTGTTTTCCCATCAGGGCATAGCATGGTGCATCTGCAATCTATAAAGAAAATGCAACAACCTTTAATCCTTGGATCAAACTCAAGACAACCACTAAATAATTCAGGGCTGTGCGAATAGTTATCCATGCCACCCCATGCCTATCAAGTTGAATATGAGTGAACATAACCTACACAGTGAACTATGAACACTATGAAAAGAGATTTATCCCTGCAGTAAAAATGAAATTGTCAAGCTCACACTGATATACCGAACTTTAAAAAAGATATGCTGAATGAACAGATTTCCAGTTTGAATCAATGAAGAGCAAATTAAAATTAATGGAAATGTTTGAATTATGTATTTACCCAACTTGAACTGCATTGTACATTTGATCACATTTTTACTGAGCAATTTCGTTTTTATGCTTTTATATTTCCGAAAACTTTAAAAAGGGCTTACTGGCTGGGATGAGGATATATATTCTCGAGGGTGATATAAAGCTGCCTTAGAAATTTTAGAGAAAATAATTGCCGAAGCAAAGAGAAGCAGGTTCTTATCGCTGTTTGGGCTATCCTAAACTTACACATAACACTTTTTTTTTAACATCATCTGATACTATTTATTAATTCAACCATCTATCCTCTTATTAAATAACACATATCTGCTCATTGCTGTTCTGAATAACCCTGGACATGCTGCTATAGTTTATCACAGAGCTTGCAGACAGACAAACACATTTACAGCCAGAAAGACAATGCATATTCCAAAAAGAAAAAGCCCAGAGCCAAACTAACCCATAACCATTTTTCCCGAGGAGACAATGTACCGCTTTGAGCAACTAAACAAACAATAATTGTCGTGTACACTAAATATTGATCAAGTAAAGAGAAATGTCCCTTAGTTTATTTTAGTCATATTGTGGTTTGAACACATCCACCTGCTACCCAGTAGATAACTGAATGGCTCATCTCAACCATTGAGTCTGTTAGAGCAGAAAATCCTTCAGGGGTTTTGTTTGTGGGACCGACAATCTGTACCTGATGCCATTTTTATGTCTCATTCTGTCTCGGTTTGAAGAGCAGGACAGGCAGGAAGGACCTAAATGCACTCTCTGAGATGAGCAGATACAATGAAGGTCATTTCAATTTAAAAAATAAGTTTTAGAGGCAGGCAGGTCCAGCTGGCAGATAACAGGAACCCAAAACTCCATACATGAATGCAACACAAGAACAAAGGAACAAAGCTGTTATAAAAAGTAAGTGATTAATTGTAAAGGGGGAACAGGTTTGCAGGATGTCAGGTGACTGCAGGGCTAACAAGGGACAGGTGAAATTAATTAGGTGGGGGCAGACAATCCAAAGTGGCAGGCTAAACCACAAGAAACAAGAGAAAAGGTGAGTAACAACATCCAACAGTAATATTAAACAGGACTTAAAGCATGAAACAACATTTTACCCAATGGCAGGGCCAATTATAACACATTCTTGCACAGTACTGATCCTGTGGCTGAGGAAGGTTTCACAAATATGTTTTAAATGTCCCTCAGAATTGCCACTATACTGTTACAGATTTACTCTTCATAACTTTTCTCAGCGCTCTCACATACACACAGGTGTTCGGCTGTACTCAATAATCTTTTAAAAAATGCCAAAATAAAGAATGTGGAGAAAAATGCGTCGAGGAAACAATTCATTCTCTTTCCAACAGAATTTGTAAAAGTGCTGGAGCTACAGCCGTGATGGATCTGCTCCGAGCTGCCTGGGCGACGGCAGCAGGCAGCTCAGGGGCGGCGAGTCATTGCTCAAGTCTCAGCTCAGGGTCCTGCTCTCTGCTGGCAGCCCTGCCCTCTGCCCAACTACGAGAGATTGCTGCATTTGAAATATTAAGCAGGACCAGCGGAAAAGAGCAGAGTCAGGGTTTCCTGTACATGTCAAATACTCTGAAAGTTATGGACCTGTGCCATGTTTCTGACATCCGCTGCCACGCTGAGTAGAACCCCCCATTGTGGCTCTAAGTCCTTTAGAGCACAATGTTTGACAGAAGTGCGTACCTGTGAGAGCAAATTAGTAACTTAATAACCGTATTGAACAGTACAGTACTAGAGAGTTTCAAGTTTCAAGGTTTTTATTGTAATGTGTGCATAGCTACGGTATTATAATGACAACGAAAATCTTAGGTCACAGGCTCCTTCAACAGTGCAACACCATATAACAGATCAAATAGAACAAGTAAATAAAATAAAATCAGAATATGATAGAAACTGTGCAGAGTAGTCTATACAGTATGTTGGAATATTGATATATGATATATGTGAGTTGCAAACAGATGAATGTTATGTATGTTCTTTCAAAAGTTCAGGTGTTTAACACTCTTATGGCCTGTGGGATGAAACTGTCCCAGAGTCTGGTGGAGAGTGGCATTATTCAAGATTTGATGTCTTTGTTTACAACTTTTATAAAATCAGTTGGTACTTGCATGTATGTTTGTGTACGCACGTGTGACTGTGTGTGCATGCTGAACCTGACAGATCTATCTGGCCCTGAGCTACGATGCCTTTCTCTGCCCACACACTCCCAGCTGCATTAAAATTATTACGCTCCCGGTGCTCCAATCTACTGATAAAGCAAAGCTCATAATCCATAAAGGAGCTCGCAGGACCAATATATCTGTTTACTATTCAGGGACCCGCCTTTGGCAAGTCAAACTTGTTTTAACTTCCATTACACATATAGCTGTATATTTATGTAAGGAGATGGGTTGAATGTGTCTTGAAGATCTTAATGTATATGTGTATACACGGTGCATGATGTAATGTGCATATTGAGGAACAGCCAATTAAGACAGATATTTTTACATTGAGTCAACAAATTACTGTTTTTTTTCTTACCTCAGCAAAACTAAATTGTAAGGAAATAAAAGGGTATTGTTTACTAAAAAAGCAAGGCTAATCCGTTGAACAATATTGCAGGACCAAGGTATCAGAGATCAGCCTTTGGGAAATATAACTTCCATTACATATAAAGCTGTATACTTATTTTAAAAGATAAATATAATGTGTCTAGATTGTTATGACTGCCAATTTAATAGCCCATTTAAAACATAAAGGTCATTTAAATGCGCATGTTAATAACATCCACTGCACATGATATGATAATGCATACAGTACTACAGAACAGCCAATTAAGGTAAAGTTATTCACATTTTGTGTCAGAATTGCCTGCTTTTTCTCCATTAGCACAACTATTTTGTACAGAATAGAAAGTTGAAAAATGGTGAAGTGGGAAAGTTTGTGAAGTTTTGCAGTGGATGTTGAAACACAATGCTGAATTACAGAAGCACCTCAGGGGACATAGAGCTTCAACAACAAGACATGAGGGTTGTTGCTCTGTTCCAAATACACAAAGGGAAGAGGAGCTGTCTGCAGGACAGTATCTGCAAAGGAACTTCACTTTGTCTGCACTGAGGTTCTGAACTCAATGTGCCGTCAGATTAAGCACTTCATCATTATCCTTCAAGATTCATTTTCAATTTAAATGAGTGTTTACAGTACAGTTCAAAAGGGAATCTGAATTATGAAGAACCATAACAGAAGTTAAAATACCAGTGCTGAAAGCCGTTTCTAGCAAAGTTTCATTTAATTTGATATTATATTCAAACCAAATTAATTAAAGAAACTGCAACTTTTTATTCATAGAGAAGCAAATAACACAACGAGTATACGGTGTTGAGGGAACAAAGGATTGTAAAGTGTGGAGGAGGTATAAAATGGGGCTGACAATTACTTTGCATTGTTACTGTAGAGCCTTGTGCACTTAAAAAGGTAATTTTCCATCTACTGAAGGCTTTGTTGATTTTCCCATTGTAAAGATTGTCTCCGACTTATTTTTCTCTAAGATGTTAAAACTGAATCCAGCTATACAACTGACAATATGATTAATGTGAATGAGTGATTTTAGAAATACTAAAAACTGTTTATTTGTGGCTTTGCCCACTGTGATGTTACAGCACATGCAGTACAGTAAGGCTGCACAATATAGGACTGAGATATTGTGGGGACAAAGAGGTTTTTTGACTTTGATGAAAGATGATATGAACAAAAAAAGGCATTTGAAAAACATAACTGATTCTTTTTGGTGCCTTTAGTAAACATGTTATGGAAATAATGTATTTTAGCAATGTGCTTTATGCAGCAGAAAGGCTAAACTGAGTAAACTTTAATATCTGTTTATTTTTCACAATTTAGGCATTAGTGAAAAAAAAGTCATATTAATTGTGATTTAAGCAAAAGGTAGGAAAACAAGGAGCAGCAAACATGCAGAAATACATTGAATAAAACAAGAGGGAAATGAAATCTAATATTGAGCAAATAAAGCTAATTTGCTCGAGTGGCTTCTAATGTTCCAGCAGTGGGTTTGCTAATGCAAATGAACTCAGAAGTATTTGGTAAGCTTCCTGAACATATCAGCGGTGAGCGGTTGTCACAGCTGTTCTTGCGCTGAAGAGCCCTGCTGGTCTGTTGTTCGAGCTTTGGGTAGAATTTACCGGCCAATTTCTCCAGGCCCAATACCCAGTGTACAGCGTGAACAAGCGTTTCAGCTCGACCTGGCCAACAGCAAATCTCAACACGTGGATCGACTCACCCATCAGTGAGCTGCTCCGCTGCCGGGGCAAATTATTGCTCCCGGAGGCTATGAGATGGAAAAATAGCTTGACAAATCGTTTCCGGGTAACCTCGAGGGAGTGAGAGATGAGACAGACTACGAAGAGATCTCTGGCAAAATGGACCTGTGTGCAGAAAAGACAGGAAGATGTTTCTATTTTTGGCGCTCCTTTGTCTTGTTGTTTGTACACTTGAAAATCGTTTTCAGTTGCTGTGCGACAGTCAATATGTGTTATGGCGGAAGACCTGAAATGGCACATTAAATTAGCCTTTGAAGGGTCGCTGTTTGGAGAATTTACCTTGAGGATATTTGGAGTTTGCAAACTAATTGTTCTGTTATACGCCTTGAAATATTCTTCCTAATATGTGATGAAGAGGTAGTATGGATAATTCCCAGTCAGAGTTGTGGATGTAAACACAGTGAAAAAGTACTAATGCCAGGAACTTAAAATCTGCATGTTCCTCCTGAGTTCATTTAAATTCTACTCCCCTGCAACATCTGTGTACAGTCTGTTGTCTACAAGCATAACCTTTACAAAAAACAGATAAGGCTTTTCACTTGGCACTCTTTCAAAACGTTTTATTATACGACAGGAAATATAGTATAATTTCTTCTATTTTATGATTATTGCTAACTTTAATATTCATACCATTTTATTATTTTCAAAATGTGTTAAATTATTAAAAGGTTAAACAAGGGAAGTGTTCTATTTAATCATAGTATAGTATAGTGTGAATTCCTAATGAATATATCAACTATCACGTATGAATTCCCAAGAATCAATATTGCTTAACAAAGGTTGCTACAGTAATAGATAAAGGAATGAAGAGCAGATAGTCTCAAATCATACACATAGAAATCTTCAAGTTTAAAACATGAATCATTTTCAAATGTTTGCCTTGCTTACAATATATGTCTGTATATTTCTGGGGCTCCTACTATTCTGTTCTTGTTTTAATCAACTCATTTGTTACTGCAGTGCAAACTTTCACATCCCAATAAATTGGCAAAATTAAAGTGGCCATTAAAACAGAGAAGCGAGAGAAAAACTTAAAAGGCAACTTGAGCTTTTGTAGTTCCACAACACAACAACAACAAGTAACAGTAACTGCACAACCCATACTTTTAAAAACAATGAAAATGAAAAAAACAAAGTTAAAGAAAGTAATGAAAATAAAGTAAATTAGCATGTTAACTTTAATTGTTTCTACCATGACAATAAACCCTGGCAACTATATTCTCCTCTTCTTCAACCACTTTTGTTTTTCTGACAACTTTCCTGTTTAGTCTTGTTTCTTTAGGCTGGCGGTTAGACAACAAGACTGAGATGTAAACACATATTGAACAGTAAGAAGAAGCATACAGTGCTGCATGACCCAGTGTCAGATGTTGTGCTGATCCTGCAGGATGGCAGTGCCAAAACTGTCCCATCAACTGCAACTCCTTATCATCACTTTCACATCTGTAGTGCTGTTCATTTGACCCGCATGAACTTACATGATTCAACTGAAGCAAATAGGTTATGCGTGTAAGAACCTTTCTCAACCTGCTTGTTAGGGAAGCACCAGCGGGTTCACAGAAATGACTTATCCATTTTTCATTTTTCATATATGTGGCTATGGGGAGTCACAATGAGATACGGTTGGCCTGTTTGTTTGCTCTGACCTGTTGTACAATTTATTACATCTCTGTGTTTTCTTTTCTTCTGCCTCATATCTCTGTTGCTGTGTTTTCTCTGGGAAGACGTGTGGGTCCTGCCTGTAATAACAAGCTATCAAAAAAACATGCTTTGGAGGGTCACTTGTTTCAAAAGGATGATTTGTATGAAACACATTCACAATGGTTCATTAGATTAATACAATCTTGAGTCAACTTTAAAGAAGACATCCATCTCACAGCTCCTCCATTACTTTCCTCTCTCAGTCATAGGGTCTGCTTTATCTTGAAAACAATTCCCTTTGCATTATATTTCAAACATCGTGCCTCACCACCCTTCAACTACCTGTCATGGATTCATGCCTCCACCGGTGATGGTTTTTACTCAAAGACAACAGATCCATGAAATTCCAGACGCTCCCATGACTCCCCCCACAAGCCTTCTTCACCTATCAGCTCACCCGAGATGGCTTGAAAAGGGCCTGCCTTGCTCTAGGGACCCCCACACCAGCTGGAGTTACATGGAGACAGCGGGGTAGCTTCACCGCTCACTCCCTTTGTTTGTGAAAAGACAGACTGGCTGTCTCCCCCCTGAGGTGTTCTCACAGTGCGAGCTATAGCACCTATGGAGAAAATAGGTTTATAAACTCTGCCTGAACTGAGTGATGAGTGACTTCAAGATGTTGGTTACCTGAACTCTGATGTGTGCGCCTGTGATTAATCATTCTTATTTTAAGGAGTCCCGTATGTGAAAATCCAAAATGTTAATTGCACAATGATGGCATGATAAAACCCATCCTCTCTTTCTCTCTGGAATTTGGCAGCGACAGCAGTGAGTGAGACAATGAACTCACAGCGAGCAGGAGACACAGGTTTAATTCTCGATAAGATCTTAATGACGTTGTTCTGCAGAGATACTGCGTCTCCCATGACCCCAATAAACACAAGTGCTAATTACCCAACTAATGATCTTTGTCCCGCCGAAAATACAACTCTTGGCTTTTGTTGTTTCTCACAGAAACAAAAAGTAAGCATAATGAAGCAGTGCCACATGTGCCGTTATGGTCTTTCTGGGGCTTTGTTGGGATGAGGAATTATATCAAAGAGCAATTTACAGCAGCCATTTAAATTCCAGGGATGGCCTATTAGCTTAACTAACATCAAGAGAATGTTTACTGTCTTCTTCTGGCACATATCCACCCCACTATATCTACAAAATAGAGGACAGTTTGCCACACTGGAGAAATCTCAGCGGAGCAACATATATTCATCTACGATTTTTATTCTTTTTCAATCACTCAAATCACCCATGACATTTTCCTTGTTAAATTATCATTAAACCTCTGAAAGGACTTAATGGTGTTAAAACTCTGGCACTTAAAGCAATCACGGCATGCTGTTTCATAAATAAGTCATGTATTGTGGAATGCTAAAGTATTGCATTATATAACCTAAAAATGGTCAATAAAACTTCACAAACCCTTTGTTGTATATGTTTTTGATGGTTGAAAAAAGCAAACGGTAGCTAAAGCATGATCCTTATTGCTAAGTGCCTGTTTTGAAAAAAAAAACCTGATGGAAATCTATTACACAAAATTGGAAGTCGATGCCGCTTCATTCTGCAATCATACTTGTAATTTTCAAGGACTCATTTAGCCTGATTGCTGTTAAACATGCTGAGGAGGGAGCGGGGAGAGGCGGAGGGGGGCTGATGGAGCAGATCCCTGGGGCAGGTGAAGTAGGAGATTGATTGGTTGCTGAACTCCAAGGATGTGTGAGCTAAGTAATTAAAATGTCACAATGCCTCACAGAATTTTTTTTATAGTGTTGACTGTTTGTATATTTCATTACCCCGTTTGTTATACAGCAATATCTCTAATTTAAATGACACAAAGGAATAGAAAAGAATTGTTCAAATATACAAACTGGATATTTTTTTTGGAATGCTGTCTAATAAAGGCAAAAAAGTTTCATTGAATGAACTTTGCCTTTCTCCACTATTTTCTTCTTTGTGTGGGAGAATAATAAGGAGTTATCTTTGCGTGGCTTCCCGGTGTAAACGCCGCTATCTTTTGTGTCCACGGGCTATTTGAATTTTCATAGGTTACACATACAAATAAATCATTTCTTATCAAATGTTTTACACAATGAGAGCCTGCTCAGTTTAAAGGGTTCTCTCGGAAAAGTTCCACATCTTTACTGAATGCAAAAGAAACAGATTAGAGACTCAGACTTTGTCTCCTTGCAAAGTGGAGGATGCCGTACGAGCAGTACAGCGTAGGCTGTTTGCCTTTCACAAACTTACTTTAAAAGTCACAAAATATAGACTGAATTTTTTTAGTATGCCAAGGAATAATTTGTGCTCAGCACCTCTCCAGGCTGAGTTGCCCATTCCACGTTTCATAAATCTAGCAGCAAATGTAAATGATATCCACATATGGCTAGCTGCCTCCGAGGTCCCTCTGTGCTGCTGTTCAAACCCATTAGCCTGTAAATAAAGCTAACACTCATCAGGCCATCACTCATAGCACAGGGCTGTCATTTTCCTCTTACCATGTTAAATCTTTAAGGAAATCAGAGTACATTGAGTGTGTTTGAATATTTTTTGGATGGATTGGATGTATTATCAATGGCCCAAAAGGTTCTGGGCACTACCTTTCTGCACTTCAATGTTTATCAATCAATGTTTATTTATATAGCCCAATATCACAAATGTTACATTTGTCTCAGTGGACTTCACAATTTGTACAGAATATCAGTATGACAATACGACACCCTCTGTCCTTAGACCCTCACATCGTAAAAGGAAACACTTCCAACAAATGAAAAACCCCACAGTTTAAAGGGAACTTAAAGGTAATACATCTTCCTCCTGTAGAGCTTCACCGCAACAGAGTTCAAAGTTGATGGCTTGATGGGTCTATCTCATTAGGGGATGTGCATTTACTTATTTACTTTTACTTTAAGGCCAAACTCCTTGTCCTTGAGGGAATGTTGTTGAATTACCACCTGCATCAATCACCTGGTGTTAAGTCCCCCATTCTCCTGCTCCACTCCTCGGATATCTCCCTTGAACTGACCTTCCTCTTGGCATCGTGGGTGAAATGCTGCGAGAGCTTAAATCAAGCCCATCCTGAGGATGCTATTGCAGTACCCCCAAAGGTAGAGCCTGTTAGAGATGTAATTAATCAGCTTGCAGATCCTCCATGCATGCAACAGATTCACATTACCTTCACATGAGGCTGAAGCAGACTCCAAACAGCTCAGAGTGAATGAGCAAGGAAATCAAAAGAAAGGCCAAGCTGGAAGTATGTGTTTTAAAACCTTCTACAATCAAAGACAACTTTAAAACCAGGGTCCCTTCAAAGGAACTTATTCAGCATTTGCAGAGAAGTAAGCCTTGATAAAGTTTGAGCGAAAAGGGCTAAATCAAGGAACTAACACAATAGTACAAGGAAGCGGCGAGATCACAATCAAAAGCAATTCAGTCACTGTCACAGGATGATTTATGACAGAATTAACACGGCATAGAAAGAGAGACAAGACGGAGACAGAAGAATATTGTGTGTTTGAGTTGAGACTAGCAGAAAGAAAGAGTGAAATGCAGATACAAAAAGAGAGAGAGGAGGACTTTGCTGTAAAACATCTGATTTAATACTTTTGATATTGCAGCCCTGACAGACTCAACAGCTGCCTCACCTGCTTCCATTTTGTCATGTCATTGTAATTTCATTTCCCGCAGTCTCAAAAGACCCAGGGACATTTTAACTTTCTTTAATATGACAGATGTCCAATAATTTTGCATTTAATCTCTGCCCTGCGGGGGGGAAGTGAGCGAAGCAGCAAACTGACGCCTCTGTAATCAGGGAGATGGCGGATTTCTGGTTATTCTGAAATTGGATACTTACTCTTCCAAATTCACTGTCCTCATTAGTATGTCAGAACCGAGTTGGGCTGTTTTTCCTTTTTTTGAGTCATGTCTTTTTTGAGAAGTGAGTAAGTAACATTTGCACCCAGGACAGCAATATTTGACAGCGAGAGGAGAGTCACGTACATACAGTGTGCTCATCGGTTGTTAATTATAGGAGCTGAATGTTGCAAGCTTTGCATCGTCGTAAAATATTTAGCCTTTGGTTGTTTCAATTACACCTTTATTGTACTTTCTTTTTTAACGTGTGTGTGTGTGTTTGCGTGCGAGTAAAACAGATTAAGACAGGCTCTATGATTTTCTGATTTGGCCTGGTATCTTCTTCAATTAACTTCACATCCACTTTGTGTCTTTCTCCCTCAGCTGTAAATTAGTATTCTCCCTTGGATTGCAATACAGGGGTGAAATTAAAATCATGTTGCTTCAATTAAAATCATGTTGCTTTGGGAACCACCTTTGAACATTAATATCTTATTCCAGTTATTGCGGCACCTCGAGACTCCCGGTAACGGCTTCTGTTACACCTCTGTAAAAGACATAGACAATGAACAAAAGGTGAGTCTTATTATATAGAAGACGACTCTAACATGACATGTGGATAATTGACTTTTGTAATAAAGAATAATTGCACTAAAATGTTTTGTTTTGCTTCCTTTTAACTTTTATCCATGTATTTTTTCTTTTAATGTTTATTTTATTATCTTTCCTTTTTAATGACTGATTTTAAATGCCATTTTTAAAATGTCTTCCATTTTTGTAAAGCACTTTGAATTACCTTGTGTTGAAAGGTGCTATATAAATAAACTTGCCTTGCCTTGCCTTGCCTTCCTCATGGCTTAAATGTCATGCACAGGTAACAGGTGAGGACTCGCAGATCTTTAGACGGGAGAGATTTCATAATGACTGACAATCAACACCTTAAGCTTTCAAATAACCTTATGATCACTTTTTAGTCTGTATACAGCAAAGCATTTGGGTTAGCAGAAAAATATGTGCCAGAAAACTTCTTCCGTTTATCTTCTTTTGAGTAACTCTTTTTGTATTATTAGCATATATTTTTCATTTTCCAGATGTTATACTGTATATTGTTTGTTCTTCCAGGAGCGCTTGAAGCCTCAGGTTAATTAGATGTGTTATTTGTATTTGATTGATGTTTGCCATCATCACCCTGTGCAATATATGATAACTGTGTACTAGGCACATTGTTAACATGACTCAGTACTAATGGGAGAACACAATAGGCAGAAGCCCAAGACAGGGGCATGATGTATTAGGTACAAGTAGACTGCACTGTAAACCAGGGGAGAGGGAACTTTTTAATGGATTCTCTGTGAAAGACAAACAACTGGAAGTGTTCATCTTATTGAATGGATTTGGAGCCTTTGGCAGCCGCCAGGTGAGCTGTCAGAACTTTAACAAGCTTAGTGGTTTATAACGCTTTACTCGGATCTTCGGCTTTCATTTTCTCTTTTTTTTGCAGCTCTTTTTTTGGCCATACTAATATCTTATCGTGAGATTTATTCACTCACTTAGTTAACTGGCTGCTCACATAGCCTCTGTCAATCTCACTGCGCTGTGCACAGACAGAGCCGCAGCAGTCAGTATAAAGCAGCCTCAGCACACCCGAGGAAAATCAATAATACTTTATTTGTGGTAGATGTGAAATATGAGATTGATGAAAAATGTACTATTTCTGAGAAGGTTACATTTTCTTCTAATGTAAGATTGACCACTGACTGATTCTAATGTATTCCTATTGGGTAAAGAGAAAAAACTAAAAGTGTGCCTCAGTTGTTCCCAACTGAATCATTCCTTTTTTAACCAAATGCTGTGGTTTATCTGTTTTATAAACGCGTTGAGTAATTCCTGACAAAAGCATCCATAAAAATGCATTTTCAGGTTTCTCACGCTGTTTTGGCATTCTAACTCCACGATGCCATGTCACTCAGTAAAAGGAATATGAGAAAAATGCACACATCTATCACCACAAGACTTTGTATCACCTATCCCCAGGGTAAAAGAAAGATCAACAGCACTGTGAAAAAAAAAAGTGTTTTCTCTCTGTTAAAAATGACTTGATTCTGCAGCACAAGCAACACACAGATCCCTTTCAGATATATAATAAAGCGTTGCTACAACAGCACAGGGTAATGGCATACATCATGTGAAAGCACTGATGTTTTGAAAGAGGTAAAATCATTTATTAATAGCAGATTATAAGTCAATGTGGATGTCAGTCCTATAAACAAATAGTGGACGACCAAATACATACAAAACTCCAAGCGTTTCAGCATGAGTTGTAAATGACAGGTGAGATGAAGCCAGTGGAGTCAATATAAAGTAACTTTGGTGTCCCCATCAGAATCACTCAGTTATCATGAAAATGTAGCAGAATAATGAAACTTTGAGGTCTTATTATAAATGGCCAAACATTTACACACATATCAGTACAATGATAAGTCTCTTGAAATGTGTTTCCTTCATTTTATACCATATTTTTTCATTGGATGTACGTGATTTTGGCATTTCCCACACACTGCTCTGCTAACTACAGTGTGTGTAATAAGTGATTAAATGATACTACATTAAAAAAATAATTATATGGTTTTATTGTCCACAACTAGTTATTTGATAAAACGAGTCATTTTGATCATGTATATTCTATTTTCATAATAATATTGAACATTTTGCACGTGTCCCTCCCTGACATTTGCTGTCCACCCTGTCATTATGGGGTAACTGCCCCTATAAAAAACCCTCTGATGTTTTCAGTGACATTACTACCACCATTTTGTCTTTCCTCAATGGAGGCTGAGACATTGGCTAGTTGCAGAGTAAGTATTTAAACTTATATTTCGTAATTTTAATCATATTATGTGTGTAGTTGGATGTTGTCAAGCTTAACGTGTCCACTCTGTCATAGTGAAATGTCAATTAATTAAAAAAACGTTCAGAAATGTGAAATATATTTGTTAAACAGTACACAGTCACCTTGCTAACTGAATCATGTTGCTAACTGAAGGTCCACCATGTGCTCATGAAATGCTAATGGTACAAATAGTTTGCTATAATTGAATTATTATCCAAATATTTTTTCCATTAACTGAAATATATTGTTGAGAAAGGGACTGAATAGCTTTCTGAAAATGTACATTTTATAATCACTATGTAATTAAAATGTATTTACTCTACTTTGAATTTGTCCATTTCAGGGTGGACACATTTTGCTGTTTGCATGTACATTGTCTGCCTGCAATTAATTTGTAAAAAGTGTGGGAGCTTGACCAACATCAATTTCTAACAGCAAAACATACTTAATACAATGAATATGAAGTTCAATGGAAAATCTCAGCTTTTCTTTTTGGAAATAGGGAAGTCTCAAATGCACCGTATGGTGATATTGACTCAGTGAGTGGTTGTTTCTGGCCTGCTGAGCTGAGCCAGTGTTAGACACAAAAAAGGTCCTGGTCCCAGCATTTATCCCCTGATGAGCCCGATGTGTAGCTGCCGCTCGAGCCTCTTCTCTGTTTCTGCATCAATCAGATTGAAATAAACTAAAACACTTTCAGTGATCTGTTGAGTTGTGTGATTGGGACAAGGCAACTATTTTGAGTTGCAAAATGAAAAATGAAAAAGGCAAGCAAGTTTCAGTGACAGCTTATACAATACTAAATAAAACATGAACTGCTCTCAGTGTTTTTTGGTGATCTGGTTATTTTTCAAAGCACTGACAATTAGAGCGAAAGCATTGTTTACGCCACTGACAATAACTGGCAGTATTCAGCATGTATGCTGGAAAAGTGGCTATCCAGCAAACTCTTATCGAGTTCCAGTGATGTGTTGGCAAGTTAGATGAACAAAGTGTATTTCCACTGTTAACAAAAAACAAACTAATACGATCTCATTCTGCTCATGTTACCCCATCAATAGCCTCCCTGTTTTAACCACAGGTAGAATCTAATGATGTGGGAAACACTGCATGGCCTTCCCTCTCTTTATAGTCTGTCCATCAAATCTTTCAAGTACATGCTCAAAACACATTTTAGCTTTTAAAATACAGCTGATTATTTTCTGGATACACGATTTCCGGCCTTTTCAGTTCTATGTTTAGTGCCTTGATCAAGCAGTTATAAGGGTTCATTCAATTTCCATACAGAGTTGTTTTAGTGAAAATTGAATCCTGACAACATAATGTACATTGTGCGTTTAAAAGGAAAACAGGAGTAACTATTATCCTCCATGCGTTTTTAAGTTACAGGCATACTCTGAAATGCTGTTTGGTTGCTCCTTGACGAAATGATCTGGCTCATCTCTCTATGTGCCTTTTGTTTGTGGATGCAATGCTGTTTGCAAGGACCTAAGAGAATAAACAGCATTCACTGTTACACCATAAATGTGTCTATTTGTTTGCCCTTTCCTGTCAGAATGTTGAATTCCCTCGCTAATTTAAAGCAGGCTTCATATGAAAGCCCTCACAGATGCTTTCTGCTGGTAGTTTACAAACCTCTCTGGCTGTTATTCTTCACTCCTCCCATGGGAAAGCAAGCATAGCTCAGGAACCTCATCCCACACACTGACCAATAACACTCATCATGTTGTCACTAAGCCAGGACTGTGATGGTCCACCGTGACAAAGAAATACAGTGTCTCTACTTTCATTTTCTCTGTGTATAAGCAATGCCTTGACGAAAACCTACGTCAGCCTTGTATTGAGATTATCACAATATATTGGTACTCTTTATTTCAGTAGGTCTACATAAGAAAATAGTAAATAAGTGTCTATGAACTGCTCTTCCTGCCGTTTCACCAAATTGGCTAGAATTTACTTTATATTGTGATTTCAGACTGTACATATAGGTATTGGTGTTGGGAAATTAAAAAACAAAGAAATACATTTTATATTTATTTACATTTATCGCCATAACTTTACTCTTTCTTAAAGCCTGAGTCGAGTTTACTGAAGTTTCAGGGGGCTTGGCCATTACTTTCCTAAGTAATGGAAAAGCTGCTGGTGATTGACCAGTAGGGTAAAGACCCTGCTTGAAACAAAATGCTTAGAAAACCCACATGGAGAGGGGTTGTACAGAAGCTCAACACTATGATCATTCAATTACAGTTGAGTTCAGTTCAATTTCACCAGCGTTCTGTTGTGTCATCTCTGATATACTCTCCTAGCATCTATGGTGGTTTTCTGTGTGAAAAGCACAAAAGAAAGTATTGCTTTATTCACAAATGGAGAGACTGCTCAACAACCTGAACTGCCAAAGGGAAGGTCTAAAGAAAAATGAAGTGTATCACTGCCAGGCTCATTCTAATTGTGTAATTGCCTCTTTTCTATTACCGCTGAATAGTGGTTTTCTTTGCAAAGGGTAATGAAAAAACTTTTGACTCTTTACTTGTGTTAGGAGACCTTCTTAAGGTACTGGCACTTTGTTGCTTAAAGATATTACAAGCACATAAGGTGATGGAGCAATTGCTCTATTAAAATAGCCCGTGGGTGCGCAAGGTAACACACCATTGCAACAGGGTTCAGCAAATTAACACTTTATATGCTTTGGCTACACTGCAGCATTGTTGTGATTGTGTTAGTATCAAATATCTCAGAGTTTGGGTCCGTGCTGCTTCTGTACTTACTTTACAATTGACAATTAAAATCCAGGACATATAGTAAAGATTGTATCTTGAGGCAAACACTTTTTTTCCAATCACTGTTAAAAGCAGATTAAGGATTATAAACACACATTTAATGTTATTTATGCTACATCTCAACAAATTAAGTTAGGCTTAGAATGATTGAAAACCAAATAAAACAATGTTTCATTTATCGCACACTTCATTTGTCATTGTTTTTCTGCCTTCATCAAGGGTACAAGGGTACTGATGGATGACAGTCTGATTGATCCGATTAGTTTACTTATCAAATCAAATTAATTGTTTTACACAAAGAGTCAAACGGGTTCAGATAAGAAGCCAATTTACACAAGAAGCACATGCTGTAAGACGTAAAGAAGCCAGTATTTGCATTGTGGTCAGAGGGTCAAAAAATATAAATATTTCTCAGGCACATTTATTTGCAGAAAACTGTTTCAACAAGAGACACTTTTTTCTGAGAGTTGGTCTATTGAATACGTTTCAAAAGGTCATATTGGACTTAAAGTCTGTAATACTTGAATTTGTCACAATGATGGCTGAGGTTATCTGTAACGTCGCAGTAAGAAGGTCATGGGTATGAAATGCTGGCTGAGGATCTTTTTTATGAGGAGGTTGCATGTTCTCCAAATGTACTTTTTTCTTCTACATGAAGGTTAGGCCTTGATGTAGTTGTTGTGATTATTTGCTTCAGCCAACCACGACCATGAACACAACAATGATCAACAAATAAGAAATGTCTTATTAGTTGAACTAGGCCTACATGAATTTCCAGGTTTAAAAGTAATTGGAAAACAGATGTCTAAGCAGTCTCTCTCAACCAAACTGCTGCACCAACAGATCAGGGGACCAATACTGACACCTCTTGAGCCACATTGTCTGAATACAAGGGAAAACGTCGGGGGCTGAAAAGTCAAGTCAATGCGGAAGGGTCTTAAACTTGCATTCTGTCTCATGGCCAGCAGAGGGTCGCTCTACTGGTTGCAAAAAGATGTTTGATCGAAGAGAAGATTATGAGAAGATTGCCTTACTTTTCACTTGATTCCTTAACCTCTGTAAACAATTTGGTTTAAAAAGTTCAAACCGTATGTAACTACTTTGGATTTGCACTTGCACACAGACATTTATTTTTGTATGTATATATATATATATTGCTGGTTTAATACCTGAGTTTCCCAATATATGTGATTCAGGTCTATCGTATCTTGTCTTATCTATTTTCCTGATGAGTTTAAGTTCTTAATTTCAAGTTTCAAGTCTCCTGTCTTGCAATAGAACATGCTGTCATTTTGAGAATTAAGTTAAATTCAGAGTAAAATTGAATATAAAGCAGCATATGCTTAAGGGCGTGGCTACCTTGTGATTGACACGTCGATAAGTGGTGTTGTCCAGTTTAGCTGTTGTCAGTGTTTTTGTCTTTAAAATGTGAACCTTTCACAGCACATTTTTGTTTGATCATATTAAATTGTAGGATTTTGGTTGCCTAAAAAAAAGTATTGCTAAATTGGCAACATATAACTCAAGATGGCAATGGCTAAAATGTCAAACTTAAGTCCTCAAGACCACAAAACCAATTTGTGACACTTAATCTGTATGTTTTATTATCGTACAGCCACAAATAAAGCAAAGCGCATGTATTGACACTGTTTACAGGAAAACATGGCTTTACGGTGCAATGCCATCTCACCAGGATGTGTGCCTCGTCTGCATCCGAAGGTGGAGCCAATTTGGGATCACATTTGGGTTTCACCATATGAAGGCCTAAGATAAATGTAAAATTGGACTAGCTCAGTGAACAGGGAGTGTGGAAGCATTGTATGTTAATGACATGGTATCCTCAGTCCCACAGAAACAATAGGTTACCGCCAACCTATGGTGTAGCTGCCATCTTCCACATTGGATTTCATATATTAGGTTATGCTTGTTTCTTCAATGGAATAATGATGGATACATGACCTTTTACTTTCTTTTCTTTCTTTTTTTACTTAATCTACAACATGACTCATTTCACTTAATGAGCTCATTTTGGTGAGTTTTGAAATGTGAAAGCAATTTTTTCCAATGAGGCTCAGATACTGACAAACAGCACAAAAAGTTAATCTGATGACTATTATAACGGTGTATGGTCTTGCATTACTGCACTGAAAGAGGAGAGGAAATACAATCAAAACCACTGATTGGGTTGAAAATATGAATACATGCATAAGAAATAAAGCTTTCGGTCTCGAAGGCAGAAGAGG
This sequence comes from Trematomus bernacchii, assembly GCF_902827165.1. Classification (NCBI taxonomy): domain Eukaryota; kingdom Metazoa; phylum Chordata; class Actinopteri; order Perciformes; family Nototheniidae; genus Trematomus; species Trematomus bernacchii. The sequence continues at coordinate 493,280 of NW_022988043.1, forward strand.
ATAGTCAATTAGTTAAGTTATAATGGATGCACAATTAAAAACCTGCAAATTATAGAAAATAACGAAACATATTGGGCACAATTTAAGTGAAGCACAAAACAATTATCGAACTAACCCTTTCTCTCTTTATTATTTTTGAAACCATTTTGAGTCTGAGTACTGCATTAACATTTTAAATTGGTGGGGTACTTTAAGCATACATAACTTACTTTAGTACAGCGGATAAGCTCTCATATTATAACAATTGTGCATTTTATGAGAAAAGCATGACATTTCTAACATAGTTAGAGCATACCATAAGGTTTATTTTCAGATGTGGAGGGAAGTCAGATTTGACCCGTGAGGACCGTGAGAGGTCAAATCCAAGATGGCCACCAGTCTCTCGGGTCAAATGTTCAAACACGCTTAATTTTGGAACCAAACATTGTAGAAAAACATTTAAGGTGTCATATCCAACTAAATTAGGGATGCCCAATCATTTGGTGATACTTTTGAGATCGCCAGAATTCAAGAAAATGAATTTAGTTGAAGATAAAGGTAGAAATTGACCAAAAATAAGCTGTCAATCAGTTGAAATTTGCTGTGTGTGTGCGTGTGTGTGCGTGTGTGTGTGTGTGTGTGTGTGTGTGTGTGTGTGTGTGTGTGTGTGTGTGTGTGTGTGTGATGTGGTATATCCAACTAAATTAGGGATGCCCAATCATTTGATGATACTTTTGAGATCGCCAGAATTCAAGAAAATGCATTTAGGTGAAGATAAAGGTAGAAATTGACCAAAAATAAGCTGTCAATCAGTTGACATTTACAAAATGTGTGTGTGTGTGTGTGTGTGTGTGTGGTATATTCCAGTGGATTTATGGTCACCCAGCGCTAGCATTACTGCAGAGACTGGAGGAATATGGCTTTACTTGGCACAGTCTGCATGCTGATGAAAACATTTGTTTTTGTCTTCAAATACATACTAACATGATTGTGACGAGCATCATATTTGTTCCCCACCCAACTCTCTAAGTCTAAGTGCTTGAACTCCGTGACAGGAGGATGAAGTATGTATAAATGGATGGAACTATCAACAAAACAGCGTTTTATTCCCCAATGTCATATTTAATAGAAAAATAATAATAATAATGTAAACCAAAGAGGGAGATGGAAAACAGTTCCATGTAGTGCAGAGAGAACATTGGCAAAGGGGATTTGTTTGTCCTAGCATGGCTGTACAATTACAAATACAAAGGTTTACCCATTTAGACTCCATGGCATGGAGAAAAAAACTCATTTTAAATGACTCTAAGGATATAACAAGTTTTAGAAAATTGAAAGATTGATGGATTTTTGCCCACATGCGGTAAACATCTTAATTGAATGTTCTATGTGCAACATGAGGACAATAACCACAAGTGTACTCACAGTACCTTTTTTCTCTGGCACTGAAGTTGCAAGGTTTCAGCATGTTGTCCCTCTCTAAACCTTTCTGTTCCCCATTCTTCTTTCTCCAATAAGTGGTGCATCATTATTTTTCTATTAAATATGACATTGGGGAATAAAACGCTGTTGTTTTGTTGATAGTTCCATCCATTTATACATACTTCATCCTCCTGTCACGGAGTTCAAGCACTTAGAGAGTTGGGCGGGGAGCAAATATTATGCTCGTCACAATCATGTAAGTATGTATTTGAAGACAAAAACAAATGTTTGCTTCAGCATGCAGACTGTGCCAAGTAAAGCCATATTCCTCCAGTCTCTGTATTAATGCTAGCGCTGGGTGACCACACACACACACACACACACACACACACACACACACACACACACACACACACACACACACACCAAATTTCAACTGATTGACAGCTTATTTTTGGTCAATTTCTACCTTTATCTTCACCTAAATGCATTTTCTTGAATTCTGGCGATCTCAAAAGTATCATCAAATGATTGGGCATCCCTAATTTAGTTGGATATGACACCTTAAATGTTTTTCTACAATGTTTGGTTCCAAAATTAAGCGTGTTTGAACATTTGACCCGAGAGACTGGCGGCCATCTTGGATTTGACCTATCACGGTCCTCACAGGTCAAATCTGACTTCCCTCCACATCTGAAAATAAACCTTATGGTATGCTCTAACTATGTTAGAAATGTCATGCTTTTCTCATAAAATGCACAATTGTTGTGCTTATCCGCTGTACTACTTTAAGTTTATATGCACTGATGTTTTACAACATGATTTAAGAGACTCAGACCATAATATTGTAAAACTATAAGAGATACTTTTCTGATATAGTAATTCAACACAGCTGGTTTGAGCAAATTGGCTGTATATGTTTAAGGAGTGAGGAACAATGTGTCTATACTCAAAACAATTTCAAATACATTTTAATCAACTCGTGAAACAAATGTCACTATTAGCTGTGTTCAATGCATAATCTTTAGCCTTCTTTCCTTCTTTGTAGTTCAAATACAGCCTGGATATGCTGACAGATTGCTTCCCAGACCTTCTCCAGTTATGAATGTAAAACGCCTGGAGGCCAAAGCAGACTTAACCGTTGTTAACTTAGCCTATTGCTGGGAGTTATCTGTAAATAATGCATTGTTGCAGTTGCTGTACAACTTGTGTTTACAGGAGCAATGATCAGTTCAGAACCCAACTATGTCCCTTGTGCCCCTAAACCACTTTCTGAAAAAATAACTTTGCATTTTGGCCTAAAATCCTGTGTACTTTTTATTCTTCCTTATGCCAAGTTGTAAATGTAAGTGTATGTATTAAAATCCCCACTAGCGCACAGTGAATCCAAAGGTATTTTCACTTGGTGTCTGATTAAACCTTGCTTGTTAGGGCAGGGCATGTACAGACGTTGTAGTACATTTATATTAGTTTGGTTGCAAACTGTGCACATTTTTGAACCACTTACACATTTATAATCTCTTCAACCATTTAGATATGAGCGAACTCAGCAAAAACCCAGCATAGTTTGTCCAAACTTCATACTCAAAAGAGGTCTAAATAGCGAGAGTAACTGGAAACACCTACAGTATGTGGGTGTGCAGGGTGCTTGACTTTCTATTAATGTATAGGGTAGTAACGCAAGTTTATGGGGAGACGGACAAATGTAATCATCTCGGAAAGGCCGCTCTGGATAAGTAACCCTATGTATTCAATCACAATGAAAATATGGTATTCAGGTACTGTATGAAATTACCCACAATGCTCCCTTATTCCTGTAATTTATTGGACTAATCATATCAGTCTTTTCTCCAAGCCAGGCCCATCTAATAGCATTTATCTTTAAAAGCTCATAAACTTGTAAATATGATGACTGCTTTATTGTCCTCGGTGAGTTAACAAAGCGTAACTTGTTTTAGTAACTCCAGTGCAATACAGTTTCAGTGAGTGTTCTTTCTTACATAACACCTTTACATAAGTTAAAATAGTGCACATCATAGGTCAGGATACAAACATGTGATGACAGGATGGTTTTATTTGAGCTTTTTTTGTACAGCAGGACAATAATGCTTTGTAGGCTCATGGAATGGAAACACGGGACAAACATTTATCAATGATCACTAATAACATTAAGTCTGTACACAACCTGTAGCGAGGAACACAGGAGCTTTTGTTTCATGTTTACCATCCAGTGATCGGCACCACACTGATTAGATGGCAGCACATTGTGTGTGTCCCTACGCTGGCGTCAGTGGCAGGCAATAACAGAGATTGATAGCAGAGTTACAACAGCCATTTGGGTCCTTGATCTACGGCATTGGATCTCAAGGGATGAAGCCATCCCAGCCACACTCAGCTGCCCAGGGCCGGTGGTCACAGTAATCGAGAGGAGATGTATTTATAAAGTGCCCTGCTCAGCAACCCCGCTCATCCCGGTAAATCTGAAGAGGGAGCTGAAAGAGAAAATGTCAAAACCCAAGGACACTACAAGGAGCTAACCCTGCAGTTGCCAGCAGGTAATTGGGGTGTCACTGTGTCCCAGAATGCATTTCCTTACCTCACATTTGGCTGTTAGCTAGCATAGCACCTTCCTGCCAGTATAGGAATAAGAGACAGTGAAAGGAGAAAGTAAAGTAAAACTAAAAGAAAAGTTATTATTTATCAATGAGATGCTTGTTTACTTAGAAGTGTCTTCAGCAAATTATAGATTTGCATTACGTGATTATTTTGTACATGTATCTCCATTTTGACAAACAATAAAAAAATGCAATTCTTAGTGATTCCAAATAACCTTAGGGGTAGATTTTAAGCCACATTTATGTCACAGCTGTCCTGCAGCACTTGCTCTTTCTACTTCCTAGCCTATTGCTTGGCTTTCGCAGCAAACACAAATCTCACTTGGAGTTATTGATTGGGGCTCATGACAAAATCCATATGAAATACATCGAGGTATTAAAAGGAGAGCAAGGGAAAGGGAATTTAATGACCTGCTGTAAGATGAGAAAGTAAAAGGATCTTTGGATACAGCTGCTTTATTGCTTGCCTATAGTTGTGAATATCCCCAGTGCATTCCCACCATTAACAAAGAAGCTGTGGCACATCCTATAATATGCCGGAATAAGATCACTTTTTCTTAATATTCATAGATAGATAGAGTAATTGTAAACTTGCTCCATAAAAGTAAAGGCCAAGATAAAACAGAATTTGCAGTTATTGTTCAAAAGTTGCTACGATGAACTGGTATGGCAGTTATTCTGGCGCTAGTATAAGAATAAATCCATTGGGAAACACTAATGTGTTGTAGATGTTACACAGATGTCCTTTCAATGAACTAATTAGAAGCAAGGGGGAAGAATAATGATGTATGCCTGGTAGTGCTTGAAACGTCTCTTCCTCCCTGGCCTGAATGCAAGGCTGTTACTTTTAACTTGCATGGCTGATCAAAACAGATACTGATGTGCAAATGAGGACAAGCATGTACCATGTAGATGTAAGAGTGCAAGTGTCGACGGTGTTGGTTTTGAACGCTGTGAAGGCTGCGTTGCCTTCCCACCGACTGCAGTGTGGGGATGGCATTTCAAAACACCAGCTTTCTTTGTTATGGAACGGAGAAAGAAGAGACAAATTCTTCAATCAAGTATTTGGTATCAAAATAAATTATAATGATGAGGCTGCGTAACAGGAATCGCTAAGTGTGAATATTAAGCAGATGGCTAAAACACATATAATTAAGTCATTCTAAGCCGTGATTTCAATGCCGAGGCTTCTACTACTGTATAGTAAAATGGTTTCCAACAATCTTGTGGAAAAATAAACATCTGTAAAATGTATGCAGACACACTGGCACAGTTTGCTTTTGGCTAATTAGGATGACGGGAATCAGTAGCAGCATCAGCCCACAAACCGGAGGTGACTTCTTGGGTTTTCAAACAAAGGGAGATTTATTGAGTGCCATCAGGTTTTGATAATTATGTGAACTGGTTTAGTTATTATGTTGCATTTCTACAGCATTCCATTGAATGAGGTTGTAAAGAAACGTGAAAATCAAAGCAAAACACTTCATGATTAGAACAAATTATAATTGAGCAGCTGGATTTCTTCATTGTGGACTGAGCCCTAATGGCTTCTTCTACTTAAGATACCTTTTGTTCCATAATTCAAAAGCTTTTCTATTATGTGAGAGCCTTATTACAGAGTTCTGCGGTTGGACCATGCAGCTAAATGCCCATGGCTGTTGATAAGAGCGCAGATAAACCAGAAATCACAATCAATTTAAAGGTCTACCGTATTGGTGCTAACAAAGAAAAGTGCTGGTATGTATAGACTCAATCACGGCTTGCCACACACAGGAGGAGGAGGTATGAACCTAACTAAGGGGGAGTACTTTTCCCTTTTCTTTTTAGGATGTTGACAACATGAAGTAGGTCATTTTTTTAATTTGACAAATCCCAAAAGAAGTTTTGATAAAAAAGAGTAACATGTGGTACAGCCTTAGATCGTTATAATAAATCCAGGTGGGAGGTTTGGAAATAAGATAAAGTATCTCATCCAGAGCTTGAAGTTTGAATGACTTTCTTCCAGAACAACACACCCCTCCGGCTCCAGGCCTATTATATCATTCCAGTCAAGTCTACAATCCAGCTGAAATTGAACTCAGATATATGCTAGTGCACATGTCCCTAGTGTGAACTTGACACAGCAGAGTTATTATTGCTACTGAGGTTAGAGTCATGGGCAGTTGGCCAAAGGATATCCATCCCAATACACCAGGCTGATAGAAGTGTAGAATAAATGATAAGCTAGGGATTGTGGGATCCGCACGTTGGCAAGAGTGCTTGTCAAATATAGGCTGTATGATTGTTTTAAGTAGTAGACCGAATGGCTTAATGGGGATAAATCTAATTTGTGGTGCTCTGTCAAGCACATAGAGAAGGAGATACCCAACCTTCCTTCTATTTCTCTCAGATCATTAATTTCTCTTTCGGTCATGGTAGGAGTGGTTTATTGCTCCCCAGGCCCTCACTTCCTCCTCAGGCTTCCTCAGGTTGGCAGACAAACATGTCACATTCTTGCTTGAAGTGGCATGCTGTTGCTGTACTTTAGGTAGATATAAATCCTTATTTGTATATTGGACCGATTATCTAAAAGCAGTGTCTTTCCGCTAAGATTTTTAATGATTTGTTCATTTTTTTAAATTTTTCCCATGTTGTAAAAGTAGCATTATGTATTATTAGTGTCCCTTAGGTCATGGATTACTTATCACAGTAATGCTGCAAAGAATATCTTTTATTTTGTTCACATATTTATTTTTGTTTAGTTTCCAATGGTATCTTATTGAAACATGATGAAATGTTTCAAGTTGAATACAGTGTAAGCTGATAGCATCATTACCTGGTGGTGTCACCTTCTCGTGCTTGTCTTCTGAGCTTGTCATATAACAGTGGAAGTATACCTCCATGAAAGACTATTACGGGCACACTTCCTGAATCTTTAATTCTCCGGCAGCAGCTCCATCTTGGAGTGACCTTTCAAAGATGACACACAGCGTCATATGTTAGACTGCTATAATGTCCTGTGAGAGTATTGGCACTCTCTCTTCCTTTATTTATATATCAGCCAGGACATGAACAGATATTATATACTGTAATAACACAAGTTGAAAATCTTCGAGAACAATTTAATGTTACATTTGGCCCCCTTTGTGAGAATCAAGAGGAGGCGCTGTGTCCTGCATCACTTGTAAAGCCTTGTTTGGTTTTTAGTATGTGATGTATGCATGAGGTAGAGGGTTGGGTTTGGCAGGTGTTGAATGAATATATCATGTGTGTTGGCTGGTACTAAATTAAACACCTTCAAAGTCTGGACTACACTGTGAGTTATTTAAAGAATTTGGCAGTTCAGGCTGTGCTAGATATATTACTTGAAGCTTATCCTTCCCCAGGTCTGTGGACGGAGAGGGAAGAGCAGAATTATTCTTAACCTGCCCGACTTCATTTACATACATTTCTCAATGGGAGGGATTACAACATTACACTACATGTCATTTGTTAGACGCTTTTATCCAAAGCGACTTACATACATTCAGTACTGTGGACAATCCCCAGAGGGGCAATTTGGGGTGAAGTGTCTTGCCCAGGGACACAACATGCTGACTACTTGCTATCCCCTGATCCCACTGAGCCACAGCCTCCCTACAACTCTGTGCTCTTACTACAAGCAGTTGTACGAACGGTCCTTGAACTATAATCAAAGCAAATTTGGACCTCAGTGGCACTTTTAGAAATGCTATGTACCATAAATGTCCAAAACAAATAAGCTAGTAGGGAACCACTGTGAGATAGCAGAGCGAGAGAAAGAGAGACAGGAAACGGCAGGCTTCACCATCCGCAACATCGTCACTAGTCTTATTTCCACCCGGTGTGTGTGTGTGTGCGTGTGTGTGTGTGTGTGTGTGTGTGTGTGTGTGTGTGTGTGTGTGTGTGTGTGTGTGTGTGTGTGTGTGTGTGTGTGTGTGTGTGTGTGTGTGTGTGTGTGTGTGTGTGTGTGTGATCATTGCAAACTTGGAGACTCCTGTGTTAGTGTTGCAAGGTCGACAGAGTTGGCTGCTTTATGATTGGGTATATCTATTTTGGATGCTAAATATTAGTGAAAAATAAAAATCCACATTTTAACTAAAATAAATTAGGCTATTTATAACCAAATCCTACAAAAATATCTCCAGATCAAGATGTGCAAAAGGACGGGACAAATCAGACATCCACACACACACGGACACACACACAGACACACACACACACAGACAAAGATACAGGAAGAGCTATATGTTATGTATTGTAAACATACATAATTATGGCTTAAACAATTTTGGGAACGAGGTGAAAATACTGTTTAGAGCAAACTGCTTTGAATTCCTGAACACGAAACATTGATGGTTTCATTTGAAACATTACCTGTGTTAAGATCAAAATGAAGGTAGAATTCAATCCCATCCCAAGTTTGTTTTTAGCCGAAATTGGACAACGTCTCAGATCAGGCTAAATGTTAAGATTAAGATATTGGTGAGATCATGACCTGATGAAAATATCACAAGAAACGAAAGGAAAAAAGTTCAAAGAATGTTGCAGCTTTCCTCCACATTAGATAAATATTCTGATCTGACAGCAGTTCACCTTTTTATACCTCTGCTCTCATTCACTTTGATGTCTGATGTTGTCTCACAGGAAAACTTGCAAACAGGCAACCACAGGGCTAAAAGGCTTAAATACAGGAGCGTAACAATCCAACTCCACAGCTTTCTGGAAGCTGTCAAAAAATCAGCTTCTCCGTATGACAAGATCTGCAGTGCCTTGTGGGGACTGAAATCAAACTGGTGAGCATTACACCTCTCTCCCTCCCTCCATATCTCTCTCTCTCTCTCTCCTTCAGGGTTTTCTGGATGTCATAGATGAATATGTGAAAAGAGAGTACTGGGCTGCAGGTGCTGGATTGAGGTATTAGTTTCTTAACCAAGGCTGAGCCAAGTGCAAATGCTTGAAATCCACACGGCTTCTCATCACTCTCCTTGTATAATCTCACCGCTTCTCAGTTCTTTGTTGTTGCTTTCCTTTCCCGAGCTCTTATCTCATGTCTATCAATCCATTAATTCACACTTAGGTTGAACAGGAACCTTCTCCTTCACTTGCTGAGTCATTTTATTCCGTTGTTATTTTGCTTTCTCATTAGCTGTGTGTTTGTCTGCACTCAACTTTCGACAGTATATTTTATGACTAATTATCTATACAACAATAAGTGGTGAGAAAGTCAATATTCATTTACCACATATCTCTATATGTCTTACCATGTGAAAATAAAACATACACTAAAATACTTTACATACCTCAGAGATATGCATTTTATAGCTTTAATAGTTAATCATTGGCAATATGATTAATGTGTATTTGGTATCCGGTTATTTTGAACATTTTATCTGAGTAAATGCACGGGGACAGCTTCAGAGTCGTTATGCAACAGTCTGAAAACCCACTTAGCAATTTAAATAGGATCAGAGGAGCTTAGTAGGGGCAGGACCAAAACACTTTGTGCAGTCCACCTGATAACTCTAGAGGTTTGAAATCCTCAGCGTAGGTGATAACACCTTCTCTTTTCACAGTGCATGGTGTTCAGATACAATCATTCTTAAGCATAGGCATAAAAAAAAGATAAAACGGTCATTATCTCAGATACTTGAAATTAATGCCAAAGACTTTAAAATCTCATAAAAACAAGCCTGTGCATTTCAAGATAAAAACAGGAAAACTAAGGTTGATTTCCAAACACTGAGATAAGTGGATCGGCTGCTGGGTGAGCCGCAGTTCTCTTTGGAGAGAGGGAAGTGTGTTGGCAGTGTCAAACTGAACATACTTTGTAATACAGTAACTGGCAAAGTTTGTGTTGGTTTGTTTTGATTTCCCAACCCTGAAAATAAGTGTTAAGGGTTAGAGGTGCAGATGGCAATGTTAGTTCGATGAATCCAATAGTTTAGTGAAGATAACAATTTTTGTACAGATATTGGAAAGATTTGCCATGAAATGTTGTATATTGTATAAGTGGAGGAATACCAATAGGGCGGTGGTGGCGAAGTCGACAGGGGCTTGGCTTGGCAACTGGAAGCTCACCAGTTCGAGTCCCGGCAAGACCATGTGCTACCGAGCTGTCCCTGAGCAAGGCACCGTTCCCTACACTGCTCCCCGGGCGCCAGACATAATGGCACCACACTGCTCCTAACACTAGGATGGGTCAAATGCAGAGGAACAATTTTGTTACATAGTTAACCTTTACTGTGAAATGACAAAAAGAGCAATTTATTTATTAATAGCGTTTAAGATTCTCTGACTTTTCATCCAGCCCCATCAGGAAGTCAGATTTCTCCCCATGTTATTTTCGAAAATACCGTAGAATGTTGTGACTGATTAATTTGCCGTAATTTGCCTACCATCAATACATTTCCCATGCTGTATATATCTGTGTACCTACAGCATAAGTTACCAATTGTTTTAAATTATTATTATTATTATTTGTAATCATATGAATGGACTCATATCAAAACTGTTTATGGTATTCGTAGTGGAAAACTCTGAATTAAGTAGTGCAGCCACTTTGTTTTCCCATATGACTATTATATACTACTATGTCTAATGATGATAATTATCTGGGATTGGTCACTAATTGCTTCATTATGTTTAGTACTTTGTTCTGTATTGTGCCGAGTTTCTTTCCTCTAGCGTTCTCCTTGTTATTTAAAATGTTTCTCCATATTGAGAAAAACCTTCTCACACAAGCTCTGTTCCTGTGGGAACAACTTGAGTATAAACATGTTAGCATATTATTAATGTTAGCTTTGCATTTGTTTTCTTAAATCTGTGATTATTCTCTCTTTAGGATACCAGGATTGTTTTTCTTTGCTGTATTTGCAATTTTCAGTCAATCAACACTTTCCCTTAGGCGTATCCAATCATTTATTCAAACTTAGCTTGCAGCAATGGGTGATGCCACAAAAGGCAATGCTATCTTACAAACAGAGGGTATTCTCTAAAAAGAGGAAAGAAGAGGAGCCAGATGAGAAATCTTACTGTAGATAAACAATCATCTGCTCTCAGAAAAATACACTCTAAATCATGTTGGTTGGTGCAGATATACAGGTCTGTCAGGCACAACTAAAACATTTAGTCCAAGCTGAGTACAAGCAGTGACTGGCATTGTGACACATACTGTATATAACAATAATTATTGTATGACGCAGGATTTAATAATAAGAAGTTACACATACTCTACTATTTCTGGATGTTTTTCCAGCTGTGGATCCGGCTGTGGGTACACTTTAGACCCTAATCATGTGACTGATTTGACTTCTTTAACACATGCTTTCCAACACTCATTGAACTACCAGAATGGTTTTTATGCTATTACACCTCCTTCCTTAGCAAAAGATTGATTATACCTGAGGCTCATCACCCTAGCAACCCTCTAAGTCTCTGATTGCCTCCTCTTGTGGGCCTTCTTGCCATGGTCCATGTGACTCTGAACTATTTTTATTTTATGTATTTATAAGCCTCAGCTGAAGTTGATGCACTTCCCATATATTGCTGCAATAAATAAGGAGAAAACCTTATAAAATGTTGTCTTTTATGGTGATTAACGACAGATGGCATCCTGTTAGACCCTGTGCTCTCACGATTACTGCAAATTTACATGACATTGAACAAGTGGAGTAAACTCAGCTGTCTAGAATGTAAGATCATAATAAGAGCGACTACAACATTTCCATTTATAATTTTTCTATTGATTTGTGGGTTATCTTTTGAGGCATTAACTATAGATAAGTTGTTTAGGAATGTAACAATCTGGAGGCCTTATGCAACCTGCTACATATTTTGGAATTGAGGCTTACATGGTTGTTCAACATCGGTCAATTTATACTGACAACTCCTATTTTCACGTCATCTTATATCGCCTAAACTGACTCAATTGTGCACAAATAAAATGTCTTCTGTCTAGCTGCTTTACTGAGCATTTCTCTCTTATACCATGGCCTTAACCAGAGATCAATCTGCATAATAATTGAGCAAATATGCATCTCCATTGTGGGCATCATTGCAATATGTTAGAACTGTCTGATTCGTTTCTGTATGGTTGTCACGGCTAGGAATATTTTCACCTTGGGTCTCATTAAAGTTTCTGTGCAGGGGCTCTGACCTTTGTGAGTCAGTTGTTTGTGCAGCAGTTTAAGTGATCATGCAATGTGAGCTCTGCTCCTTCACTTACAGCAAGTCACATCAGGTAAATAAATTGGAAAATGTTTACATTCAAAAGCAAAAAAACACCTCAACAAAGTTCAATCAGAAAAGTCACTGGTTCTCATTTCCAAATATGTAATCAAAATCTTTCTTATCCATCAATCTCCCTAACTATAAACTTCCTAAAGATATGCTATATTCACTAGTAGAAAATGAACAGCAATTTTGCCAAGACTTCTTGATGTTTGTATATTTTGGTGTAGGTGTTGTCAATAAGCAGAGAATGAAGACAAGGAGATAGAGAAGTGAGCTGAACACACATGAATTTCTTAAGTTTTGAAAGTCTCAAAGTTTTCTTTCAAATTCGACATTCAGTGATTGATGGAGGTAGCCAAATTGCAGTGCAGGTGACCTTTGTGTGTCATAAGAGCAAGTTAAATATTAAATCCCTCTTCCTTTTAGTTTTAATGAGGAAGAATTTCAGGTAGAATGTCAGATAACCCTTCATCATAAAATCAATAATTAATATATGATGTTGTACAGTTAAAGTAAGGTTAAATCGTATATCCAAAGGTCTTCTGTACGCTTTTCTCTCCTATTTGTGTGCATAAGTTAACATTTTTGAAATGTCTGATCGCTGCAGCAGTAAATGACCTCTAGTCTTACTTGAGAGAAGAAATCCAACTCCAGCAATACTTGCAAGTTATGCGGTTATGTATTCTTTGTTAAATCAATGTGAAAAATCATTAAATAAGACAAGTAATCTTTAGAGTTGAACCCTTCTTCTGGCAGATACTGCTGCCAGACTAACTGGGCTTTGTTCTTCATGATTCAGCATGGGGAGGGGATTCTGCAGTTGTGCAGACTAAGGGGAAGTTTTGGTATTTCAGCCTCAATTTGGTCAGCAGACTTCGACCAATACTCCTGCCGCAACTGTGCAGGTTTTTATTTATTTTGTATGTGGTGAGACTTTTATATACTCCAAAGGGCCTTGGCATTATCACAAGGACATCTAATATGAAGAAGATAACATTGATCTTTCAACAGACTCCTAAATTGAGCTATTAAAAGGGCACAGTACTATATTCGGCCAGATAAATACAATAGCAATCTTGATAATCCAAGATATCTTACTGATTATCTTACTAGTTATTTATGCATGTAAAGTTCTATTTTGATCATCACTTTGATGTTTTGGATCCACAAAGAACCCTTAAGATAGGCAAACATGTACTTCTCATACACTTCTCATAGGTTTAAGCCAGCTGTGCTAGCATAAGCTAGTGTTACCTACTTCCCTATGGAAAGAGCAAACACTAGTTACAATTGGTTATTATCTACATTGATGCAATTAACTTACTATGATTACCGCGCGCAGCATTTGTGCTGAATGAATGAAAAATCCTGCTGATGCCAGTACAATCAGACAAATTGTTGGAAATGAACGCAACACAGACAACTTTGGCTTCAGCTTCTACAGTAAGTTAAACATTTAGTAGGACATTAGGTAATACAATTTCTCTACATTAAAGGTGGGGTATGTAATTTTGGAGAAACCAGCTCGAGTGCGCTAGAATTTGAAAGTAAACAACCGGAAAAGATCTGCCTCTTCCTTCAGACTTCCTTACAGAGCCCCTCCTCCAACACACACGAACGTGCACATGACCAATGAGGGCACGAGATAAGTTTGTGCACAGATGGAAGGCTGACAGACAGGTAGGCCATCCAGTTATTTTAGCCGGGCCGGCTCAGATGATTGGTCGTGCTTTTTACAGTACCACGGCTTCCACAGATTATTTTATGTATTTATTGTCAAAGCATTTAATATATTCATTGTTGTCGGGATGTTAAGAGCATTCCATGGAATATAACAAAAAGTGTTTCTGAAATAAATTACATACCCCACCTTTAAGATATGCATTTTACTATGAATCATAAATAGCCTAATCAACGATCACTTGTGTAAATCCCATAAGAAGCCACATAATGTATGAGGGTCTATACATCAGAGTGCAGGTGTTTCAGAAATATTTCTCTATTGTACATGTTTCCAAGGGAATGATTGGGTTGATGTCTTAGCACAGATCTTCTCTTTGACAATTACGCTACTCAACAATTATGACGTGGGAAGTTTCAGAAAGCCTATTACAATGCATTGTGAAACATAATTGTAGCAGCCTTTCAGCAATTTCAACATGTTCCAACAACTGTTCCAAGTTAATTATTGTTTTGCAAAGTGTTGCAGGAGTATACAAACTGATTTCTACCCACAGAAACAGCCACAGCTGGCGATTCTCAGTCTGAATGCATTCCTGTCCCTCCCTCATTTACTGAGGAGTCTGACTCACTTTTAGAGATGAACTGCTTTTAGGGAGGGGGTGTGATTTGGAAGTGGTGATGAAGCCGTAAAGGAGAACTTTAAAGGCCATTAAGAATTTCTATACATGTCTGCAAAATACGGGTTATGACAAAGGCCCGTTTCTCGCAATAAATCTTGAACAATATGTGATAAAAACTACATCCATTAATGATTACATTATATGTAATGTAGAAGACATTAGCTTTTAGTTACTATTGCTATTGGTAAAGTGAATGTCAAATACGAGACCACCCCAGTGATTATTTCTAATGTAGAGATGCAAGGACTTCTTTATAAGCCCCGTGGGATAAAAAGCAGCTGAGCAAACATGTCATTTGATCCCTTTTTAAATGAAAGCCCCGTCAATACACTCCTAGCTAAAGCATGCTGCCTAACACCTCTCAGTGATGACTCAACGCGACTCCACTCCATACCTTTTTTTACTGTTTTTGTAAATTGCAAAATGCATCACATTACCTTCAAGTAATTTGCTTAATTAGAGAAAATGTGATAAAGTCCATCCCCTCTGGTTTGTTTTCCATAATACTGATTCTGTGATTAATTGCCTTTTTGCTTCTGATTAAAGGTTGAGGCGTATGGGGCAGCTTAGGAGTGCAAAATTCCCCAAGCATACCAGCAGATAATGGTGTTTAATTGAATGATAGTCGACCAAAGAGGCTGGAAAGTGATGGATAAGAAAAAGGATATAGCATATGAAATGAGGCATATATGTGCCTGGTTTATTTATTTATCTCTGCCAAGACTGAGTGTTATGAATGACAGCGTGCTTATTCAGGTAGAAGAATATTCACGCATGAGAGGAAGGGGGAGAGAGAGAGAAGGAGATAGACTGAGAGAGAGAGGGAGGGAGAGGGAGAGATAAATAAAGGAGGGTGATGGGATGAATAATTAATGATACAAACTTCACCAAAAGAGTAATCAAAATTCAGGAAATTGGAGAATGAATTGCCAAACTATACAGGAAAAACAGCATTTCAGTGATTATTATAAGAATTTTGATCAAACTTTCTATATGTGAAATGTTACATAAACGTTAAAATTAGCATTACTGAATTTGCAAATCTACACATCAAATAATTCATCAACTCTATAAAATGCAATCAGAGAAGCAAAAACAAATAGCAGCATAAGATCAAACTTAGAGAGGAAACCAAGATTCACAAGTATTAAACGCAGAACGCCTGACACTGCAGAAGGTCACAAGTTCACGGTCTAATAATCAGCAGAGCAAAGAATGTTTTGTAAATCTTTTTTTTTTTAATTGCACAATCATAAAGGCACATGTCATACTACAAGAAAATTGTTCGCAACAAAAAACAATCAAGTGAACAGCAACAAACACAAATAGAAAAATAAGGAAAGGGGCGCTATAAGGCTGATGTCTGCTAACCTGGGATCAATAGGCTCGATGCCGTTTGTGTTTGTAACCTCAGCTCCACTATAGCTGCTCAGCCTTGACTTTAAACCATTTCACTGCACACAACACGCCAGGGACATAAAAGTCCATACTCTGACCGATATTCCCTACAGAGACCTGCATCGAGCGGAATAAACTTCATTATTTAAAAGAAAACAGATTTTTGTTCCTGGATATAAATGTATTGAAGCAGTGATTTCTTGTTAACACTTCATAGCCATAGGACTGCATTTCCACCCCCAAGGTTACCGCGGACACCGAGAAGTAATTAAGATAAAGTTAATAGAACGGCGGTATAGTTCAATAAGCCAGAGTTTAATTGAAATGACTAGGCCTGACTTCTAAATGTTGAAAATAAAACATAAACAGTAATTGAATTTTACTTTCAGCCCCAGAAACGGATCATGTGGTCATTGGGTCATGCTTTGTGGGAAATACCTACCTGAGCCAACAGAGCCTTCTCTTACAATACATGTGTATACAGCTAACTACACACTGAGTAAAAGCACAGAAAAAAGGACAAAATTGTTACCGTTCTTAATAGTAAATGTTTCAATCTTACGAAACGTTCCACTGATTTGACCTAGGCTGAGCTGTTGCTAGAGGCTTACAGAACACATTTAGTGGCTCAAATTAGATCCACATTTGTGTGGACACAGACGATTTAAGTGACATGATTTATTTCTTTGCCAAACAATGGTGTGAATACAATGCATGTGACAGCTTTGAGATCAAATCTGAAATTAGGATCGTTCGGGAGCAAAGAGTGCGGTTGCCACTGATTGTGAAACAGATTTCATGCTAAAGGATTTTAACGTGAAAGCGCACCGACCTTGGTATGGATTTCATCTCAGTAAACAAGTCAATATAAGACGAGCCAAGCCGTTAAAGGAAAGAAAAAAATATATACATTTCCAGAAGTGTGTATGATTTTACTGTATGCCAGCTTTAGAAAGTCCTACTTTTCACTTGGTTATACCCATATGTACATATATTATTAAAACGCACGGGTTATGCATATATAGGCTATTTGTGTGCTTTCATGTTTCCTGCAACATCAGTGATTTCAGTCATTTTTGTTTGTTTGAGGATTTGTTCAAAAGGTGTGTGTGTGTATTATCTCGGTGTGTCTGCTTACAGCTCAAACAACTTCAAATCCATCTGCTTACAGAGGAATCCACAGGATTAATTGTGTGCTGCAGATTGACAGGTTAACAACTCAATGTAAACATGTCATCATAACAGAGGCCTAATGCAATTACAGCAATAATGCCGATTTAAGACACAAGTAATAATATTTCTTGTCAGAAAATAAGGTTTATCATTTTTTTTTACACACACTATTCCACTCAGCAAGAAAAGAAGCCAGTGCCAAGAAATGAAGACAATGATTTTTGTCTCTAGTGCCTTCTTTGTTTTTGAAAGCACAGTGATTCACTGGTATGCCCACAGACACTAAGCCAATTGTAATTATTGTCTCTTTTCAAATGTCCTCACATATATATATCCATATATAAGAATGTTTGAGCTGTGAATGAACCCATCACAATTACAGACGCACTACCTGAATGACAAAGCCAAGACGTACTGACAGACTGTAAGTGTGAATGTGCCCTTCATAAACTGTGTTTGGCCAGTAAGCACTGAGCAGTGTTGCATACAGCATCCAGGGACTATTTTGGCAGGGCTTGAAAAGAGTGGTTGAGAAAGCCGAAGAGCGCTAAGCTGCCTCCCAGTGCTCCTGCCCTTGATGTTGTGTGGAGTGAAGAGCACAGAAGAGCAGCCCATGTCACCCAGAGCAGGAAGTGGAGGCAGGAGAAATGCAGGTTACATGCTTCATTAACCAATAACTCAAGGCTCCTGACACGTGGCGAGTTTATTAGCTGTGTGGATGACACAAGGAGGAAGTGGGAGAGGAACACAGGTCGGATTTGTGAAGAGGGTGCGCCTATTTAATTAATTTCTGTTGTCAACAAAGTAATTCAAAACTGTTTTGTGGTGCAAAACTAAAATATGTGGAAAGCTTATAAATACTGCAACTCATGGGTTTGTTGTTTTTGTATTGCTATATTATTGGTATATTGTAATAATTCAGAAATCTATTTGCATCAGAAAACACTGATTGTATTGTGTTTCCAACCCAGTCTCACGGCATTTCGTGTTATAGTCACGACATTTAATCTATTGATTCGTGTTCACTAACAGGATTTTCCCCTTTTTTTCGTGTCACACAGAACGATTTTAAAAGCAATGTATTTCTATTGGTATTGTGTTTCGTGCCTGCAACACGTCTTTTTGTCCGGTCGGGTCTTGGAAGACCGGAAGCTGTGTGGTTCATAAAAACATGTTCTTTATATATACAGTCTATGGTTCTTACTCAATATCAAGCCACGATTATTGCTTTTAATTTTAAATCGTATAATCGGACTTTTTTTGCCGTCAGTGAGGAAAAGAAATGGGGCTCAGAGCCTCAGAATACTGAAAAATGTATTTTTTTAAATCTTTTTTTCCTTCTAATTTGTTATTCTTTTCTAAATCACACACTGTTATTTACTCAACAATAACACACAATTATCCTTGTTTTTATTTATTTGTTTAATTCTATAATCTCTGGCTTTTTTGCCGTCCGACAGGAACTGAATTTCAAAATAAAATAACCAGAAACAGATGCACAAACACTGAACTGATTACCCAAGATCCTCAGCTATGGTTTAAGCTCGGTGATTGGATTGTTTAGCTGCAATGCACGTTGGGATATGGTGTTTATGCGATATGAAATCTGAAAAACATTTTTAAAAAAAGAAAATAATACTTTAATCCGAGTGTGCTTGCTTTTCTCTTTGAAAGTCATCACATAACGGCATTGTAATACAAGGTTCGGCTGCATTAAATATTACATATCTGCCTTAGTTATTTATTTATAGAGCCCTGATGAGAAGACTTCTAGACAAACTGGAAGAACTGCCACGGAAACTGAATACGTGATGTGGATCATAAATATATCAGCAATTAAACCACATCTTCAATTTATTTTCACACAATACGTCTCCTTGCAGTATCAACATTAATTCGGCTGACTTTTATATTTGATCCAATTCGTAGATAGGTTACATTTGTTGTGTGTGTACCTAATGGTTAAAGCACGTTATTGAATTATTGTTTTATATTTGATGAAAAAAATATTAAGAGTACATACTTTCATAGGGGGAAAGTAGAAGGTCAATGATAGAAATATAGAATATAAAAAATCAAGAAGATACTGTAAGTGATCTCTACAATAAAACAGTTAAGTGCAGGATGTACAAAGATATTAATAGGAGGATGTGCAAAACAGAAAAACGAATTAACCTTTATTTAAACATTAAATAATACTTTAGATTAAGGTCTTCTTTTAAATAAGAAAAAAGCTTTGGGGGTATCTACAGATAAATATTAAGCCTGACAAAGTACTTAACGTCTAATATATTGCTTTCCTGCAAAGTTAACTATGTTGAAGCACTTACTTACTTCACAAATTGCAGTACCCATAACGAGCTGTACAAATACCGCAGTTTTTGCGTGGCTGTGTCTTTAGTTGAAAGCCCAGTGGCAATCTGCTCATCTCTCATCGAAATAATATGCAACAAAGAAGAGGGGAGCCGTGCTCTGATCAAGTCAAGAGGGGGAGAAAAAAAGATCTCCGTCCTCCGTGTTTTATTATATTGTTATAGGCCTATAGAGTCGTTATTCATTTGTTTTAAAGCTCAATAAATAACAAAGAAGACCTTTGACCGGCATTTTTCTAATTTTGTCCGGAAGATTTAAACTTTAACGGACATCTTGACCAGCGAAAGAAACTGAAACTGAAACTCTGCCGCACGGTCCCCTCGTTCCTTGGAAGAGGCGGAGAGGTGGGTGTTTGTCATCTGCTGGTGGACTAACCGGAGAGAATTACAGTGCTTGCCTCGACGGGGAGGGATTGCATTGAATTAAAGCAGCGGGAGCAAACACTTGCCTCGGGGAGGGAGAAAAAAAGCCACAGCGGAGAATAAACAGAAGGGTAACCATGGTAACTATGGGCGGGAAGTCTTCTTCGCTGCTTTTGTGGCAGACTACAGCGCCACTTACAGGCCTGGCATATGTACTACAGCGTCTCCAGCGCTTTCGAGCGGCAATGGCCAGCCGTGGCCCAACCCCACATTCCCCTGATAGGTGGAGAGTTGGCCCAATAGCCGTAGCGCTATTGGGCCAACTGAGTTTCAATGGATGTTTCCTTCTGCACTTTGTTTCTTGCGACAACAGGGCATGTTTGTTTTTTTCTTTGAGGGAAATTGTTTTTTTGAAGCTGTTGTTGGGCTGTGGAAAAATGTAATCATAAGAAATGACTCGGGAAAAGCTGCAGATAGAGCCATAAGAAATGAATGCAACTGATTATTTAATGTTTAATGTTGTTTTTATAGGCAATAATTTAAGCTTTGTTAGTTCCAGGTTTAATATGTGCAATAAGTTCATTTCAATACGTTTTGCAATAAACATTGAACCAGTCCAGCCCTCGACGAGTACCCATTTTTTTTATTTTGGCCCACTGTGTATTTGAGTTTGACACCCCTGCTCTAAGACATCTCCCACTGCAACTGCATTGGTGGTCTGTCTCTAGAAGGAGCTGTCCCCTGTGATGATGGCAATTTAAAGCGACAACAAAATGACAATGAAATCTGCTGATTTTCTCCCTTGGGTATTTGAATCTACGCAATTATTATCGACCTAAATTGTTGTTTTGTGTTGCTTTTTTTGGAATGCCCTTCTCTCCCTCCATATGCATCTCATTATTATACTAGACTTGTATTTCAATTTCTTTGTAAAGTGATTTGGGACAAAATTAGCTTCGTTGTTTGATTGAACACTGCTGCTGGAATGTATTTAGGAGGAGCATCATTATTACTGTGAGTTAAATGCAAACGTCCACCTATAGCTCTCCAACTTCAGCAACTAGAAAGTAGATTTCACACTCTAAAATCACTTCTGAACAACAGAAATAATCCGTGAAGCATTGGGATTAAATGTGGCTTGAGGTCTCTCTATTTTCAGTCTCACTGGGGATATTTGCGCTGAAGACTTTTTTTCTCTGTGCTGAAGTTGACTCGACTTTGTACAGCTAGCCTAAAATACACCCATGAGCTGACAGATGTTAGCAGATAGCAGTGGGGGATATCTATAATTCCCTGGCTGTCGCTAAGTGTGATTGAAGAGCGTGCCATGGTAGTTCAGAGGCCTTTTTTTAATATGTTTTGGAAGATACTGTTAGAACTTATTTTTTCTTATATTTCACAATTTTTGGATGGGACTTTGAGCTTCTCACAACTACACTGCAGAAAAATAAGTTTAAACTGTTTAAAGACGGTACAAGGGTGAATTTTCTTATTAGAAACGCCAATGCTTTTGGTCAAATGGATGTTTTATTATTACTATTTTAACTACAGCCATGTGCCTTCTTAGTACTTAGGTAAAGATGTTGATTTGCTAGATAGGCTTATAGCATAAATCAGGTGTTGATATTCCATATTGTATAGTCAAAGGCATGTCTGCACACACACATACACACACACAAGTACACACAGTGAGAAATGGATGTCCTGGGGCCGGGTAAGGCCAGAAAGCATCTTGGCATAGAGAGTGCTGGCCAGGTCTGAATACAAGAGTTTTGCTGGAGTAATCCATCTTTATAAAATATACACTTATTGTGACCTTGGTACGGGTACATAGATAAGTCCAAGAGGGCTGCTGAGAAGTTAGGGAGAAAAATACAACCATCCCTCTGCTCCTTCTTTTCATAAATTTCTCACAACGCGAGAAGAGGGGCATCAATTATTTACCCCTGCAGACAAGGCCAGTGATAGAGGCAGGGGGGATCAGGAAGGGAAGAAAACGAGTTGGAGAGGAAAGAGAATTATAGTAGTACAAGGGCTCAATTATTATCACCAAGAGGGAACAATCAGTTAGTGAGCCTTGACTGGAATAAGAGTTCAGTTTAGGTTATAAGAGAGGCAAGATTCAAGACTCACAAGATGCAAGATGTTAGAAAAGACAACATGTTGATGATGGTCCAGTTTTGTCCTCCAGTTTATCGGTTACGGTCACACATACACGTCATATGACAGTATGCATTGTAAAAGAGAGATAAACATGTTTGTTGTTTATATATTTTTCTATATTGTTTCTTTCAATATGTTGAAATACTGTACCAGCATTGTCAATCATTTACTGCAAATCGCTGTTTTACTAATATGTATATAGGGCTGCATGATTTGGTGAAAAGTTACGATTATTGTGGAAAATACTTATTTGTTTTCAACATGTTAGTTTGATTTTCCTAAAATAATCAACAACATATTTGTGCTTACTGAGTAAAAAAATACAAAAAGGGTAACAATTGGAGGCTCATATTGTGATTACGATTGCAATTAGATGAATCGTTCAGCCCTGATATATATAGTGAAATGAGCTTTATCAGCAAAGACCATTTTGGCCACATCGCGCAGCCCATTGTCCTACATCATTTTCTTTAATCCTTACAAATGCCTGTATTTATAAAACGGTACATTAACTTCTACAAGGTCTTTTAGACAAGAAGATTACATTCCAGTCTCGGGCAGGGGTTGCTGGTTTTCCCCGGTCTGATTTCAGTCACTGCAGTTTTTTCCAGTGGTTTTAAATCGTGTTATTTCTCGCTGCTGTAAATACAAAAAGCTTCAAGGAGGTTAATTGGATTGCATTCACAAGCATCAAATTAGTTTTTTATATTCCACTTCACCGAACTTATCGTATTTCACACAACTATTTATCAAGTGTGAAAGTCATTCAGGCACAGACCCTGAACTAATATTGGCAATTAAGTGTTTACAATTGTTAATTAAGCACATGATTACATTTCAAGTGACTTGTTGTAAATGGAAGGGCATTTCAAAATGTTCCACCCACACTGTCAACACCTGTTTGTGAGTGAGACTATTATACTTCTCTGATGTATTGTAAAAGATGGTTTGCATGTTTGTAACAGGTTTTAAAGTAACTGCAGAAAAGCACATACAACTATGACTGTGAATATGAATGTACCTTCATTTGTAGGGCTTTTATACTAATTTATAACCTTAACTTTGGTTGTTCGCCAAAGGACATAAATGGTAAATCATGAACTGTACAGACTCACTCTAATCATATTTTAGCAGCCAATCCTGCTTAATTCCAAATTGGTGTCAGCCTGCACCTGTTGGCGCTGCTTAAACACACTTTGTAGGTGTGCTCCACCTCGTTGCTTTTGATTAAGGTCCTTAGGTTGAGAAAATGTCATTTTCACCCCACAAGGTGGCTCGTGGGGCTCCATTTCAACAATTAATTCTCACTGTGCTTATGACAGTGACAAAATACCCACCGACCGGACTAATAACTCCAAGCCCATTTGGAATGGAAATAAGCTCCCTCCTCATCCGTTAAGAGAGAAAAATGACTCCTTGTTGGCGGCATGGGGTAGCATTTCTTTACTCCCCTTCTCTTCCACCCCCATGGAGCAAGTTCTTTGAAAAATTGGACTATGTGACAGAATCAATAATTATCTTGGAAACCTTAGTTTCTCAGATGGCTCGTGAGACCAGTTCTGGCTTCTATAGGTGGCTCTGAGGAGGGGGCTCAGCAAAGACGTTGTGATGGTAGTATGACATTACCACCAGTAAGTGTGGATAATTCACCTATAAGGTTGCCTGTCACCTCAACTGTTGATTGATGTCGCTCATCTTCCCTTTGGACATCATAAAACTCATCTGGCAAAGTGAAACGTCTGCATTCGCTGGAAACAATTACATGAAAGGCTGCACAAAGCAACCCCGTATCTGACTGTATATCAAACAGTGTGAAAACAGGCAGTAATAATGTGCCTGTTTTGAACGGTTATGAGAGATGTTATCCTGCTTCTACTGACTCCTGGCTGTTTCTCCAATTTCCCCACTCTGTCTATATTTCATTGAACTACCAACCTAGTCTTCCTATTGCTACTTTCCCAGCACATAAGCTACGTATATATGCCAAGGCAGAGACAGATTTATAGCCAGGTTTAGATATGGTAAATGCAAATAAACCTGGCTGAGATTTCAGTATTATTCCAGCAATTTGTTTACTGGTTCTTCATAGTGACAAACTCACTGACACACCAAATCGGCCTGATATCATTACAGCATGTCAAGTGTGCAGAGGATCCAAATCACACATACTGTAAGTTACAGTACATCCAGGTCTGTATACACAAGGTCTATGAGGCAAACTAGAAATGCAAAAATAAAGTATTTTTCCAATATTGACCATATATAGTTTTCTAAGTTCTTGAGTGTAGGTGTTTTGAATCCACACTTTGCTATTTTCGAGCCCAAATGTCTGTACTTTATATTACAAATATTCATGCTACTTCACAAAGACATACCAAACATCTGACACTGTACGCAGCTACAGGTCAGTAGCTGTATGTTTGTGATCTATTTTGTTATTCTGTCCAAGAGGGTAATTTACTTTTCACTGGACACCCAATGAAACTTTTTGATATATTTCTTCTCTATTCTAATGCCTCTCTCTGTAATTCATCTTTATGGTCTGTGCTCAAAAACCCTTTCCAGACGTGAAATCACCTCTCTCACCTCTCTCGCATCGCACTGAATTCAAATGCCAATCCCAGTGTTGGGACATTCCCAACTGGCCTCCACAGTTACAAAATGCCACTATATATTCTGCCCGACTGTCACCTTTCCTCCTCCCCCTGTGATCCTGTCCACTGGTGACCCCCTTTCCACCACCCACTCCACATATCTCTCTCTCTCTCTCTCTCATTGCCAGGAACCCTGAGGAGAGTAGATTTTTCTTTTCTCGCAGGCACTCTTCTGTCCCTGGACACGTTATTCCTCCTCCTGCTGGCGGCCTTGCTAACAGATTGCCAATAAGCTTGGTGGCAGGCCCCGCCAACGTATCCCCCCTTCACCCCCCCTGTAATGGCCTCTCTCTGGGGAGGGAGCTCCTACTGCTTGTCACTGATCCGACTACCCTTATAACCCTCTCCTCTTTTCCTCTTCCTGTCACACTTTCCACCTCCTGCGTTCAGGCCGTTCCATCACAGGTTGCAGGTGTTCCTCTCGTGAGCAAACATACACATGGCAATGCATGCTTGACTGCACACGTGGACGGACACACAAGCACATACACAGTCAATAAAGGTAACACACAAAGTTTTGCACGACATGCACTCACACGCTTTTAAGTATTTATGTTTCCGTCTTTGTCTTCAACACAGAACCTCCTTTTTGGTTCTTTTTTTGGCTTATATCATATATTTATGATTGATAATCCACCAGCAAACTTACAGGATGAAGTGTCAGGAATGACAGGGAAGTACAAAACCTTGGATTGCTATACATGCTGAAATGGTGAGCATATGGCTGAAGTAAAAGCTATACCCTGTATGTAAAGAGTTTCTGAGAGGCTTTGTGATATTAAACCATACATGATCAAAAACATTCAAAACAACCAAGGTCTTATTTTCATACCAGGTTTATGCGTATTAACAAATACAGTTAATATGAAAATGTAGAATAGTAGTTTATTAAATATCATATGTAAACACAAAAACATTTAAATGGTTTTATTACCTCCAGTAGTGTGTTTGCCAGTTTCTTTTTAGACATATTATAGCTATAAATACTTTTGCAAAAGCAGTTCATCTAGCCATTATCTCAAACAAAAAGCTCCCCCCCCCCCTCCCCCATGACTTCAAATCCAGATATTGATTGTACAAATGGGCGAGAGAGCTCTAGGGATTTTGATATGACTAAAATGTGCCTTCAGTGTCCTGTAACCTTTCAAGTGTGTCTGCCACCCGCTTGCTCTGTCAATGATGATTTAATGGCTCAGATTACCCTTTTTCTAGAAAGCCCCACAGTGTCAGGCACACCTTGGCTTGGGAGCAAGTGTGCTACGCTTTTGTGTGGAAATATGTGTGTGTATGTGTGCTCTGGTGTACCAGAGAGAGTCCAAATTGATTTTCTTAGTTTGACAAACTCACAGTACTGGACTTTAGTTTATGAATTGACATTTACATTACATGTTACTTGTTTTATCCAAAGCGACTTACATACTCAATACTGTGGGCAATCCCCACAGGAGCCATTTGGGGTGAAGTGTCTTGCCCAGGGACACAACGACATGCTGACTGCAGTGGGGTTTGAACCTGTGACCCCCTGATCCAAACACCAACGCACTAGCTCACTGCGCCACAGCCTCCCATTTAGGATGAGAGTTCTTCAATTTTCTTCACTGTTTTGTTTACAAGTGTTTAAATTAAGTGAATTGTGTTTCTTGAGGTGGTATGCTGTTCGCAGGGGAATTTAAAAACGGTAACTGGTGGCAGCCTAGAATAGGATTAGACCCATTCTCTGATGAAATTAAACAATTGCTCTGGTTTGTGCCGTCACCAACTCAACAACAACAACAAACGTCAACCTGCTGGGATTTCTCTCTATTGCATCAATGATGCTGCCTAGCTTGTGACAGCTACAAAGGTATCAAAGGGCAAGTGCTCATTTATGTTCCGGCAGCAAATCCATTATTTCCTCCTGGTGTGTGGTGTTTGTGCGTGTGCGATTGTGTGTGTGTATGTAGGTACATGCATTCATTTATGGATCACTGTACATTTCTTAGTCAATCAAAAGGACAGGTACGCTGCAGGTCTTGGCCTACTTCCGAGGAATATGACTAATTCAATTCATGCTGCCATGTAACAAGCAAAGGGAAAGCAATGAAAAGTTTTCAGGGAACAGCATGTCACTGAAGAAATAAAATGTGGAAAAGGAAATGTCACACCAGGTTATCGTTTTATTTTCTCAAGTGTTATTCTCTTAAGTCATCTCATTCAACCTGTTACTCATATACGTCTTATTCCTTTTGTGCCTGTATCAAACTCCCACTTCTAGCATTTGTTTTTCAGCCAGCCCCTGGCCTCTTTTATACTTGGTGCAATTAACCATAGAAACCTCTGTGATGGCTGTCATTACCTGCATACATGGAACAGGCACACTCCCCAAGACTGACACAATTAAATACTTGCAATAAATGTCACATTTCCTGATATTCCTAAGCCATTCTGAAAATATATGCAGAGTTTCCGCTCACTGTATTAATGTGTGTGTGTGTGTGTGTGTGTGTGTGTGTGTGTGTGTGTGTGTGTGTGTGTGTGTGTGTGTGTGTGTGTGTGTGTGTGTGTGTGTGTGTGTGTTTTGTGGTGTGTGTGTGTGTGTGTGTGTGTGTGTGTGTGTGTGTGTGTGTGTTTGTGTGTACATATGTGTGTTGCAAGGTAGGTTATGGGTAAGAAAGAATCAAAAAGGGAATAGAAACCACCAAATTTTGTGTTTAAAAATCTGAAGGTCAAATTCGATCCAATGAACTAACTACAAACAGGAGAAGGGACAATTTAGGGCTTCAACTCAATACAGCATGGAATGTTACCACCAAATATATCTAAGATACTGCACAGATATTGATAGTAAACCTTTGCAGGATTAAACCTGATGTATTAGGCCTTAAGATAAATTAAATGCCTTATATCACCATTATCTGGGTCTGAATTAAACGGATTGAACTGCTGGCTACATGGGGCTTTTGTATTGCATAATGTAGGTTTTCTTATTTGACCTCATGAACTTAATTTCCATGATTTGGATAAAAAGATCATTCAAATCATGCTGTATACGGTCCCCCATGCAGGTCACAGGAGATGGAAATGTTTTTTCTTTAGATTTTTAACAGCTATTTACCTCAGAGATGACAGGTATGAAACCACTATTGCTTCTTATCATCTGGATAATGGAAAACCAACAGGGAGCTCAAAGTCATAATGGAGCCATTACTGAGAGCCGATCTTTTCTGGAGCTAAAATGATTTGAATTTTAGAGTATCACTTTTCCCTTAATGAACACCAATAAATTCCATCCATTATTGCTCTACACCAGGGGTCGGCAACCACTGGTTACGGTGCCGCGTGCCAATGGTGGCATGCGGCACCGTAACCAGTGGCACACTAGGAATAAGTGGAATAAGTGTGCAAAATATTACAATTTTATTTTCGGATCCTGAACGAGACCGCCGCCAGAGTGCGTCTCCCCGTTACCTGCAGAAGGAAGCCATGCACGCAATGCAGCCCCGCTCTCTTTAACTCCAGTCGACTTTCTGCTGCTTTCCTCCGTGGTGAAACGATCAGGGGTGAAGTGCTGCCGGAGCGCGCCCGCACTTCACACATTGCAGCAGGCTACGCATAAGGAGCTGTACGAATGCCGCAATTTTTGCGTGGCTGTGTCTTTAGTTGAAAGCCCAGTGGCGATCTGCTCATCTCTCATCGAAAATAATATGCTACACAGGGGCGGACTGGCCAACTGTGTGTTCTGGAGAATCACAGAACGGACGGCCGTCATTATTATAATGCCGTTTAAACCAATTATTTAAATGTATTGAAACTGTCACGGCCCAAACTGTGTCCCTGTGTGTCCCTGTTTGTTCCCCTGTGTGTGTGTGAAGGGGGTGTGGTTTCCCTTGCAGGCAGCAGCCTGATTGCACTCACCTGGCCGACCGGCTCAGCTGTCCCTCATCAATCCAATCAAGACACAGCATATCTACTCCAGTCTCCCAGCAACTCACCGCCAGATTGTTTTCTACACCAGTGGTATTGCATCCTCCTGGCTGCTCATTTCAGTTATCCTGTCTGCGTGTTATTCTGTACTTTTTGTAATTAGTTTCTCCTTGTACTTCCAGTACGATCCCTCAGCCATCGGCCACCAGAGCTTCCAGCCAACCTGCCTGCTTCTTCCTTCACCATACCTGCCTGCCCTGTTCTCAGTCCAGCCTGAACTGCCTACCTCCACTCCGGACCTCCATAGTCTCCAAACCCGCCTGAGTCTCAGAACAATAAACCTTTTAAACATCTCCAGTCATTGCCTGCGCCTGGGTCCTGTTTAAAACATAATCCTAACAGAACAATCTGGCCACCATGGACCCAGCAGGCTCGGACCCAATTCGTGAGGCTCTCTCCAACCAAGGCGTCCTCGTGGGCCGGCATGACCAGATGCTCAGAGAGGTTATGGATAACCTTGCATCACTAGCTGCCAACGTAGCACAGATGGGACATCACCTCAACCTGGTTTCAACTCATCTTGCTCCGCCTGCTCCTGAAGATCCAGCTCCCCCACAAGAGTTAGCACCGGTTCCAGCCCAGCCCGCTCTCCCTTCACGTGAGCCTAATATTCCCACTCCAGAGTGGTACGCAGGTGCCTTAGGGACATGTAAGTCTTTCATAATGCAGTGTTCTCTTGTGTTTGAGCAGCAGCCGTCTACTTATGCTAACGACAGAGCTAAGATTTGTTATATGATAGGTTTACTTACAGGTAGCGCCCTAGCCTGGGCATCAGCTGTATGGGAGAGTCAGTCCAACCTTTGTAATTCTTATCCAGAGTTTGTAGAGGAAATGAAGAAAGTATTCCACCACCCCGTCAGCGGTAGGGACGCTACTAAACGCCTCCTCTCACTGCGACAGGGCTCCCGTAGTGTAGCCGAATACTCAGTGGAATTTAGGACCTTAGCTGCAGAGGCGGGTTGGAATGACACAGCGCTTCAAGGGGTTTTTCAAACAGGGCTAACTGATTCGGTTAAGGATGAGTTAGCAGTGAGGGACGAATCAGCTAACTTGGATGAGTTGGTCTCTCTAGCCATAAGACTGGATAATCGCCTTAGGGAGCGCCGTAGGGAAAGAGCCAGCCGATCTCCTGGGTCACTCCACTCTCGCCCTGTCTCGTCTCCTCTCGCAAGATTCGGGTCGGAAACTTTCCCAAGTCCCAGTGCCCCATCTGAAGTCTTTTCTCCTCTCCTGTCTTCAGAGGAACCGATGCAGCTAGGCAGAGCCCGACTCACTCCCCAAGAACGTCTCCGGAGAATAAGAGAAGGACTTTGTGTCTACTGTGCTCACTCCGGTCATTTCGTGGACACATGCCCCCAGCGCCCAAAAGAGGGTGCTCGCCAGTAAAGGTGGGGATACTGGTGAGCAAGGCTGTTTCTTCCTCAACCCCCCAGACCCGCAAGCCACTTGAAGCCACACTGTTGTTAAACCAACAGTCTCTCTCTCTGCCTGTCCTACTGGACTCTGGGGCTGATGAGAGCTTTTTGGATGCCCAACTGGTTGCCTCAGCCGGCATCTCAACTCAACCTCTGACAGCTCCTCTCAATGCTCGAGGTCTGAATGGGAAGCTCCTGGCACACGTTACCCATGTCACCGAACCCCTACATCTCGTCCTGTCCGGTAATCACCATGAAATGATTCAGTTCCACGTCATGTCCTCCCCTCACACACCCCTAGTTCTGGGCCAGCCATGGTTAAGACTGCATAACCCCCACATAGACTGGTCGGAGAATCAAGTAAGGAGTTGGAGTACCTTTTGTCACTCTTCATGCCTGCGGTCTGCAATTCCCCCAGCAGAGGTCGGTATTCCCCCAGTTCAGCAGGAGCCACTCAACTTGTCCGCTGTCCCTCCGGTTTATCATAGCCTGGGAGAGGTTTTCAGCAAGCAGCGAGCCCTTTTTCTGCCCCCTCATCGCCCTTACGACTGCACAATAGATCTTCTTCCTGGGGCATCTCTCCCATCCAGTCGCCTGTTTAACTTGTCCCGAACTGAGCGTGAGGCCATGGAGACATACATCAAAGACTCACTCGCTGCTGGCATCATAAGACCCTCTTCTTCCCCCGTCGGAGCAGGCTTCTTCTTTGTATCCAAGAAAGACCGCTCCCTGCGCCCCTGCATTGACTACCGGGGCCTTAACAACATCACCATCAAGAACAAGTATCCACTGCCCCTCATCAATTCAGCCTTCGAACCCCTACAGAAGGCCACCATTTTCTCGAAACTCGACCTCAGGAATGCTTACCACCTGGTCCGCATACGTCAAGGAGACGAGTGGAAGACCGCATTCAACACCCCACTAGGCCATTTCGAGTATCTAGTGATGCCCTTTGGACTCACTAATGCCCCAGCTGTCTTCCAGGCTCTTGTGAACGATGTCCTCCGTGACTTCCTGAACCGTTCAGTATTTGTGTATCTGGATGATATTCTGATATTCTCACAGACCATGGAGGAACACACCCAACATGTGCAGCAGGTTCTACAAAGGCTCCTCGAGAACAAGCTGTTTGTCAAAGTAGAGAAATGCAAATTTCACGTGGATTCAGTGGACTTCCTGGGCTACATCATTGAGCAAGGTCAGGTGAGAACAGACCCAGAGAAGGTACAAGCAGTGGCACAATGGCCCAAACCTTCCACCAGGAAGCAGCTCCAACGTTTTTTGGGCTTTGCAAATTTCTATCGCCGGTTCATCAGAGACTACAGTCGTGTTGCCGGTCCTCTCAACCAACTCACCTCCCCAGCAATCCCCTTCTCATGGACTACTCAGGCTGAGGCTGCCTTCTCTGAGCTGAAGAGACGTTTCACCTCGGCTCCTATTCTTATGAATCCTGACCCATCTCTTCAGTTTATTGTTGAGGTTGATGCATCCAACACCGGTGTGGGGGCTGTTCTATCACAACGCTCAGTCTCCGATCAAAAGCTTCACCCTTGTGCTTTTTTTTCCCGACGACTGACAACCTCTGAGCGCAACTATGATGTTGGCAACAGGGAGCTGCTTGCTGTAAAGCTTGCGCTGGAAGAATGGAGGCACTGGCTGGAAGGCTGTGAACATCCATTCATTGTGTGGACAGACCACAGGAACCTGGTCTACATACAAACTGCCAAACGACTAAACTCCCGTCAGGCACGCTGGGCATTGTTTTTTGGCAGGTTCAACTTCACCCTTACCTACCGACCTGGTTCTAAAAACCTTAAACCTGACGCATTGTCCCGGCAGTTTGCAGTGGATCAGGACCCCATAGTTCCTGACACCATAATCCCTGCTACCAGAGTGGTGGGCGCTGTGACATGGGAGATTGAGAACTCAGTGAGGAATGCACAGAGAGACCAGCCAGATCCAGGAAATGGTCCAGATAACCGTTTGTTTGTACCTGACTCTGTCTGCTCACAGGTTCTCCTATGGACCCATGCTTCCCGCTTTGCCTGCCACCCGGGTGTGAATCGGACCCTGTCCCTCCTGAGACGACACTTCTGGTGGCCTTCCATGGAAGCGGACTCTCGAGCCTTTGTGCTGGCCTGCACTGTCTGCGCCCGTAGCAAGTCTTCACACCAGGCTCCTATCGGTCTACTCCAGCCTCTCCCAGTCCCTAGTCGTCCCTGGAGTCACATCGGCCTAGACTTTGTTACCGGCCTCCCGGTTTCACAGGGTAACTCAACCATTCTCACTATTGTCGATCGCTTTTCCAAAGCGGTTCATTTTGTGCCTCTTCCTAAACTCCCCACAGCCTCTGGAACTGCTGACCTCCTAGTCAATCATGTGGTCCGGCTTCATGGCATTCCAACAGACATTGTTTCCGACCGAGGGCCACAGTTCATATCTCAGGTATGGAAAGCATTCTGTCGAGCACTTGGAGCATCTGTCAGTCTCTCCTCAGGCTATCATCCGCAGACTAACGGGCAGGCCGAAAGAGCCAATCAGGACCTTGGAGCTGCACTTCGCTGTGTCACCTCCCGGAATCCCACCTCCTGGAGTTTACATCTGCCCTGGATTGAATACGCTCATAACTCACTGTCTAGTGCTGCCACCGGTATGTCCCCATTTGAATGTTCTCTTGGATATCAACCCCCTTTGTTCCCAGCCCAAGAGGACGAGATCGCAGTTCCCTCTGTCCAAGCCCATCTCTGTCGTTGTCGGAGGATCTGGAAGGATGCCCGCTCTGCCCTTCTCCGCTCCGCTGAACGCAATCGGCATATTGCAAACCGCTACCGGACCGCAGCTCCCCAGTTCCAACCAGGTCAGAAAGTTTGGCTTTCATCTAAAAATATTTCTTTACAAGCTGAGTCTAAGAAGTTGAAACCACGCTTCATTGGTCCCTATGTGATCGAGCGCATAATCAATCCATCTGCTGTTAGACTCAAGCTGCCTCCCTCCATGAGAATTCACCCTACCTTTCATGTGTCCCAGTTGAAACCAGTGTTTTCCAGCCCTTTGTGCCCTCCAGCCATCTCCCCTCCACCCACCCTTGTTATTGATGACCACCCGGCCTACACGGTCCGGCGGCTGTTGGACATTCGCCGCCGGGGCCGTGGGTACCAGTATCTGGTCGATTGGGAGGGTTATGGTCCTGAGGAGAGGAGCTGGGTGTCCCGCAAGCTCATTCTAGGTCCCTCTCTCATTCGGGACTTTCACAGAGACCACCCAGACAAGCCTGGTGGTTCGCCTGGAGGCTCCCGTTGAGGGGGGGGGTACTGTCACGGCCCAAACTGTGTCCCTGTGTGTCCCTGTTTGTTCCCCTGTGTGTGTGTGGAGGGGGTGTGGTTTCCCTTGCAGGCAGCAGCCTGATTGCACTCACCTGGCCGACCGGCTCAGCTGTCCCTCATCAATCCAATCAAGACACAGCATATCTACTCCAGTCTCCCAGCAACTCACCGCCAGATTGTTTTCTACACCAGTGGTATTGCATCCTCCTGGCTGCTCATTTCAGTTATCCTGTCTGCGTGTTATTCTGTACTTTTTGTAATTAGTTTCTCCTTGTACTTCCAGTACGATCCCTCAGCCATCGGCCACCAGAGCTTCCAGCCAACCTGCCTGCTTCTTCCTTCACCATACCTGCCTGCCCTGTTCTCAGTCCAGCCTGAACTGCCTACCTCCACTCCGGACCTCCATAGTCTCCAAACCCGCCTGAGTCTCAGAACAATAAACCTTTTAAACATCTCCAGTCATTGCCTGCGCCTGGGTCCTGTTTAAAACATAATCCTAACAGAAACGGCATCATGTAAGTTGCGCTGACAGGTGAAAGAGATCAACACACTGCTTCCCCGCAGCGAGGCTCCCCCCGCCCTCCTGTTGACAGTTCACGAGCGTCGAGCTCTTGACCCCCCCCCCCCCCTTGACAGTTCACGATCATCGGCACACTGATCCAATTTTTTTTTTAAATGGCACTTCATATCAAAAAGGTTGCCGACCCCTGCTCTACACTCTTCTTTATATCCACATGCTTTCAATATTGAAGACGCACGCATTACATATGTTTGTATACTTAACCTGTTAAGCCCGAGAGACCCGGTACCAGGGCACTGCCGCAACATCTTGCAGTAAACAGTGTCTGAGGGCATGTTTATTTAATAAAACTATGAATGTTTTATATCCATGTAACGGGAAGAAACTCATCTAACTGATCATTTTTTTTTTTTTTTTCAAAAGAAAACCCACAATGCTAACACTGAGCCTCTGAATTAGCAACGAGCGAAAAATGCTAACACCTTACTGCACCGAAAATCACTCACAAAACCTTGTTATTTATCTTTTCACCACATCCAACACATCGATTCAGATCGTGAGGTGACACATAATCTATTGACACCGACAATATCACTGAATTATACGTATTTGCGACGTTATAAGCAAAAACGGATATCAAAACCGGTGACGCTAGGTAGCTAAAAATGCTAACATTTTTACCTTGGCTCTGTAGTCTCTCCAAAGTGGTCTTCAATGGCATTAAAACGATAAAAACGCTGCTGAAGTTAATCCATAGGTTAATCTAATGTGTCTGTGTCCCTTTGAAATGATTTCTGATAATCCATAAACATTAAAACTGCTTTTCCGTTTCCAGATGTCAAAGCTAGAGATAGGTTCACTCTGATTGAAAATTACATGCATGAAGCCCCCACCTTTTCTCTTCACAACGTGTGTGTGGGGGACTCCCCCTTCGATTCTATTGGCTCTAACGGTCAGAAAGAGGTGTCAACCATCAAAATCGAGCAAGGGGGGCCAGAGATATGGAAAATCCACCCAAATGACCCCAGAAGTGGTTTCTTTTTGCTAAATCTCTCTAAAAAGGTCAAATGTCACTTGTTTTGCATCAATCTTGATACAGGGTACTTATATGTTGTACTTTGGATTCCTAAAGCTTTTAGTCTACTAACCCATCATCCAAGGGTGGTTTTCACTATAAGTACAAAATAATTTTTGGACGGACACTATAATTTACAGTTTTTTACTATGTCAAATCTGAATTTTCTTTAAAATAAAAAACATCTATATTGATTCTGACTTTTCTACATCCAACTCATAGGTTTATCATTACTTTGAGAACAAAGATTATTAATTTAAACCTTTTAGAAGGGAAGATATGGTCATTTGTTCTGGGAATGTCATTTTCGAGCCTGAGACCTGAAAAACAGGGGCTTAACAGGCTAAGGAACCCCACACATTGGGTAGATTGTTTTATTTATCTAAGCACTCTTTTAAGGATAGATAGATTTTTTCTTCTCTGCTTCTGTGGTGGCGAGACCTCATAAAAGGTCAATTTTGATCTCAAACAACATTTCAGTGACATAGACATTGCATGAGGGTGGCCATGGAAAGCCTTATTTGATAGTTTTTTTGAATAAAATGGTGCTATTTTTCCCCGACATCACCACACCACCG
This sequence comes from Trematomus bernacchii, assembly GCF_902827165.1. Lineage (NCBI taxonomy): Eukaryota > Metazoa > Chordata > Actinopteri > Perciformes > Nototheniidae > Trematomus > Trematomus bernacchii. The sequence goes on from NW_022988043.1 coordinate 528,888, forward strand.
CCTGAGGCAGCTGAATTCCTTTGCATCTTTTTTTCTTATTCCAGATGATGACCTCGGGAGAGCAGGCAGGATCAGACACCTCCTGCTTCGCTTGCATTTTAGCCCCAGTAGCTCGGTTGTTTTATCCGTTACATTTGTATTGAATGGATTCAGGTTTCTTCATCCCCTCAGGCTCCCGGGGGCACGCCCACTTGCTGGTTTTATGCTGACTGAATGAACATGTAAGATTCCTGACTTGGGCGGGGATGACATGTAGACCCATCTTCACACTCACTGCAGTGCATTTAAAAACACATAGCTGCAAGATGCTCACAGACACAATTTGCCACAGGCCCTCTGGTCCGCTGACTGACAGCAGAGGACGATGAGAAGGGGCAGTGGTGAGATATAAAATTGCTGCAGGCAATAGTTTAGATCATAACACTACAGCTACTTCACAGATCCCAGGGCAGACTCCCTGAGGCCCCACACAATCTCTCTGGTGTGATTGCCCTCCATTTGCAGGAATATCACATGCAAATACGTTCAGTACCTCAAATGATTTTCAAGCAGCACTTCACCTAGAACTGTGCTTGCATGGAAAAAGCTGACAGAATTATCTGGTCTCTTTGTGCAGGAAATTGTTACATACAGTCCAGCAACTGCTTTAAACTTGGTGAACTTACAGTAACAATTAAGCTTCCTAACTGACTCGCATGATGAGATCCTCTTAATCTTTCATTGGACCAGAAGCACTTCCTCCTCCCGTTGCTCTTGCCAGCTTCTTGACTAAATCATTACATAATGAGATGGCATATGATCCAGTGCACAAGGTGAAGTACTTTGCTCTTGAGACATTTCATTCTGGCAGATATTGATGCAGACACTTTGCTTCACATTAACCCCAACCTTCATCCTTACATTACAATGTTAATGGTGGGATAAAGTAAAGACATGAATGAGTTATATTATCCTATAAGCAAGGAACTTTTCTGGCATATTCTATACTGTAGAAATAGCTGTATAGGTAGTGTTAACACGCCATTGCCTTTAGTTGGTGTACAATAACTAATTTGATATGAAGGATTGTGCCTGCAGTAGGTCTGGTAACGATGCAGAAACTCTCCCCCTCCCCCAATGCTCACTGCGGTAACCATTACAGTCGACTGACCTTTCTCAGGCTACACTACAGTGTACAGACATCATTATATCCAGTCCCACAACTAATATAACAACAACAGTTAAAATGTCTCGCTAACGCTTAAGCGTCGCAGTGGCAGGTTTGCTGACGCTTAGAGCACTGAACTTAAATTAATCAACACAGACATGAATAAATGGACCATGATACTGCTTCCCAAACAGGGGTACAAACAAATCTACAGTACAACAGCCCTTTCAGCTGCTCAACTAATCTGATCTGGCAGATCAGAGAAGAGGAAAATGGGAAACAAAGTGAATAATCACATTACTAATTTCAACATGACACCAAGACAATGTAGGTGAGAACACACACATGAAAATGTTACAACATAATCAGAGTCCCTGAGACCACATGTACTAAACACCAAGATGTACTGCAAATGTCAACACTCTTTGTACTATAAAAGACACCATGATTAAGTATTGATACCTATAAATCATATATTATAATAGAAATACAAACCATAAGTCAAGTCTTACAGTAATTGATTTCCTTCATTAAAGGGGACCTATCATGCAAAATGCACTTTTTTATGTCTTTTATACATAAATATGTGTCCCCGGTGTGTCAGGGAACTCACAAAGTGTAAGAAAACAAAACCCTCTCTCTTTTCCTCCGTACCCAAATCTCTAAAAACGGGGGTACAACAGAGCTGATCCAGATTTGCGTCCGGTATGACGTAATATCGGAAATGTGGACCCACAGCACTATCAGAAACTTTGCTATCAGAAACAATGCCCGACGTGTTTTGGACGTAATATGGTCTTTGTTTACATTAGCAAGCATCGCTAACACTGAGAGCTAACCTGTACTGGAGAGAGTATGTGTAAAAAAGCAGGAAATAATAAAAGGAACTCACCTTATCTGCCGGTAGCATTCTGAGCAGGCATTAGCTCCACCTCCTAAAGCTAAGGACCCTGAACCTGCAGTTCTCTAACAGGCCTGATACAGAGGGATATGAGGGATGTCTAAAATGCATGATCTGTTTGGTATTTTGAGCAAAACACATCATAGACATGTTTTGTATATATTTTTATATATCTGAGACCCATAATATATGCCTAAAAATAACATAATAGGAGACCTTGTGTTTTTACCCTTTTTTTCCCCAATATTTTGTAATATTGTAGAAAATCTGATCTCCCCTTAGAAACATGGTTGCTGAATAAACTTGTTTTGTAATAAAGCATATGCCTGAATAGAGAGGTTATATGCAATTCTCTTCATTTACCCTTTTTTTTAACACATCCAGTTACGTCTCTGATCCGTCAGCAGATGCAGTTGTTGACACTGGGCCATCTTAAATTGGGAATTGCCAATGGTATTTTACAGGGGAACCATATATTCATGGTAATAGCACTCTTCAGTGATTTGCAGCGGATCACAACTGAGCAACAGTCCACTGGTGGGACTCTTCAAGGGGCTGTAGTTTGAACAGCACCCCTCTATTGACCTCTCTTCTAATGATGCACCACTTAATGTATGGACATCTGGTACAGTGCATCGTGGCGGTGGATAAATGCCCATTTGACTATCTCTTAACGCTTACTAATTATCCCAAAGGAAGCTATTAAACTGCAGGGAAAAAATAGGTACAAGGGCCTATATCTACCAGAGTGGGTAATTACTATAAATAATATTTTCCCAATATCAGACACAGTTGGCAGCACAACCCCTGAGGCAGGCTGAAGCTTTACTCTCATAATAAAACATCAAAATGCGGGGACCATTTATTATGTGCCGAGTTATCATTTCCTTGAACTAGCTTGGCCAGACATGTTGAAAGGCTATAAAAAGGAAAACGTTTTTCCGCTATATTACTTTCAAATAAGCACCTGTACATTGTGCCTCATTTCAGTAATCCATCCCAGTGAAGCCCAATTACAGTGCAGGCAACTATGGAAAGAGCTTTGATGAGCTCTTAGCAACCCTCTTGGGATAACGCTCTACATAGAATCTCACACAACTGTTCGTTTGCCTCCTCTCCTTTCCTGAATTAAAGTAATCTTTGTATTAATTTGGCCTATTGAAAGGTTTTACGCGATCCCAGCCTGCTTAAGGACATTACAGTAGCAGGATGCTTTTCACTCTAACAGTTTCCCTTTTCAATGTTCAAAGCAAGCCATAACACCATTATCACATAATCGAACTGAAGCCAAGTTGAATGTGAAAAGCAGCGTTTAATGCTGTGCGAAGTTATTGTGTTTTTTTACATGAATCCTTGGGATTAACAAAACTCTCCCTGCCAGGAATACAGACATGATGAAACCATGTTGCTCTACCTGACAAAGGCTGAAAAAGAAGAACAAGATAAGCCAAGATTCAAGAGGTCACCAATAGATTTCAAAGGGGCTTTTCCAAAGCATTCCCCTTGTGTTAAACGGCTTTAAAAATGCATTTTACAAACCATACTTTAAGGACATACACAGGTCTGGAGCAACATATCAAAGGGCATCATTTCACTACAATTTAAAAATACAGTATTTCATTATGGCACATCATCCAATTAGGTCATGACTATTCACTAAAGAAGAAATCAGCCATGAGGACAGTATAGATTGAATACCTTGTACAAAGTCGTCTTGTGACCTGCAAGAGCAGTCATAACAATGGATAGCGTTCCATTTAAATTAGTTAAGTTGATTTACTATTTACTATTTACACACACACACACACACACACACACACACACACACACACACACTGTTGGAGCAGAACACCTCTGCTACGCGCCGTTCGTTGGATGAGGCTGGATCTCTATTAAATTAAGAAAGGAATTGAAAACACCGGAATCAAAGTTATAACAAATTATCTGAGTTTACTTCTGGTAGGAAACCAAACACATATACAAGTTATACAGAGTACTCGAGTACTCCGGACTTCAGGTTTGTGATGCGATGCGGACACAGATGTCGGGACCAGCCACTCACCAAACCAGAAGCATTTTTACACTCAAAAACATCAGTATTCATATCTATTTTTGGGGCGGAGATGTGTCGACTCTTCCTTCCCATTTTCCTCCCAAGCGAATCAGAGTTCCGTGAGGAGGAGCTGTGTAAGCTGATCACCTCCCCCAAGTGTCCTGACTGGCTGGATTCACTTCTGGTCGAGTTCAATAGTTCTTCACCAGAACTTGAAATTCCAAAGTACCCTAAGGTCAAAAGTCAACCTCTATCTCCGATTCGAATCTTAACTCTATTCCTTTCCCATGAGTTCTTCACATAAACCATCCCTTTTCAGACATTTAAACTTTTCTTCACCTATTTAACGATGTCTTTAACGACTTAAAAACAACATCTGTTCTTAGGGGTGATAAGGAGCGATGTAATGTTGTCTTTAACGACCTTAATGACGACATCTGGTTTTTAGGGGTGAAAAGGCCAAGTGTGTGTGTTGTGAAAACAGAATCTCTGGGTCAGTGAGTTTGAAAGTAAGAATATCCTTTCTATGTATAATTACCCAAAACCGTTGTGATTACATAAAACAGTTCAACCAATACATGTTTACTTCAATACAGTGTAGAATCATATCTTTTTACTTCAACACACACACACACACACACACACACACACACACACACACACACACACACACACACACACACACACACACACACACACACACACACACTGACATTCCTTTCAAACTACTGCACTGGAGTGTCAAATGCTGAATAGCAACTTATTTCAGGATATCCAACCACATTATTCTCAGGGGTCATCTCGGTTTCTTTTCTAACGTCCCTCAAAGGACCAGGCAACAAAGAGTGACCATGGGATAATTCCCCAGTGTACACACATAAGAACATGCGTGCATGTGTGCCCATATCACCTTCTTTAATTTAAAACTGCAAACACTTCAGTGGAGCAAGCCAGGTGCAAATGTTTTCAGCTAATATATTAACTTTATTTTTTAGTGTAAGATCTTGTTTGCAGCAGGTGTTTAGAGGATTGCATAAATCTAGCACACCGATTTCCCTCGTGGAAAATCTGTATTTAGAATACTGAGTCCTGTATATTAAGGTTACCTTGGGACTGAATGTAGAATACATACAAAGGATATCTGTAATTTAAAACCTGGAAAACCCCTATTGGTTTTGTATTAATTTTCCTGGGTTTTCAAATATGTAAAACCTGTTTATTAAAATAAATCCCATCTTTCAGTGTCAGTTGTTGTTAGGTTGCTTTGCGGACTATTAAAATATGCCCTTCAGTCTTATAGCTATTCTTTATGCAATATACATTTAAAAAAAGGACTAATACATCATAAATTACGTTGGAGATCATTTTTTTACATCGGGCAAATACTTATAGGGTAGTTCCAGTCTTTGCCTGATCTGGTAACTTGTAAATCAACTTTAAAATTTCACGAAAAAGGGACACTTTGTAAAAGATGACCTCAAGTGAACTTAGATCCTGTCAAAAACAATAATACCGTGAAGGATTTGTCAAACTCAGAACAAGATGAGATGAGAGTCAGAAGCGCTTCTGTATGTGTGCAATGTTCAAAACAAACAAAAATAATTGCTGGTGCCTGTTTATTTTTGGAAATAGATGCAAATGCAAAAAACTGATTGGGATTGCAGTCTTTCTGGGTAAATTATTCCACAAATTAGGATGGGGTTGGGAGTGCATAAATAAATAAAAATAATCCCCGTTCTGATAAAGCCAACCTTATTTTACGGCCCGTCCACACAGCAGCGTTAAAAAATCTTGGAACGCTTCTGCCCATTCACTTTGAATGGGGTGACGTCACTTTGCCTCACTTTTCGCGAACTGCATTGTGGGCAGCAGAGCGGAGATTTTCAGGATTTTCAGGATTCAAAGTTGAGCAATGTTCAACTTTTGAAGCTGAGGTGGAAGCGTCAGCCAATCAAATCCCGTGTATGCAAATCTGACAGTTCAAGTGCTAGCCAATCAAACCGCGTGTATGCTGGGAGAGACATACCACAGGTCATTTCCTCATATTCCAAAAAATGGAGGAGAAATTAGCGGTAGGAAATCACCCGGTGCTTTATGACCAGTCCCTATTTACCTACCGGGATATAAACCGGAGGAGCCAGGCATGGAGGGAGGTGGCAGAGACAGTGGTATGTTTTCGCCTGTTTGGGGAGTTTATATCCAGTTTACTTCGAGCTTTTTTGCTTCGTATGTCGGGGGCGGGAGATTCATGTGATTGGTTGTTGGTGCCTTGCTCGCAAAAAATCCCCAAGCTTCAGAAACGCCCACCTTTTTTAACGCTGCTGTGTGGACGGGCCGTTCTGGAGTTTTTTTTTTTTTAAGTTCTACTAAAACCCTAAATTATTAGGCAAACTTTATCGGGGATTTCAAATGATTAATTCTATAATATTTCCATCCATCTTCTCAACATAAAAAAGAGGCAGTCAATTAATTCCTATTTAGATAATAAGGTCGGTTGAGTATAAAACAAACTTCCGTAAATACTTGAACAGATAACATCCAATAGTTAATTCATATCAAAACGGATCGATGTAAGATATAAATGACTTACACAAGCATCCCATCAACTTGATGGTTAAAAAAGACCTACACACAGACTCCTTATGAAGTCATCTGTTAAATATAAACAGTAAGTCGCCCAAATGAATACAAAAAGGCAACATACAACAACTCATAACAAGCAGACAAGATCTCTCTACAGCCTACACAATCATATGACACGGGTGTCCAGCCCAGTCAAGGCCCAGCATGCCCTGCCCATAGTGCTGAGTGCATGTTTGAGCACAAAATGCAATGTTTATCTGGAACACTCTGCCCCTCCATGTGAGGTCGGCCCAGACCCTAGGGGTTTTTAAATCTACTCTTAAAACACACTTCTTCTCCCTGGCCTTTTAGTCAGATCGGAGCACGACTTCCTGACTTTTCCCTGTGTTTTTTTTTTTTATATATCTGTTGTAATTTATTGTCTTTTATTGTGATTGTAATAATGTGTTTTTATGATTGTAGTATTTATTACATGTACAGCACTTTGGCCCGACCAAAAATCGCTTTTAAATGTGCTTTATAAATAAACTTTGATTTGATTTGATTTGATTTGATCTTCAGTTCTAACAACAATCAAACAGAAACAATAAGCAGGCAAACAGAGCAAACGATATCATCGCACAGTCATTCAGCATTAAGCCACGGCAGGCCACTTTGCCATTGAGAAAGTCAGCAGAAAGAGAGTATGGCCTCACGTACCGGTGTTGTGCCGTAGATTGAAGGCTTGCCGTGGATTGAAGCCCTGTTCGCGGGGACGTGCAAGGCTGACGTCATTTCAATTATTGGACGTTTCGTCTAGTTTTCTAAGCGGAAGAACTAAAGAAATTATGTACTCTTTAACATTTTTCATATTGGAATAAACTTGAGTGTTTTTATGTTTTATTCCTACAGAATACATGGTGAAAGGATAAGATGTGTTTTGTCAGTATAGTACTATTTTATAAAACATTCTCTGTTATTTAAGTGTCTGATGCTTGATAACCAAGAATACAAAATATGTAAAAAATGACAAGTAATGATATCACATATATGATATAGTCAGACACTTTGTTGTTTCAAATCAAGCCTAACAAATAATTAGTTCAAAACTGGCTTTACTCACTTGAATTGCTCCTTAGAATGTAATTTTCCTCTGTGGTTTTCTATGCAACACATTGTTGTATTGTAATGCCACTCGTATTTTATTTATTTGTGTATTGTAAGGTGACATTGAATGTTTTGAAAGGGGCCCTCAAAAACAATGTATTATTGTTATTGTATCTGTGCCTCTCTCACGCTGTTAATGTTCTTTTTTTCCGACAAGGTTAATCCTGGTGTCAATAGGGAATATCTGCACGGTTTCTCTACAGCCCATGTTCAGCAGAACAGGTGGTACAGCTGCCTGGTTTTGTACCCCCACTATAACTTTGTCCTAGATAGTCGTACTCCCACCAAAATCCCACTGGTGTTTTCTGTCCACCTGTAATCAGTGCACACAAAAGCATTTTACTCTGGGCTCAGCAGGTGACAAACTAAAGAGGGGCTTCCACATGTGGCAGACCAGGTGTTGGTGCTGCCGGATTTGGATCCCCCACTATAACTTTGTCCACGATAGTCGTACTGTCACCAAAATCACACTGGTGTTTGCTGTCCCCCTCTTGTTTGTGCACACAAAAGCATTTTACGCTGGGCTCAGCAGGTGAGAAACTAAAGAGGGGCTTCAACATGTGGCAGACCAGGTGTTGGTGCTGCCGGATTTGGATCCCCCACTATAACTTTGTCCACGATAGTCACCCTGTCACCAAAATCCCACCAGTGTTGGTTGTTTCCATCTTATCTGAGAAGGTTTTCCATCTCCGGCAGAGCAGATTTTCTATCCTGAGGATAATTACGACCTTGAATTTGCATGCTGACCAAGTCCTTTCTCTGTTTCTGTTATACTATCTGAATACAATTACCCTTTTTTTCTTGGCAAAAATCCCTGCTTTTATAAGTTCAAGTCTTTTAAAGTCTTTCAACTTCATATTATTTATTCCCCTGATGAACACAAAAAAAAGAGTATATTTACCCTAACCCAAATTGTCAAAATGTGTGGTATGTGCTCCATTGATTACAATAGGTTTGTAAAAGCTAATTACAATACTAAGACCAATAATACATTTGTATTGTTCTTAATATTAGTGTTCATCATTGTTGACATTGTTTTTTTTGCATAATCAATAATTATGCATGTACTGATCATCTATCGTTTTCCTGATTTTAAGATCTGTCCAGTGTTTCTGCTTTATTAATTTCATGAGCACCGCTTATAAAATGTCCCACGATCATATACTTTTGTGTCTCGAGTGCCGGTGTTCTCACACACAAGCATACGCACACTCGCACCAACAAAAACACACACACAAAGCAGAACAAAGCAGAAACAGAAACATGTATTTTTCTAGGCAAAACACACACTGACTGACTTCCCACGGACAATATTTTAACAGTAGGCACTAAATACCCGCACCTCACGTCTTCGAGACGTTGCTAAAAACATTGCAGGAGAACACCCCCTAAGGCTCTCCCTCACAGAGGGAATCTGGGTCCCGCCTGCTTCATTTGCATATGGCTGACTAGTGAACGTGTTGGCCATATGAACGGCAACTAGTTAACTAGTGGATACATATTAAAGCTTACACGTTAACTAGTGAAGGCAAAATGTTCACTAGTTAACTAGTTGAAGCCTCTTTTGGTCTTACAAGCTGACTATTGAGGCTCAAAATGTGAACTAATTAACTAGTGAGGTCCAAATTGTCCACTAGTACAATTGTTTTTACCTTACTAGCTAACTAGTTACACACACTTTATCTCACTAGTTAACTAGTGAAGCCTTAGAGGAGTCACTAGTAAACTAGTGACACCGATGTTTTTCTTACTAGTTAACTAGTGGAGAGCATTTTTTCTCACTAGTCAGGTTCTGTTATAAACATGTTAGACTTTGACCGTACATGTTACACATTTTTCTTACATGTAAGGCCTTTCCTTCAACTAGTTTGGCTTTTTTTGCACTAGTGAGCAACTGTATGCAACTAGTTAGATATTGATTCAACATGTATGGCTTTTTCCTAAACTAGTGGATATTTTCAGCCCACTAGTTGTGGTTTTCTTCTCTCTAGTTCAACACAATGACTTACTAGTTGACATGTACATGCAACTAGTTTACTAGTGATGTGTCAAGAAATTCACTAGTCAACATGTATGACTTTGAAACAATTCACTAGTAAACTAGTTGCAAAATTACAACAGTGGGCCTTACAGGGATAAGGGGGCAAATGGATGTCTTCCAACCTGAGGGTCAGTGGTTCAACTCTCAGAATGCTCTATTGTTTTGTTATTTTACCTTACTGAGCTGCCGGGAAAGAACTATTGCAAGTTCTTTCAAAATAATAGCTCTTGCAAACTCTTGTGAAGACGTTTTTTATTGTGGTGTAAAAAACAGAAAAAGGTAGAAAGATATTTTGGCTTAATTCCAGTTTTGTCTAAAGGACATATTCAGGTAATCAAGTGCCATTCTAACCTAATAAACAAATGAGCCCAGCTGGTAAAACTTTATTGAAATACATCTGGGTGTTTTTTTTTTTTTATTTAACCTTTATTTAACCAGATAAAAAACATTGAGATAAAATCTCATTTTCAATGCTGACCTGGCCAAGAAGGCAGCAACGTTACACATAACACATAACACAAACATATAAAATACAGAGAACATAAAGAAAACAAAAGACGAAAAAGCAGTCACTACATTGTGCACATTAGGACAATAAAAAAAGTACACTACTTGTTACTGCAAGAGCAGCTGGTGGTGAGGACTTCAGACAACTTCAATTTAAAACATGAAATAGAGACAAGTGCCCTCAGTTTAAGGCGTGATTGAAGGTCATTCCAAGACCAAGGACCATAATAAGAAAGACTCCTTTTTCCAGCCTCAGTCCGTACAGTAGGAACCTGGAACCGTATCCAGGCACTGGATCTGAGGTATTTGGCACACGGAGCAAATGGATACCTACCAATGTGGGTGTAAGTGGTTCAAATCCCCAACATGTGAGAGACAAAATGGCAAACTCTGCATATCTTATGGAAATAAAGAGGCTGTGGTAATTGAAGTGAAAGAAATAAAAAATAAAAACGAAGTTCGGTAAAGTTTGAAAGAAACAGAGGTTTATGTCCAGTTTTCTCTAAATGACATGTTCAGGAAACTCGGCTCCACACGTCCTGGTAGCCTTGGGATTTTCTGGAACAGATGTGAAAAAATAATGGTTACTTCTACATGGCGATGAGTACAAACAAATGTTCTTTAACAAAATCTTTGTGTCGCCTTGTAACCCTAATAAACGTAGAAGCCAATCCTGTGAAATTTGACTGGAATGTGTACTGGTGTCTTTGGCTGAAAGGGTAAATGGATGCCTAACAACCAGAGGGTTGGTGGTTCGCCTCCCAGCATGGCAAAGCCAAGACGGTGTTGGAATTGCGTGAGTTGGGATCACTAGAGTTGGGATCACGGTCAAGGGCGGTCAAGGGCGGTCAACACGAGTATAGAGGTACAGAGGTTTATGGGATGCTACAATGCATGATCTGTTTCGAGCCAAACACTTCAGAGACATGTTTTGTATCTGAGTACAGTATAATAGGGGACCTTTAATCCCATCGTGGTACAGGAGGGGTAATATGAGTGTTGTGGTTCAACCGATCTGAAGCACTATCTGAAGCAGTCACGTGGTATCGAGGGGCAGCAAGGCTTCGTTTGTCATCGATGACGTCACTGGCCTAAAACGATACAAGCCTCGATACACGCTTCACCAAAAACTTCCTGGATTACTCTAACCACGCTCCGAAGCCTCGCCTCAGTATGTTACATCACTACTTTTTTGGTGGCATCACCAGTTTCGTTGTGGCGACTGGAATGTGTACTGCTTAATGGTAGCAGGAGTAACCTTAAATAGTCGTAAATAAGGCCACTTATAACAATTTAAGATACCCAATGCTGTATCAAAAATCATACTGTGCAGTACCAAAACAGAATGGAAACTAAAATGAATGAAGAAAATGTCATGCTAGCCTCAGGAGGTGACACATTTCTGAAGGTTTTTCAACTGTGCTATAATCCATCTGCTGTGTGAGAGCACACATACACAGAAACACACACACACACACACACACACACACACACACACACACACACACACACACACACACACACACACACACACACACACACACACACACACACACACACACACACACACACACACACACACACACACACACACACACACACACACACACACACACACACACACAGACACACACGGACACACACACACACACAAACACAAAAGGAGAAATTGTGGGCGTGGGTTCAACAGCCACAGTGGAGCACAAAAAGTAAGAACCAACTTATTCAAAGTAAAAGCAATTCCCAGTAGTTTCATCTTCCAGTACCTTAGCTAAGGCTTTGAAGTCAAAGAGAGAGAGAAGCTAGTTCCAAGGGTTCCAAGTCTTCATGTAGGTCATTTTATAAAAAGGTTTTAAAGATCACAAAGGCTTTCGTGCCAAATCATAGCTGAGCTTTAGTGAGTGTCTGCGGTACATTTTGGACTATAAATCACAGTATATGGGCCTCTACATTTGTCTGTTAAATCATGCACAAAGAAGAGGCAAGCTGTCCTTACATTGCCCCTTACATTCATTAAATGGATCCTACACTAAAAATGGATATGACTCTTAATGTGAGGAGTTGACAAGCAGAGTGTTAAAGATATGGTCCTGCCGCAGAATCACATCTTATATATTTTTAATTTAGCCTGCAGTGATAGATTTTCATAGGTAAAATATATGAGTATGATAATGCTGCATTAACAACATTGACTAATACTTATTTGTAGATTTCCTTCAAAGAAGACTGACAAAACCACAATTGAACTGACCCTCTCCTGGTCTATCGTGATATATAATGTTACTCTACTAAGTAAGGCTGATGTTTGTGTTTCCCTTTAAAACACTTCTCATTTACAATTTGTATTGTCAGATTAATGAAGCCAAAATAGGGCTCAATTCAATTTCTATATAAACGTAACACAAAAAGTAAAGCAATTTGTGTTTGGTAGATGATTTCTATGTTGTAACAATGCTTTTTGGCAATAAATCTTATACCGTTGGAAAGCCTGTTTTCTTAGCTTTCCAATGGTACCACATTTGTGAGGGACAAGCATTTGTGGGATGAGCAGCAGAGCTGAGTATGTGGGGGGAGCCCATGAAAAATGTGACAAATCTCCTCTTATTGCCAAAAAGCATTGTTACAACATAGAAATCATCCACCAAACACAAATTGCCTTACTTTTTGGGTTAAGTTTACATTCGATACCATGTGTTTTATTGCAGTTATACAAACCTGCAGATTTTTAAGCACAGAATGTTTGTTTCTGTGAAGACAAAGGGAGGCCGTGGACAGTGGGGGTTGGTCTCACAGGTAAAAGGACTGTGGCAACACACGTGTTTTACCAGGTGCAGTTGAAAGATTAATTTTTTGGGCCCTTATGTTCTTCTTGAAGATGTGCAAAAGATGGGGGAGGAAGTTTATAAACTGCACTATAAAAAGAGCAGAGGGATGATGTCTAAAACCTGCATACCCTATATTGTATTTCAGTTGACTCCGTTGTTCTACTAAATTCTTGACACTAAGACGGCAAAACGTAGCTACAACCCCACTGAAGAAAACATGCCTACACAGCAGAAGGAGTCAAGGTACATTAGCCTGCCATTAATACAGGAAAAAGAGGACAGTGTTCTCTTTCAAACCAGCTCCTGGTTGGGCGGGTTTTACTTAGAAAATAAAAAGACTGTATAGCAGTTTGCTGCATATGTACAACCTCAACTCCCAGTATAGGGTTCCTGATGTAAGCTGAGATTGAGTAACATGGATATGTCCCCTAATACTTCCATCAAACATGCAATGGCGGGTGGAGTTGCATGTCAATCTAAAGCAAACATGTATTAATGTAAAATAAATTCATGGTCGAAACAAAAGGGAAGGACTTAGAGAATGTCATAGCATAATAATGATGCAGTTGCTTTGCAGTGCATGTTTCTGGGCAACCCAAACCTTTTATGTTATTGTATATTATTATTATTGCACCATGTGAAAGCCGCAGTGGTAAAAAAGGAAATAGTGAGTGCAATCAAATCCAATCAAGCATGCATTGTGAGTCACAATCAGTCCTGACTGTGAGAAAAGAGCCATTATTGCACTTTTCTCTCCACAAATTGTGGTAGAAGGTCATGAAATATCCCCCGTTGAGCAGCTGATTGCAGATGTTGTTATAATGGAGCTGATTGTGTGATGTGCCAAGAGCCAGCTGCAGCACAACATCATTCAAGATGATGTCACAAGCTAATCTCTTAACAGGCATGCTGCCTTTCCAGAAATGAGAAAAAAAAACTATAATGCCCGGAAAATGCAATAGGATTTCATGTATATGGAAGTTAGCATGCCTTACACCAATTGCTATGAAATTATATTAAACAACGGCAAATAGGACTGAAGAAATGTGCTTGTGAAGGTGAACTGAGTTAATTGACATAATAATTATTCTTAACTTGTTAAATAACCAACTTATTATATTCATATTCTATCTTTTTACCCATATATGTTTTTAACACACACATTTGGATAAATACATTACCTCATATGGCAAGATATGTATGTACTGCAGCATTGTCTCCTTTTTGATATCCGGGCTATTTGGGATTGTTTTTGGGATTACATTTATATTTTCAAGGAGGAAGACTGGAGGGCCATCGAGGATGTGTTCCTGGATAGATTGAATTTTCTTGTCGTGTCAGCTTGATTGATGTGAAGCACATCATCACGTTGGCTCCAGCATGTTCATGGTTATAGTAAAACTACAAAGGTAACTTTTCCATCAAGCCCCTGGCTGTTGTAGATTTAAACTACTACTTCAGTGTCACAACGCGTTTAAATGTGGATGTGTGTTGCTGCCCTTGTGTGTCGTCCTCACCTATCACTGCAGGACAGCCCTGAGCCTCTTGGGTTGTCGAGGTCCTGACAGGTGGTCACCTGTCCACTGCCTCCAGGCAGGTGCTGGCAGAGAGAGGAAAGCGGACCAGGTGCTCCCATAAGCAGCAGGGGCACTCCCTCAGCAGCACATAACAGAAGGACACATTCACCACAGTTTTCCAAATCCAGACCTCTTTCACCCCTGTGTTTTATTTTACAAGAAGAATGTGTTGCATGACCCCAAATTCCCTCAAGTAAATTAACTATGGCAAAATATAAGTGACGTACACATATTTAAAAGAATATACAGGTATAAGTCTTTTTTAGAAAGTGTAGGTATAGGTAGGTACCAGTGACGTGCGGTGAGGTTCATGGCTGGTGAGGCACTGACTCTTTCAGAGTCAGATTTACAAATATTATATTTTGACCTTAATCGAAATATTCGGTTATTTTCAAAAGCTTTTTTAGTCTGATGCTTCGATTCATTTTAAACAGACCGTTCAACAAAAGGATACCCAAAATCTAAATATTGGATTGTTCTTTCTTAGTAAGATCCCATTTTCATTACAAATGTGGTCTTACCTTGACTTGAAGATGAAGTCCATGCTATCCTTCTGGACAACAATCTCTATTACTTTTTTGTAAAAGTCCTCCTTATCTTCCTGTAGTTTCAAAAGTCTAGTTTGTTGTTTGCATCTACCGTCTCTGCGTAGAATTACAGTAGCAACAAGAACCTGTGGGCTCACGTGCGCCCCCTTCAGTGCGGCAGAGGTTATGGCTGCCTCCCCTGGTGCTTTTTTCATTGCCGTTGTATGATGAGACCAGCGAGCCTAAATATCATATACGTGAAATAAGTTATTTAGAGACTATGGATGGCGAGGATAAATGTAATAAAGGGATCTACAAACATTACATTGGTGACCTACAGTGAGATGGTAACAGGCATGCGCTTAGGGCCCGCTTTCCAGCCAGTTTCTGTGGGGTGACGCATTCTGAGGTGAGGCAGAGCTCATCTGTGCCTCACCTCACCCCACAGTAACTGGCTTGAGTTACTGTGGGCTTACGAGAGGCAGAGCACGTCCCTGCCTCACTTCTCATCGCTCCCGTAGCGGAGCTCGGCAAATTTGCTGATTTTGACTATAAAAAGCGATTGGAATCATACATAAATCACACTTACAACACAGATCAGTGGATTCATTTTATTATTATTACTATTTAGTTTTTCTTTAGTTGTTTTTCCGTTACATTGGAGCATGACAGGTGAGGCTCTGCCTCCCCTGACTACACGTCGCTGGTAGGTACATATGGCTTTACCATATTCCAAAATGATGCTACCTCACTGCAAAATGGTATGAGCTCTATACCAAGGCCAATACATAAAACGGATATGACTGTTAATATGAGGAGTTTAAGCATTTATTCTTTCCATCCTTTCCATGCTGATGGTCATACTAAACAATACTGAAGAGACTAGTCCAACATGTTACCTTCAGAAAGTGGGAGAAAATTAGGAGCAACAGAATATTTTATCTCAGGACAGAAACTTTCAGAGCAAGGAATAAAACCTTGGGCTTTCTTGCTTTGAAGTTACAAGGAAAACCTCTTTGATATTGTTTGTTCATGTTTTCCACCCACTGCACTATGTTCTTTTGCCAAATATAATTCATTGTGACAAAAAACTCATTCTCTTAATTGTTGCATTCACTGCCATCAACCATTTTTCAAACAACTTTTGGTAGACTTGTTCTATTCTCTTCGCTTCTCTTCAATGTTTTTTATTCATCTTCTAAAGCTACTGAAAGAAACACGTAAGGTCCTTACAAACACTTGAGATAAAAGGATCACAGAGCATCACTAACAAGTGATCCCTCATCAAATGGCATTTTAGATTTGGAGTCATCTACAGAGTTGGCTGCATATTCCACAAGTAGCGCACAGTAGGAGCTCTAAATGTGTGATAGTGCAAGGTCGGGGTTACTGCAAAAGCAAATTGGCGTTTTTTCCTCTGGCAACGTTGTATTTTTGCCTAGAGTGTTTTGTTGACCTGTTAACATGTATAAGGGAAAGTAATGTTCTGTGCATGCTCACCTTTTCTTTAGCTTATTCAACTTTATTTCATATCAAATGTTCATTCACACACATGTCCTGTCGGTGTGCCACACAATATTTAAAAGTAATGAGAAGGAAACCACTGGTTCATGAAGAAAAAGCCCTAGGTATCTAGACAAGAATAATTATATATTTCCTACTCATCTTGCACCCTCTGGGTAAAAATCAATGGTTGAATCAATAATCTCCAAGCCCATTTCC
This sequence comes from Trematomus bernacchii, assembly GCF_902827165.1. Lineage (NCBI taxonomy): Eukaryota > Metazoa > Chordata > Actinopteri > Perciformes > Nototheniidae > Trematomus > Trematomus bernacchii. The sequence goes on from NW_022988043.1 coordinate 545,917, forward strand.
ACTATACATGGCTGTTCCTTGCCTCATCCTATCTAGCAGCTGTAGGTTCAGGAGGAAGAAGAGTCAAACTGTCACATGAATGACATGACTTCTCTCTCCTAATAGCTCCAACTTCCTGTGTAATTGCTCGGCTGTGATTGACAGTGGAAAGTTAGGCCTTTAGTTTCTGACTTCACTTCACTGATTGGATGGGTTAGCTTGAATTTCACATTAAAAAGATGTTTAGAACAGTTTAAAGGCTCCATCTGTGTCTTAGATTCTGAAGTATATATGGGTATTATTAGAGGTGTTTTGTTTCCACACCTGTTAACACACACAAATAGCACTTAGGTATATCATAAAGCACCTTTGATGTTTCTTTCCACGCTCCTCATAATTGTTAAATCTTTAAGTAAACTAAAAAACTAAAAGAGAGGAAAAATTGAATTATTAATTAAGAATTAACAACTGAACATGGTTCCAAACTGGTCTCATATTTGTTTAGTGTTTTGTTTGGAAAGAATACATCTGTGTTGTGCAGCTGTGCAGAACCTCCTAACAATTTGTACATTGTCAAATTATGTACAAGCTAAAAAAAAGCAATGTCACCAAAACCTAACAAGTTTCTTCTTGCTTCTGTGGATTAAAGATTACTATGAAGATTTGCTCCAATTGAAAATCAAGCTCTGTCCTTAGGTAGCACTGGAGCAAAGGTAATGGGCTATCCAAAATCAATAGCAGAATGCAGAGTAAATGTATTGTTTGTGAGCCAATTGTATTGTTGTAAATGGAGGGATGATTTGATTATGTTTCTATAACAGGCGACTATACTTTTAATATTTTCGGAACACTTCAGAATCCATAATGCCAAATTAAAGACTTTTGAACAGATAACGTTTGAATTGAAAGCCAATTTGATTGTAAAGTTAGTCTCTGTCACTAAACAGTTGGTATTTAATTCATAACTTAAATGTATCGACCAACTTTAGTTAAGAAAATGCAATTTTTCTATTGCCATGAAAACACATATTTTTGGCTTTCAGATAATAGATTTGAAAATGAGTTTGAGATGCAGGTGATTTCCAGGGCAATGTTTAATACAAAGGTCTAACCTCCCCTGGGGATTTTTAGCACATAGCCATTTACCTTCATGGATCACTCTACGTTTTGCCAAACTGCACAAAACCATAACATGAAACACTTAAATCCATCATGACTGCCCACATATATCCCTGCAATTCACACTTCTAATGGTGATACATCACAATATGCTAATTCAGGGGAGAGGCTACTTTTCTCTCCTTTTCATTAGGAATGTAATTAATGCCAGAGGACCGGCTGATTAAATGATGTTACAGAGCTGGTTTTCAGGAGCAGGCTGTTCAGTTTTATGAGAAAAGCTGACATCAATATTTCCTCTTGAAACAAATGAGAGCATGCTGTAAAATGGGAAATTCATTTGAACATTTATTATGTTAAGGTTTTAATAAGGAATGTAGCAGCCAGTGACTCACTTATGGTATGTTGATATCCAAAAATAATTTTTGAATAAAATATAAAGGCATTTACAGTATTCAGTGAATCCATGGCGCTTCACATTGCTGCACATCGGTTTTTCAATGTTCTCTTATTACTTTACGTAAATCAATCAAATGTTCGTTTTTGCAATAAACACGTGATTTATTTTCCAAAGCAACACTTCCAGTGGTTGGTAAATGGCAAAGCTAAATGGATCTGATTAACATTAAAACATTTAACATTAATTCCAAAAAAGGTAAAAGGAGAGAAAACAGGAATAATATCCCAATATAAAAGACAACAACCCCCACAATGCCACCATTGCCTCCCTTCATTAATTTTCTTAGAGCGATGCATGTTTTGGTATAAAGGTCTAATGCCTTTATTCCCTGTTTTACAGAGAAAATTGCAGTCACTTAAATGTAAATGTAATGGTTTAAAAAGCAGCGTTTATTTGTTAAATTTGTTGTATGTATTTCTCATTATGGTATTAATTCTGTCTGGAATCCAATCAACCAAACAAAACCAGCTAACAGGAAGAACTGACTTACTTCGGAAGAGCATTGAGTAGGAGTTGATTCAGATGTTGCTTCCCATGCCCCTTTGACTGGAAGAGAAAAACAAACAACAGCCACAAACAAACTAGGAGAGGTTGTCGCAGCTGTTACCGTGAACATTGCTAATGTATCCAAGGTAATCAAATTAATCTACTTCTATGACCTGCACATGAATCGAGTTCGAACTAACCATCTAATTATAAGGAATCATCAACAGTTGACCACCGTTTTTACTTTCGATATTGTTTCCATGGCAACGGCACTGAGTTGGTTGTTGGCTCTAATTGGCCTTGAAAAATCAACTGGTCTAAAAAGCAGTCATGCCGTGAGCAGCGTGATGTGAGTCGCGTGGGTAATGCCATTTTCTTTCACTTGTTAGTACCGTTGCCTTTACTGACCTTGCACCACACATACGTCTAATATGTTTAAGCATATAGTTAATGTTGCGTTTAACATGGTGCCATTAAAGATAGAGCCATGTGTACGTGGGAGTACGGAGAAAAACAACAGCAGTTTTGTAGAAACAAACATCTTTTATGTAATATGTTGTTGGTGAAAATCCAGACGATAGGGATGGTAGGAGAAAAACATACTGCCTCATTTCTCTACTGTGTTTAAATACTTCAAAATGTGTATCTGTGTTTGTGGGCATTGGTATCAGGATCGTTAACCAAACAAACAACAAACTCAACTCATTCCCACCATCATTTCTAGCATCCTAACTTATTGACAACCAACCTCAACATGCTGGAAGAGTGAGATTTTAATTCACTTATCTAAATGCCATCATTGATCCCCTGCATTTGTGCTATGTGTGACACAACACAGTCGGAGTAAAAGAGGTGTTATGGTTAATCATTGACTGAGACATCGTCATTATTGTCATGTTTGCATGCTTCTTCTATCAGGCAGGAGCACTGGAAATAGTGCGGTTTAAACCATTAAATGTCATACACAACCCTGATTGTATGTGGAATTGTGCCATCTGCACTGAGGTGATCTGGCAGCATTTCTGTCAAATTGGCTTCACATTGCAACCATTATTTTTTTATAGAGTGAGGAGCGAGCCACATTAATTGAAGGGCAGTTCCTCTTTTGCGAGCCAGTGCTCAATGTTCATTTAGATTTGTACTGCACTATAAGAACCCAGTCATTAATCCTCGTCACCTGCCCCTTCACAGCAGGGGATGGCACCGACCTACTCTCTGGATCCCTACATGTGGTTTGACATGTTATTCTTAGAAATGCCATCTTCATTTAAAGAAAAAGGAATTACATATTCTGCAGGGAGCCCTTCTCCTCCAATGTTACATCTGCCATCTGACAGAATGTGAAGATCATTATTTCTCAGTGTGAAACAAAAAAAAGGAAAGAGGCCATTACATGTTAAACTAGTTCAGATTAAAAAAAGGTCATACTTAAAGGTGGGGTAGGTAAGTTTGAGAAACCGGCTCGAGATACACTTTTTGTTATATTCCATGGAATGCTCTTAACATCCCGATAGCAATGAATATCTTAAGTGCTTTGACAAAAAATCCATAAAAAGATTTCATCTGTGGAAGCCGTAATACTGTAAAAAGCACGACCAATCATTTTAGCCGGCCCGGCTAAAATAACTGGATGGCCTACCTGCCTGTCAGCCTTCCATCTGTGCACAAACTTATCTCGTGCCCTCATTGGTCATGTGTTCGTTCGTGTGTGTTGGAGGAGGGGCTCTATAAGGAAGTGGCAGATTTTTTCCGGTTGTGTATTTTCAAATTCTAGCGCACTCGAGCTGGTTTCTCCAAAATTACCTACCCCACCTTTAATTGCGTGGCACACGTAGTGATTGCACGTCTTCTTCTAAACAACATTGTATTTCAGTTAAGTTTCAGTTTATTAATTAGCAGTAAAAAAGAACAATCGTAAGACATAAGGGGGATTTATGTAATGGGACACCCTGATAAGCTATTTGAAGCTTGAGAATATGAACACAGACACTATGCAGGGAGTATTTTAAATATGTTTTAGTACTATGTGGTCTCGATTTTGTAAACTCATGTGTTATGCGGTCACATTTAAAACGTACAAAACAAGTGAGACTAACCAAGGACACTAAAATGTAACTAACCAAGCCTTACTAAACTAAATAGTCCCAAAACATTAATTGAATTAGTCTGAACATTGGTTCAAAAGGTAAGACACATTATGGCAAGTAGAAATAATACTACAATGTATAAGGATTTCAGAGTAGACTCATTTAGAAGTCCCCAGCCATTTAGGATATTCAAGCTTTAACATATTTTAGTAGCAACTGATGGATGGCTAGCTGCTGGCATGTGTTAACATGAGGAGTTACATGTTTCTAAAAACTATATATTTTCCTATCTTCCCCTTGTGTGATTGATTAGTATTGTGTACCTTCAAACAGAATAATGAATAAGGCCAAGTGTGAGTAATTTTTGCAGTGAGTGCAAATGGCCCTTCACCATACTAATTCACTAATTCACTAATTAACAGAACCTATTTGCACCATTCTTGAAGTAACAAGAAACCTCTTTATTACCAGAAGAGCTCCAGTGTTACAACAGCATGTTGAGACATATGGCACACTAAGTCAAAAGCTGCCATTGCCTGCGCTGTTCCCCAGCAAGTCAAATTCACTATAACTGCCAAGTGACTCACCACCCTGACACTCAAGATGTCAGAGTAACAGGACTAATGATCCACACCCCACAGCGCGTCGACACGTGCCTCTGGACATGTGTGAAGCTGCCTGGAAAAAGAGAATTCCTTATTTTAACTCTTACTTTCACTGCAAAAGCTTGTGTTTCTAGATGTGTCAAAACCCAGGTGAACTTTATTTAAATACAGTCTTTTCCGTGCGTAGATGTATCAATTTCCTGTGTGAGCTCACTTGGCACAAACTCATTATAACTAGTGGGGTGGAAAGAGAGCAGTCATCATGTTGTCTCAGCATGAGCTTCTTTTTCAAGCAAATATTTGAACATTTTAAAAAGGATCTGTCTATCTATCTATCTATCTATCTATCTATCTATCTATCTATCTATCTATCTATCCATCCATCTATCTATCTATCTATCTATCCATCTATCTATCTATCTATCTATCTATCTATCTATCTATCTATCTATCTATCTATCTATCTATCTATCCATCTATCTATCTATCTATCTATCTATTCTATCTATCTATCCATCCATCCATCTATCTATCTATCCATCTATCTATCTATCTATCTATCTATCTATCTATCCATCTATCTATCTATCTATCTATCTATCTATCTATCTATCTATCTATATATGTGGTACTTTGGTTTAGGATGAAATAAATCCATCTGTATCACAGCAGTTATTTTTTAAGTTTAACATTTTTTCTCAGGCTCAAAACAGGAGCTGATGCTCAGTTGCTAAGAAGTCTGGTTCATTTTCACAGAATGTTACTAAATCAATTAATAACTGTATGAAAGCCCTTAAGTTCTTGGCCACACAATCACACGGCAGGAGCTATTGTTTTTATAGGTGTAGGGGAGAGAACATTTGTGAGTTAATCAAACTTACATGGACGCTAATATTTAAAAGAGCATGCCATACAGTCTGACAACAACAAAAGACAATTTCTACTCACAGATTGTTGTTGGAATTCCTTCTTTTAAATTCAGAGCATCATCCTATCAGGGTATTAGTAGCAAATTACAGCCAGGGGCAGAGATGAGAGCAGACCAGAAACATTTAAATGAATCAAATTGATTATCATAGCAACCGCATAGAGATACTCCCTTCATGTATCAATATTTCCTTCTCTGCGATCAATGGACAACCTTCTCAACCAGGCAGATGACCTTTAAATCACTGAACAAGAAGAGGTTCAATTTAGGGCTGTGGAACCATCCGAACATCTTGATTGATTTAGGCAAGTAAACAAAATCAATTACACTATATATAGAGTGTAAAGACTACCTGTCTGTCAAAAACAGAATACAAATACAATCATATCTCACCACAAACTATTTTAAATTAATCCAATGCAAGATCTTGATTTTGATTTGATTAAAAGTTTCGCAAGGTACTTATCAACATAAATGATGGTTTCATTCAAATACTTCCCAAACTAAAAAGAACATTATGAACAGTCTGAAATATCTTTGAGTTGTAAGTTAAGATCACGCAAGTGCACTGTATATTAGTTTTAAGTCCCTTGGAGACCAAGGTAACTCAATCTTGTAATGTGAAAGGAAAGTCTTGAAATCCAGAATAAAGTGGAGAGTCATTTTGATCTCCACTCTCCAGGGGAACTCACTATTGGTTCTCTTTCAGCACGTCTGCAGGGCACACCAGTACATGTGGCAGGGGTGATTACAGTAGGAGTCCCATAGATGGTGTATTAAGGCTCTGATCAATCATTGATAGAAAGACAATGCTGTTTAATATTAATTCAGAACAATGCTGAACTTCACATGAACTGGGCAGATTTCAGTCAGACAGATTCATGAGAGACTTTTGGCAGGCGACATGGGACAGGGGAGAATTCTTACCCATGTTGGTGATATGGTGACAAAGAAGTGTTAATGCAGACAGCACTCGGCTGGTTTATAATTCATTTTTTTTGACAAAGACAGAACAAAATGCAAAGAGACTTGGTCTGTCACAGGTTGCTCTCATCGGACCAAAAGCATAAAGAGATCTCATTTCCTTTCAGGTTCATCTTCATCTTCCTTCTCAGATTGTTAACCGGAAGGGTTTGACACACTCTTTACATCTTGACAATCGCATAGTCGGAGATCAAATGGAAAATAAAAAAATGAACATTGTGCTGCACATCTGAGAAGCTCTACATGCATCTCATGTTCAGGTGAAGTGTCTGTCTGTCGCAGTTGTACTGAGGAGAGAAAACAGAAGGAAAAAAAATCCATTACCCTAAAAGCCACAGTAAATCACTGGCCTGTCAGTAAACAAAAAATGAAATGATAGTGTTTGTCTGCTTATTTTTAGAATATCCACCTGTTTGTATAATAACATTTATCAAATAAACCAATGTTATTCTCGCCCTCTATAGGTGTAACTAATCCCACTAACCACACGTTTTTCTTTCCATTTATAGAAAGGTGTTATTCCCTCCATGGTGGCCTGCAGAGAGTATTGGCTCTAGCATGATGACTAAAAGAGAGAAAAGCCATTGAGAGAATGGAGGCACCCGAGAGGACAAGCAGGTCCCATCAGCAGGAGGTCTGTGTACCTATTACAAGCTTCAATGTATCCCCACAGCAGGTAAAATATAGTCGCTATTGAACTGGAATACTAAAGGACACAGGGTGCTAAAAGCCTAAACGCTGTCCGTCCTCAATGCTTAATGTTTCTTTGAAAATAGAAACACATCAATGGCCGCTATGTTCCAGTCCTTAAAAGGCAATTTTCATGTTCTACCACGTGCCTGGTCTGACTCATCCTCGCCTAAAGAGCAATTTCCTGTCATTAATCGTGGGGGAAAGGTGATTACAAGGAGACACAGCATATGAAGATAATGTCCCCCCGTGTCCCAAATGCCACAGAACAGAAGATCATTCATCCCTTTGATACCTCGTTGCAAATAATAGGCAGCTGACATAATGAAGCGCCAAGAGACACTAAGAGCTGTTCTGCCTCTTTGGATTTCCCTTTCCCAATGTCCTGGAGCTCTGTGGATGTTACATTTACACAACATGAAGCTCAGTTGGTGAATAGATAATGACATGATGATAAGTTAAATTACACTACATATTTTCATTTCCGTTTATTTGATTCTTCTCAAAACAGTTAAAAGATAAGATGTTTTTTGCATGTGACCATCAATATATTACAGAAACATATTGCAATGTAGTAAAATAAACCATTTCAAGAGTAAAATCACAACTAAGATTGAGTTTGCAATACAATGAAAATGTACACTATTTGCATCCAAAACCAATGGTCATGGAAATTCTATGAAAAGAAACATCCTGAAGTAAAATTGCGACATGTTCCCTTTAATTATATAATAAGCAACAGTCACGAATATCTTAGAGGAGAGGTGTCATGGCCATTTCCACTGATCATAATTCCATTGTTGAGGTATACTAAAATAGATTTATACTGTGCATTTTTCCAAACTCACATTGGTTTCTCATACAGCATCTCTGTAAACTACTTGTATTCACTGAATTTCACTCTCTGCCTTTAACGGCTCGTTGTAGCTCCAATAGCTCCAGCCCCCACCCTCCCTGTGAGCACAGTGTGCTCTGATTGGTCGGGACGTTGTGAATCGCGCTGAGCTCCGTGGAGGTGTTGTTTCCTTGTTAGCGATACACAGCGAAACACAGCCAAACTCATCCTGAGCACACACACACTCACATCCGAAGTAAAAACAATAAGTGTGGCTTGATATTGAGTAAGAAAAAGGTTGATAAACGCTGTGAGAATGGGTCTGCAGAGAGAATTTCGCCGCGATCCCAACTGTCTGTTATCAGCCTGCAGCCAGGGAGGAGAAATCAGCTGAGCTGCCTGCTCCCTGCACACAGATGTGTGTGTGAGGAAGTCCGTGGATTGGTCAATTTGGACTAATCAGCGGGGGCTTAACGTAACGGCTCCGCGGACGTAACGTAACGGCTCCACGGATTGGTCCATTTCGTTCCGGGTACGGGATTACATCATCCCGTACCCGGAAGAATCAAATGGGCAGTGACGTATCTCCAACGAGGCGTTTTGGGGAGGTATTTTCTGTGTTAGAGTTAGAGTTTTACTCGCTACAGGGTGTACTTTGAGGGTTTTGACTCTGCACACCGTTTACATGCATAAAAACCTTCATAACACACAAGGGGACGGGTAATAACCGGAAAAGCATGACACCTCTCCTTTAAGAAGAAATATTTGAGTTTATTCACCAATATTTCCAAGCCTAAAAGCATCTTTAAAGATCATGAATTATTTGTTAAAATGGATGATATGCCTAACCCTGCAAGTTTAAATGAGCTCTTTTCTTAAACGTTTCTTATTCAAGCACCTCTTCACAAAAGCATTTGTCACAAGCGTATTTGTCTTGGTCTTAAATCATGTGAATTCCAGTTTTCCAAATAATGTTTCACAAGGCAATAACTTTACAATGACACTTCAGACAAAGTAAATCCAACACAACAGTTATCTAATTAAAGATTGTGTTAAAAACGTCATGAGAGATGTATCGAGTGGACTCAACACTAAAGGAATTATCATTGTTTTTTTCTTCCTTCAAAATCAATCTGGTTCCGAGCAATTGGATTTCACAGTTAAGGTATAGTGTGTCACCTCACTGCCAACTGTAAATTAGGCTTGAGAAGAAAAACTGCTTTACTTCCTAATAGGAATTTGTCACGGTGCCTGGAATAAGGGGATCTATTTCTCAGGGGACTGATATTTCACTTTGAATTACTCCTCTGGTCCATTCATCTCCTGACCAATAACGTCTGAGATCCTGCCGCCGCCTTGTCATCTCACAGATTTGGTGTCAGCCCTGATGAATGGCATTTCATCTCTCTGTTAACATGTTTTAATTCCTGCAGCAGAGTAAAGCTAAATGCCAAAAAGGTCCTGCAGGATGAAAAGGAAATAATAAGGGAGACACTTTAGTATATTCCAACTCAGGAACAGAAGAGCAGCAGCAACTAATACATCTGTTTGATTGTTTCAACCCCAGGGCAGAATTTATATTAGAATATTTCAAATAGGCCCATTCCTCTTTGCAGAGAAAATCGATCTTAGGTGTTATCCAGCAAATAGAAGTCATTTGCTGACATAAGCTAATGCAGAGTACATTGAATGTGTTGTTGATTTGCGACTGTAGTAAGAAATCATAATACAAGGCCAATGTAAGTATAACATAAACCATATGGCATTCTCTGGATTAATACTTAGGTCATCACCTGTGCAATATAAGTTAAATAAAACGTGTGTAAAAAAGTAAATCCATATACATGCACACTATCTAATTCAGTAAATAAAAGTGGCTATGTTGATCCAGGAGCAGTATACCTCTGTGGAAATGTTGGTCAGTTTCCATCTGCTCTGCTACACCTCTCTTACCCAATGGAGAGGCAGCAGGCCATCACACCAAACCCCGAGGCGATCAGACTTTAGAGGAACAGAATAATACATTTTGCTGTTTGTTTTTTCCCAAAGATGTTGGTTTCACTGGGAGAAACCTGACCAGATAGACCTGGACAGAAACTTGACTGTATAGTTGGAAAAAAAGAGAAAAGATTTTAGCTTAATTTTGTAGGGAAGAGAGGATTTGTGCTAGACTCACAACCAATAAGGTGCCTATGCTGTTTAGCCTTTATTTAGCCTTGGATGGTTGCATATTTTATATCCAAAAATAGTCAATCAATCATAAAATGTTTTCTTAATCAATTCAGTATGTTTCATGAGAGGCATTTGAGCCTTTTTGTGAATTATTGTTACACTGTCTTGAGATAATACAGTGAAAATAGTCAAACTGAAGGAATAGTAGAGGCCAGAAAAGACCGACGGCTTATGGATTTCCCAACTAAGGGAATAGTTACTGATGCAGCAGTATGTTAGTTTTAGTATACAAGACAAACTATGTCATCTTATTTATGATTCCCTCCCCCTCATAATGCTCTAGTTTTCTTCCCCATCCAGAATGGCCTCTCCAGATACATTAGCACCAAAGTGTCTAAATAAAGACCCTGCTAAATATGAAAGATGAGGCAAACTAAAGGAGAGGCACAATGGACTGAGGTGAGCTTGTTTTCTTCTAGGGACTGTAGAAAATCACTTTGGTGTATCTGACTCTTTGCTCCTGTGTATATTATGTCTCCTGTCTCAGCCGCTCTCTTTTTCAGACCTCAGAACAGCTTAAGTTTTGATGTACAGGCTGTCAATAAAAAGTCCAAGTCAACAGTTTTGTACGGGAAAGGCCTGTATCCCTCAGGGCTGTATGCGCTCGCTGCTCTTGTTTATTTATCTTCCTCAAGTTCCTCTGTGCACTCCCCGGAGTTATCAACATTAAATTGCTTTTTGGTTCAGAAGCTACTCAGATGCATTAGAACTTGTAATGGACTTTGCCTTGGTAAAGGCATCAGACGGCCTATTGATTGTGCCTACTGGGTACAGCTGGAAATGCTTACACCTTTGAATTATTCATGTTTCTATCACAATTATTGTCCTAATTGTAACAACGTTTGGGCGGCAAACTGCAAGGAAGGAAAAAGGAACTTATATTGTCACTTTCTGCCTGCCCTTTAATATTTGAAATTAGGAATAGTAATGTGATCATTTTTCATACAACATTATAATCATATCCATTACAAAGATGATAACTTGTGTTGCCTGAAAGGCAAACAAAGTTTTAGACGGATCACGCCTCTTAGTTTTAATTAAAAATCACAGACAGCTTAATTGCGGTGCGGTTTTGCTCTGCTGGCCTGTGATTGCTTCAGAAACTGAAACTGAGATTGTAGGAAGGGCTGCTGCAGATATTGTTTCTGAGTTCTTGCCCCATGCCCCCCATCAAGTCTGGACTTTTCAAACTTTCTTCGTCAAGTTTCTTTTCATGGTGTAATAAAGTCTACTTAGAGGAAGATTCTTTAAAATGCACTTTGATAGGTGAAAACTACTGGGACAAAATGTCTCTTGAACTCATTCTGTATGCACCTGAAAGTCAAGTGAGGCACTTAAAGTTCTTCTTCTCTTTTTGTCATATTTGCATCTCATGAAGTAAGCCGCTTTTGAAATGTACCTTGGCCGTATTCTGTATTTCTGAATTGATAATGCTGATCTGTAATTCACTGCAAGCTCTTAACAATATGTAAGATGCCATACATATTTATGAAAATCTCAGCCTCCGGCTTACATTTAGCTGATTGTGCACTTCCGTGTGCAGTCTGGTTTGGTCATAATCCATCATTATGTCTTAAAGTAGGGGCTACCCAAACCCCTCCCCCACCTCCCTCTGGGTGCATTGAATTATCACTCAACTTTATTGAAACATTCAAAGTAGCAGAGTTATTGACAACATGAGCTTATGCGAGAAACTTTCCTGAATGGGTTTTAAATGCTGATACAGCTAGGAACATTTTCCTCCTATCACTTTGTCTTCCCTGGCTTTGAACCAACAGTGTAACAACTGTTTGTGAATGATTGTCACTGTTAAGAGATTTTGATGATTGATGTTTCAATGTTATCTGCATAAGTTCCCTTTCTACTTTTTTTTTTTTGTCCATGAAGAGAGAGTGTTTGGTTTTTCCTTTTTTCGGTTCTCTCATCCTCACAACTCTTTTCCAAAACCATTCATGTTTCCAATCTAAGAACCTTGCATCTGTCTTGTGTTGCCCCTACTACCTTTTCATCATGAATTACACATCTCATGAAGATTGATCCTCTGCGATGATGCTGTTTTACATTGTTGAAAGCCTTTTCTGTATTCTCTAATTTTGCCAAAATAATCAAACATGATTGATAAATGTTTGCTTTGTATATTACATGCTGTCAGTAACTTCATAGTCACTTATTACATTGGATTTGTATTAGAAAAAGCATTTTCTGGCTCCCTCATCTCGAGTTATTAGTAAAAAGAAGAATAGATTTCCCTACAATAACAACACTTCTGTTGTTCCTCAGCCATCATTTTCCCTCACCACCAATTTAGGCCAAGTGTAGCCTCAGTCCTCATTTCCTTAAACTCTTCAGTCATCAGCCAATGATACAACCACTTCTCTATTCCAGCTCTAACACTGCAGGTTTGTTTGAAAGTGTAGAAAGACCCTGCAGTAAGAAAACAGGGCTAAGGGAAAAGGCCATCAGATTAAACTATTTCAGACTCTCATTCCCTGCAACATTAACTCTTATCACTGTCCCAGTATTGATTTGAAACATCATTGAATCCAAAAGTAAAACATCAAGTCTTGTATTTATCTGAATATAGCCTCATTCAGTCTAATCGAATGCATGTCAGACAACTCAGTCCATTTTCCCCACGAACACATCTCTTCTCTAATGTCTGTGTTTGCTTATCGCTGCTCAGGGTTGGCACAGATGTTGAACTTTGATACTGAGCCCAGGGCAGCTGCAAGATGCAAAGTGACTAAAGTGGTCTTGAAATAAAATGCTGCTAAAAAGGCGTACAAATCCTTTAGCCTGGGTCCGTCTGCTGTTTTAATTAATTCTATGTTTATACATTTGTATAAACATGAGGCAAACAAGATGATATAGAGTGCCGACATTACAAGGTCAAGTCACCCACTAGCCGAGTGCAGACTCTTATGCAACATTATAAGGAGCAAGGTTATCACTTTCTTCCCGTGTAAAATACTCACCTCAACTCTTTATCTACAGTAATCCTACTTACTTGTTTGTTTTGTTTGACACAATGAAAAGCCTGTATGGGGCAAAACTTGACAAACACCAACAACAAGGGATGTTTAAAAAAGAATGACTGTAACCTGATTTTTAGTAGAAAGTGCACACTGTAAAGTCGGTGTGTCGAAAGCTTTGAATTGTCATTGTGAGGATTAATAATAAAGAATGAGCTTCTTTAATGTTTCGCCTGAGTGAGCTCATAAAACCCGACATGAAGTGAGGGAAGAGACGGAATACAAATAAACCAGGCCCAATAAATGTCACTACTTCCTTTGTGTTTGCAAGGCATGCAGGAAATGTGAGAATTGGGTGTCCACGATAGGGAGACAGGAGAAAGAGGCAGGGAAACAAATGTTGCACAAGCTTGGCAAAGGGCATTGCAAAATGCTTTCAATTTGTCATACGCAATTGGCTTCATGCTTTCAGAGAGCAGAGGAAACGGTTGTTTTTCCATATGAGGTCTATGCTTTATCTGATTCCGCCTAATCATAACTGAGGACTCAGAGAAAATATGATCCTAGAATTGCTGGAATGAACAGTTGTAAATGTGTAAAATTATTTTTCTACTCACAGTACATTTTGTCTGTGTCTGCCTTTTCTTTTTGCTCAACAGCGCTTTCCCTATTACTAATTCACATATTCCTATCCAATACTCGTCCTGCATTGCTGATTCAATTCAATATGAAAGTAGTTTTGCAACTGTCTTGTGACTACGCTGAATAAGATTCTAATTCAACTGGTTTACTTTTTTTGACAAGGACATCTTGAACTGACGTCTTCTCTTTCAAAAGAGCTGCCCATTTTCAGGAAAAGCTATTTGGTGTGCTGAATGCAACCTTGCTTGGTGTTTGCACATTTTCTGTTTGTTATGTTGAATGAGGTAGTCAGCTGAAGTTCAGTGATTGAAGGTTACAGATTCAATGTGTCATACTTAACTTCATGCTACAAAGACATTTCATGTCTACTACTGCATCCATACAACCAAGCTGGCTTATACGTTTTTTTAAAGCAGCAAAGAATAAGCACGATTACACCAATAGGCTGAAACTCTGAGACCTGGTCAAATTGGCAAAAACTAGAACACGGTTGCCTAGTACTTTCTCCCCTCGTTGAAACAGGATGAAATGTAAACACACGTGTTTCTGTAGTCTCTATCACTTTGGGTTTAATGCAAAACACAAAACATATAAATGAACAAAGACCCTGAACCTGTACCATGATTGGCAAGCCCTTGGGGCAGCTCTAGCTCTTCCTCTCATGTTGGATTGAGGGCAGACTGGACTGAACAGTGACTCAAGGTACAAGTGGTATTACAAGACAGGAATAGCTGCCTAGCATGCTTTTTTTGTAAATATCTCTGAAAAACAATGCATAGAGATATTGGACATGATATGAAAACAGTTAATTCACATTCGCACTACAGCGTGTATAGGAACAGACTCATAGCCACAAGCATGGCTGTTTCATTCCTTCATCGTTGTTTGTATTAAAAAAGCTTAAATCGACACACAAGTGTAGTCTACTGCACATCTCTGCTCACTCTTTCCACCACTAAGCCAACTTAGTTTCCCAGCATACACACACAGTTATAAACAACGGTTTTAACACACATCCAGGTACGCACATAGTCCATCAAGTCGGTTCCCTAAACCCAGGGACCATCAGGGGAACAGAAGACACAATCAGAGCCCTAAAACTACAAGGGCTCAGGGCCAAAAAGCAACTTAAATCAATTCCATTTGATTAGGTGTACTACATCTTATAATTCCATTAACGCAGGGATGGATTTTCAATGAATGTAACTGCGGGCAAATGGTTGGGCATCATTTTGTGAAATGAAATACGGCACAGGTTCAGAATTAGGGTGTGAATTTCTTCCTTTTCTCCTTTATCTCCTACCCATTTTCTCATTGGGACTTTGGCTCATCCTAGAGCAGTCTTGATTGTCCTCTTTTTGCAAAGCTTCTTTTTTCTCCCACATTATCTTAAAATGCTTTCAGAATGCTTTGTCTAAATTATTTCACACTTTAATATATCAGCTTTGGCTCAAAAGACCGTGGTAAGACCACCATGCATTTTCCTGATTTAGTCCCAACTACTGATAAATCAATGCTGCATATAAGCCATTAGTAGCACATCAGGGAGGTTAAGCATTTAAAGGGGACCTATTATGCAAAATGCACTTTTGTATGTCTTTTATACATAAATATTAGGCGTGTAACGGTTCACACGGTTTTTAGGTCACGGTTCGGTACATTTTCGGTACAGCAGAAAAAATGATCACAAAACATAAAATATTTTTTGTGGGTTTTTAATTATTATTAAACTGTGAATAATGTATTGACTCAAATAAATACAAAATATAATAAAATAAACATTAAAGTGCAGCATTTCGATGAACTGAAATAATCTGTATTTGAACTTTACTGTACTAGTACTCACAAAACATAAAATATTAGTTTTGGGTGTTTTATCATTATTAAACTGAATATTCACTCAAATAAATACAAAATATAATAAAATAAACATTAAGGTGCAGCATTTCGATGAACTGAAATAACCTGTATTTGAACTGTACTGTACTAGTACCTAAACAGCCAGCTTGACATTAGGACTTGCTTGTCATTGTATTTTCATGTTTTTTTTAAGAAAAATTAACTTGTCCACATTGCTTGCCGAAAGGGCAGATCTGCTGGCACTAACAATGTCTCCTGCTGTGGATAACACCCTCTCGCTAGGGACAGAGATAGCAGATACAGCCAGGTAGCGCTTTGCTAACATGGCAACATAAGGATATTTGGCGTTTGTAATAGCTTTGGCTCGGTCTGAACTTTTTGCGAGTGTTGGAGGTTGAAATGCTACTATGCTAGTGGGAGTTGGGTTTGCACTTTAGTCATTTTTCTTTTGGTACCGGTGATATTCACGTCCGGGTGATGCCTTTTCAAATGAGTGTGCAAGTTTGATGTATTGCCAGCCGCGTAACCAATTTTAGTTGAACAATGCCGACAAACAGCTTTGGTTCGGTCCACCTGTCTTTGTCCGTCATCCTTGTACGTAACTGCGAAACCAAAATGTTCCCAAACCGGAGACTTCAATGATGCTGGAGGATTTTCGAGCTCAACTTTATCTGCGTTCGCCATTTCGACAGTTCTTCAAATTACTGACTACATTTGAAAGCATCCCTGTGACCAGCTCTCATAGTATGCCTCTCGTCCAATGAAATGACTTGGTCGCTCTATGATGCGTTGAACCCAATGTGAGCAAATTACACTGAATGCTGCGACGCAGCACCTGAGATTACTTCCAAAAAGTTGTTCACGTTCTCAATTTTCTACGTTTAGCGTTATATTCGTTCGGTACACACGTGTACCGAACCGAAGGGCCCATACCGAATAATTTCGGTACGAATACCGTTACACCCCTAATAAATATGTGTCCCCGGTGTGTCAGGGAACTCACGCAGCGTGAGGTAATACAACCCTCTCTCTTTTCCTCCTTACCCAAATCTCTAAAAACGTAGGGTACAATGGAACTGATCCAGATTTGCGTCCGATATGACGTAATATCGGCAATGCGAACCCACTGCACAATCAGAAAGTTGCTATCAGAAACAATGCCCGACTGTTTTGGACGTAATATGGTATTTGTTTACATTAGCAAGCATCGCTAACACTCAGAGCTAACGCAGTACTGGAGAGAGCACATATGTAAAACAGCAAAAAGGAAAAAAAGAAACTCACCTTGTGGTAAACCCGCAAGAGAAAAATATTTGAGCTCCATACTGTTTCAGAAATAATCCTTGATGTGGTTTGGAACATGATATGGTGTTTAATCACGGCAGCATTGAGCTGAATCTGCCGTGTAATTCTGAGCAGGCATTAGCTCCACCTCCTTTTTTTTGTTTGTTTTAAAGCTAAGGACCCCGAATCAGGAGTTCTCTAATGGCACATTTCCACACGGTTTAAGCATGCCGTGGCAAACCTGGCCCGTTTTTTGTTGCGTTTCCACTAAGGGTAGTTCCGGCTAACGGGTACTGTTTCACGGTTTTTCTGGCCCTTCAAAATCCAGGTTATTTCCGGGCCAACAACCGGGCTGAATATGCTAAACTAGTGAGAGAATCGCTGGCAAGGGGGCTACAACTACAACAAAATGAACATATTTTACTTAATTGTAATACACGTTTCAAAATGATGCCGAAGTAACAACATACTGATACCGGTTAGTAAAAACCTTTTAAAATACGTGTTTTCTGAATGGAGATTGGCTAAGCTAACGCAGTATGCTCCGACCGTCCACACTCACAACAACGGCCTATACAAACGTAAATAAACCAGCGACTGTATTCGCCATGACACAGACAGTCTGTGGTTTGTACTTGTTTAACTTTTGTCTAGTTTCTGAACAGATATGAGGAGCTGTGAGCTCTGAGTGCTAACAGCTAACGGCAGATGTTGGCTTTCTGTGGTTCGCATTGAAGATGACGTCACGGCTCTGCCTACACTGCGTTACTATAGTTACTGCCCCAGCTACTAAACTGTAATGGAAACGTAGCATAAAGTGAGCCTGGCCTACCAAGGCCTAACTATACCGTACTAAGCCGTGCGAGGCCCTGCAGTGGAAATGTGCCATAACAGGGCAAAAACAGAGGGATATGAGGGATGTCTAAAATGCATGATCTGTTTGGTATTTTGAGCAAAACACATCATATACATGTTTTTTATATATTTTTATTAGGGCTGTCAAGTTAACGCACATTTTTTTTAACGCCACTAATTATTTTAACGTGCGATTAACGCATGTGTATTTGTCCTCGGCCCGCCCCGTAGTTTCAGAGCCCAAAGGCTTGACGTTGTTGTTGTTGTTGTTAGTTGGATGGTGGCAGATTCTAGCGAGAGATATGGATACAAAAAAAGGTGTTTTAAACAGCAAGCCAAGCACACAGCTGATGCTGACAGCCCCGCTCCTGCCGCTCGCTTGCGGCAGACCACGCTTGAAAGTTTGCCGGGGAGACGCCTGGACACGGCGTCTACGAGCAGCAATCTTTCAACAGCGATAGCTAAATGGGTGGCTACAGCTTAACATTGTGGAGGATGAAGGGCTGCGTTAGATCATTCGGATCCCATCCAACGTGTCGACTGCACATCACAGCGCATTATTTTGACCCTAGGTGGGAACTTCAGTCTCATGCTTTGACTGTTATGAAGACAGAGGAGCGGCATTTCGCCGACAACTGTATACAGGCTTGTCTGGTTGCTGTTTGAGCAACTGTCTCAGTGCAAAGAAGTACACAGGCAGGGTTGGGAGAGAGTGTAAGAGAGAGAGAGAGGTTCCAGGTTGTTGTATTGAAAATATTCAGGAGAATATTTGTCATTGTTCCAATGATAATAAACAAACATTTGCATAAAGCACATTTGTCCACTCATATGTTGATAAGAGTATTACAAATATTCCTCTCAGGTACATTTAGAACAGATATGCCTAACAATTGCATAATAGGAGACCTTTTATAAGTTACCTTTTTTTATACTATATTCTGACACATTAGCCTCCTATAACACTGTGATTTGTCAATGGGAAAGCTTTAACAGCCCAACCACTTTGCTATGGAGTTTTTAAAGCAGCCTGTGGCGACGTGTTTCTGTGTGATCCTGGACTTACAGCTTCAGACCTAAAGCCAGGATTCTGACAGTCAATGAATGTGATGTCCCCTCTGGAGGCAAGTGGCTAGCCCTCAGAGAACATTCAAGCGTGATTGGAGCCATGGTGTGATTTTAAAGACCCTGAGTAAAATATCTGTCAGGAAGCCAGTAAAGACAGCTAGATTAACTGCATGACTGCCACAATTTTATGCCTCACTAATCAACCTTTACTGTACATACTAGGCTAAGTAAAGGCTAGGGATATAGGGACCGTTACATTTCCTGCATGGCATCGGCAATCTAACTTAGCCTTAGGCCTGTTGCTTCACGACTCACTGTGTCCTCTAACAACAAATTGCTTGGAATCACATATCTATATACATGTTGGTGTAAACAATAGATAGATAGATAGATAGATAGATAGATAGATAGATAGATAGATAGATAGATAGATAGATAGATAGATAGATAGATAGATAGATAGATAGATAGATAGATAGATAGATAGATAGATAGATAGATAGATAGATAGATAAAGTAGGTCCAATAACCTTTGTGCCGTGTGCAGAACGTTTCTACATCTCAAAATGTATGAAGCATATATTTAATGCCTTTTTCAGCTGAACCCACACTTCTCTGGTTTTTTAATCAAGAACAATTGTTTGCATAAATTCTTAGTTTTTCCTTTTTTGAGATCACTGATCTCAGTCAACTCAGAGTAAACTGGTCCTTAAGCTGCGGCAGAGTTGCTGTCGGACACGCTGCTGCATCTTTAATGCAGTGCTAGCTGGGGGACTCATCAAATATTTGTGTCTTTCCCAGTCAAGCAACGCAGTGCTTACACTGGCTGAAGGACTCAGTGCCCTCCTGTCCCCTCTCAGAACGCTGTCCCCCGCTGAATGGATGCTGCAGTCATCTGCGGGGACAGGACTGATGAAGGTCAACAATCCATCAGGCCCTTAGGATGGTGAAAAGCATGGGCCACTGAATGGGCATTTAAATGATGAATGTATGCAGCAGATGGACATAAATCCCAGAATAAATGCTGACCAAATATTTTCTTTGTAACATCAACACAGTCTTATATATCATAAAGATCTCTGATACAAGTGCTTGGAAAATACATATACATCATTTGAATACCTTTACAAACATAACATTACTTGAATGCCTGTGCCTGAGAATCAGTTAAAAAAGAGCTATTGCTGCAATTCTTATTGAACGTGATTTTGTCAGGGCACACTGGACAAACATTTCCAGCTATAAATCATTTTTTGAGAATTCTTGTCTTAAGAGCAACGAGATGAAACAGTAGATCCACTTTTATGAACATCCATATTATTCTAGTCATTACATCATTACAATAACA
This sequence comes from Trematomus bernacchii, assembly GCF_902827165.1. Classification (NCBI taxonomy): domain Eukaryota; kingdom Metazoa; phylum Chordata; class Actinopteri; order Perciformes; family Nototheniidae; genus Trematomus; species Trematomus bernacchii. The sequence goes on from NW_022988043.1 coordinate 566,348, forward strand.
GATGAGCAAGACTGTAAGAAGTTACTGGTTCAATATTGAACTGCAAGCCAGCAGCCCTTTGCCAATGAGGGAACAGAGCAACAACTGTGCCAGTTTATGTTGAGCAAGGGGAAATCAAGAGCACATTTATGAGCATAATAATGAATACTATGCCTGCTTTAATTACACCAATCCTGGCCTCTTTGAAGTATGCTGTTGAACAGATAAACATGGATCAAGTATTACATGTGTATGTTGGTGGGAATTTTAAAATTATGTTTGTCAGTATTGCTGTTTACAAATGACCAAAATGAGCTTAATTACCAGCCCTACTTGTGTACAAACAGGGAAAATGTAGGATTCACTTTGACTTTCACTGTCATTTAGTGAAATCAAATCTGAACCTGAGATACATCACACCGTTAGCAGTTCATGAATCATAAGCGAGGACGATGCTAATATATTTCATGGATGCATTTTGAATGTCAACCAAGTGTGGTTAGAGGGGCAAAGAGGAGCCCTGCACAGATGCTTTTCACACCCGATGTCTCTGAAGCACCTGTCCCCGCCGTATGTCAGAGCTCTGAACGTTCCAAGCCGAGCTAAACAAGGCAAACGGATACAAATCTGTGCCAAAACAGGTGTGTGACAGTTCCACCTGTGTTTCCACCAGGCATTCGCTTCTCGTTCTCATACCCAGATAAAGAGTCTGATCTCTGGCAGAATAAAAAAGGATCTGTCAGCTGCTGGCTGCTTACAGATATCCAGAGAATCTCCCTCAACACCCAGCTGCTCTCCCCAGGTTTTGCTGATAGGGGGTTGGGGGATTTTAGACATCTTTGACTTTGAGTTACCTTTCAGTCAGGCTGTAGTTGTTTTTGAATCTTTTTTTATCTAGAATTTCCATATCATCACTTTCTATTTACATCAGGGATTTGTAATCATTAAAGATTAAGTGAAATCAAAAGACTCGAAGCAGGAGACGTATATTTCCACCTTTGCTTGAGCCTTTTATCTCATGATGGAGCTTGCTGTATTGCTTGTTTTGCCATATGAGTTGATATACTGTCATCCTTGGAGCATGGCTCATTTGTATTCCATTATCAAACTGGCTGTAGCGTTAGTTTATTGCCTTTGTACTGTGTAACCATTTTCACATTGTGTGTGATTCTTTATCTTACTATGAAAACAAGGCCACCTTCAAAGGGAAAACATGAAAAATGTCTTAGTGATGTTAATGCAGACTACAAAGATTTGGATGAAAGGTGAATAATATTCACATCAAGCTAGGGTTCAAAGTGTATTATCAGTATGTACAGCCAGGAGGACTGCAGAATTGATTTAAAGACTAATCGTTCGACTTTACCAGGTTACTCATGAGCAGAAGAGAAAGTGAAACTGAAGTTCAAAGTCGAGCGTGACCTTGCATGACGTTGGTGGAAAAGAATACGTGAAAGACTCCTTTAAGTTCATCACATGAAACAGTTTAATTCATATCATGAATCTTTATAATGTGCTCTATAAGCTTTGTGCTATATGCAGACTGCAGTCGGTGATGTTTAATTCATGTATTTAAGACATTCACGGGAAATATGCACCATCTGCAATTCAGTTACAGTAATTATTATAAAAAACCTATAAAAGAACAATTGGCACTGCACCTAATTCCCTTTAAAATCTTTAAAAAATAATTATGTACTCTCAACAGCCAGAACAGTATGTGTGTTTGTGTGTGTATTATAAGGATTTTTTTAAATGGCATCGATGAGGCGCTGATATCAAAAATAGATCAGTTTCTGTTTTGTTAATTTATATCACTTGTATCTATTTTTTTCTCATTAAAAAACAAGGTTTGCTTCTGGTTGTACACATCGAAAATGCATAATTAACTCCTGCATCAGACTTGAAACAAAACACGTGCATCAATTTGTACAATTTAATTGCATCATTTATGCCTTTCTTTAGCTCATGTGCAAATCACATCTGCACATACATTATGCATATGATTCCTTACCACTGCCTGACATACAGGAATGCTGATGAACATATGACTCACTCTTTAACATCTCAACACATACAGTGACACCCTCAGAGCATCATGCATGAGCAGTATACAGGTACATACAATAGGTCCTGTATAGACTAATACTCTAATAAAACTATAATCTATAAACTATAAATTCAGTTTTTCACACACATAATCTAGATTTAAGCATGTATTATGTAACCCCATTTGTATTAAACGTAGGAAATAAAGAACATGTTATATCCTCTCGTGAATGCAGTATAATGACTTTTTGTTTTGGTAGATTTGGATAATATTGTCTGTAATTGTAAAGATCAACAAATCTGGAAAAGCCACATATCTTCAAGTTTTGCTTTTTTTTATATATTGGGCAACTAAGATTACTTTTCTTTTCACTTGCATTGTGTTTCTTTTATGTCCCTCTGTGTTTTGTGGGTTGTGGATAGAAGGAAATGAGAATCATATCACAACCCAGTTATGGTCAGGACTGGGTTTATTTGAGGTGTATAGATGACGCATCTTTGGGATGTGAATACTTTCTATGCAAATTGACTCTTAACTGTATGTTTGAAAACAATTCGTAGGATACCTAATTTACATATATTTGTGGTCTTGCAATATTTTTGTTTCCTTAAATGGAAAGTGTAGAACCAGGACCTCTATGTGTACCGATAATGCTTTCATGATCAACGTATTGCCTGTTTACTGCAGCAGTATATCAGCCAGCGTCCCAGAACAAACCTCCCATTTCCAAATGTCTTCTTGTGCATGTGTTTTTTTTTGTTTTTTTTGCCAGGAAGATTTTGATGCTGTGAAACAAGATAAGAGTCAAGAATACTGCAGGGGAAAGCATGTTAGGTCAGCTGAGAGGAGGAAGAGTGTGTTTGATGGATGCTTGGCAGGTTTTGGGTGGAGCGCCTTAAGACCTCTCTCACACAAACACACACACACACACACACACACACACACACACACACACACACACACACACACACACACACACACACACTCTGCCATTGACTTACTCGCACTGCTCTTTTCATGAGGTGGTGGAGGGCTTCACTGCTCAGCACATGGCATCAATCAAGAATGCTCATGTGAGTTTAGCGATAGAGCAGAGGATGAGTTATTCTTTTTTTCAGGGTGCTCTGGGATAAATGTGTTGTTAGGTCTTTCAGGGCTTGTTTAATGCTTGAAATGCAATCACAGTGACTGAGCAACACTGGCCTCTATAGGCAACAAGACGAACAAGTGTTGACATGATGAAATGAAAGCAGCAACTCCATTATTAAAAAACGTTTTCGTTTTCTCTTTCTCTGCCTCTGTTTGTGTGTTTAGAGCTGTATCTGTCGTTTTTTGTTTGTGAACATGCCAGTGTGCTGCGTCACTGGCACGCGTCTGTTCTTTTTGCGCCTGTGTTTGTTAATGTCACTCAAGACAGCCAAATTGAAGGTGCCATTGTTAGTGCCGGAGGGCACCGGGAGTGGATTCGACAGCTTGACAGCTCTCATTAGCGTATTAGACACAAACAGTGGCACAGATGCTCCCGGTCAGTCCTTGGTCAGCCTGGAGCTTCGCTTAACGGCCTGCTGACAGGTGGCTTTGTGGCACTCTGTCTCGTGGCTGACAGGGTGGAAAAACAGGAGCTCATCTTCAATAGACTGCTGGGATTTCCAAGGACGGTAGATATTTCACAGACATGAATACTGGAAGAGTATAATGAAATGAATCGTGAAGGTTATAAAAGCACGCAACCATAGTAAGTAAAGTAAAGAGTATACAAATAATGAAATATGAGACAAGAGAAGGAGACACACATTCTCATGAACTTTGCATTGGATGGTTCTATGCCTATTTTCAAGAAGAAATGTAAATGAGTTAAAGCAAGATTGCATAATCAAATATGTGTTACTTATTAAACAAATGTATTCAAACAGCCTCATGAAACACACTCACAAAACACACAAAACACACCCGAACCGACAAGCACAAGGCGTTCTGGTCCAGTGGTTCGTTTTGGAGTCAGATCCTGCTTTTTACTACCATTTGTCACGGCATAACGCTCAAAAGTTTGGTTCTCACTTTCACTTCTCACAAACCAAAAAAAAATCAATGCCACAGGCATAAAACCTCTGTTAAACTGAAAGGAATGATTTTCGTAAATCTTTTGAAGTTTTTGCAATGCCTCAAAGGTAGCACAGAAAAGAGGCTCAAAGTAATTCAATCTGAAACCTGTACAGGCAAATAGTTCAAGAAGAAAAGTGAAAGTAGACCAAATGAGAAATAAATGAATGTAGACAAACAGTTACAAAAGACTGGCCTTGTAATGCTTTGTCACTTTGACGTTTACTATGATTGGAAATCCTGGGTAATAAAATCATCTTATGCATTATATTCCGTGAATGTATTCCAAAAGGCCAAAGTCGATCACAGAAATCAGCAAAACTGAGTGTAATATTAAACTTTGATTGCTTTCCTTGTCCTGTTCCTTGCATCAGGATAGAGCTGCCAGATAATGAAGAGATAAGGTAATATAATGTAATTATCAAACAATATTTCTAATATGTTATAAATGCACCATACAAATTAATAATGCCAATTAAAAAGAACAATACATTTCAATAATAACATTTCCTGCTGTTGACTATGACATTTTGACATTTTAACGTGAAATGCAGTGTTATTAAAGTATGTACTTCCAGCAAATTTGCTCAGCTGAATATATTTAGAAAAACACATTATAAAAGTACATTCATCACATTTATGTTGGAAGATTAAATAAATTGCTGCTGTGTAAAATGGTGAGTTGCAGCAGAAGCAGGTGGATGTTTCACACCTCACACAACCCTCAGGAATACACCTTATAAAGAGATAGCTTTTACTGGACAGGTGCATGCTGGGGGAGGAAAAAATAGGAATTCCTCAAATTTGTCGTGTTCACCACTGGTCCTCAAAGTAATTATCCATCTAATTCTCTTTCCAGCCTGGCAGGTTAAATGTAGAAACCAATCAACGCCCATTTTATTTCAGAGGAATGGCAATGTTGAAAAGAGTGGAGGAGGGAGTGAAAGTACATTTTTGACCTTTATATTTAGTTTATTAAAAAAAAATTGCTTTGGGGTAACGCCAATGTTGCATAAACACAAATCTAGGATGCTTGTTATACAAGAGGTCTTATCCTGTTTGTACAAGGTCACAGGTTAGTCATCCCAGTAGGGCTGGGTCAGCAGCAAGGCCATGCAATTTCCCCTAAATCCACTTTAAAGATTAATGTCAAATCATGCCCCTACAGTAAGTACATGTTATGAACTCCAGTAGTGACTTAACTGGAACATGCATGTGTCTCTGTGTGAATGTGTGTGCAATGTAAAGCCATGTCTTTGCATGTGCTTTTACTGTATGTGTATGAATCCTACACACAACTGCATGATTTATTCTGACCGTAAAGTCAAGAACTGGAAAGGAATCGTACAGTTAGAGGACAAGTCCTTCTCTCTGTCCCTCCAAGGAAAGATAAAGCCCTTCAGACCACACTGAGAAGAATGTCAGTGCTATTGTCACTACTTATGAAAATAAAATGTCTTAGCCCAAATAAGATTTTCACTATCCTCTCTCTCTTTCAACAAAACACCGTAATTGTGCAAATCAGCTCTTGTCAGAGGCAATGATGCAAGACGCCCTTAACTCGCAAGTGCTGCTGCCAAAATGAGCTGTCCTCATTGATTAACATTATCAATTACCTCTCTACTCCTTATTGGAATATTATTGCAAATCTAGACAGGGAGAGAGATGCTGTTTACCTTTGCAGTCTAACCTGTTATGTGTCATGTACTGTAGCAGATGTATTGATAACTGCAAATGCTAGAGTCTTAGATATGTGTTACATCAAACTATGAATCAAGCTTGTCATAATGTTACAATGTATTGCAATTATGCACACAGCCTGCCATATTATTATGCACAGTCATGTACATGGTTGATTAAAGGATTGTTTACAGATGTGACTGAGCTTGGGTTTCACTGAATGCTAATTGGCGGACTTAAATGGAAATGGGGGGTTATTATTTAAGATGGCAGCTTTGTGTATTTGTGTACGCAGCATGTTTGCACTCCTCTTTTTCACACGGGGAAACACACATGGCTATTGACAGAGCACTCTGGGTAAAACAGATTTGCTCATAAGCCAAGCCAAGTCAATAAGTAGAAATATAGACAGTCAACAAAAATAACAAACAGTGGACGCCCACGATGCATGAATCTGTGAATGTTAAGCTGGACGGATTTTAGGCTTGTGCTGACAACCTTGTATGACAAGTATTGACCTCAATATTTATAGTAGGGTCTGATGGTATTGTTTGTGGTGTGGTACGCAATCTTTCATTCCTTTTTAACAGATTGCGCTGGCAATAAGAGCGCAGACACGTGGCAGCGGGCCAGGTGATGACCCTGCGTTGATGGATGTGGCAGCCATGACGAGGAGTTACCAGCTCGCCACGGCGATCCGTATAACAGCAGACAATGTCAGAGCTACACCTGACTTGTCAGGCAAACAGTATTTTATTAGCTGACAACACTGACAAAACATTCACTTTGTCCTGGGACATGATCTACTGCTAGCCCTGACACTATGCTGCAGGTATCACACACAGAATTGAGAAAACTTAAAGAACTTGAGATATTTAACTATGCATGTATTTAGCTGCTTATAATAGAAGGCATTACACTCCTCCTTTGCAATTAAATTCATTCAGAAAGATCTTCAGAAAAATCTTTTCAGGCCATCCGATGTGCAATATTTTAAAATGATTTGTAAAGTTTGTATACATATTCTGTCTGTGGCTCATCATTGGAGACAGATGAAGGTCATTTTCTGGTTGTTTTTCATTACATCTCTGTCCCAGTGGCTTTCAAACCTCAGACATAATTTCTACAAATGTGATTATTTTCAAAATCAACACGACATTTTAATGTCTTATTGTTTGTTTTGCTATAAATAAATAATGTGCTACTGTGGAACTGCAACATGGAAAAAAAAACATAAATACAACAACCTAAAAAACATGTTAAACGGCGTTTGATTTATTTATGGAAAAGCAAAGTCCCTATTCTTAATCTGAAATTGTATTTTGGTTGAGGAAGCTAATGAAGATCCAATACAGGGGCGGATCTACGGGGACCCACTATAGAGCCTTGCCCCCCCAGCTGCCCCCCTAACTTTTGTGTCCCTAAAACTGTACTTGTAGAAACAAACCTACACTATGTCCACAAGCTTCTCAAGCAACGAAACAAGCAGTTCAATAATTAAAAGTGAATCATTTTAAATGTCATCTTAGGCCCATTCAAAACGTAGCTACGGCCCTGCATTAAACTGCGGAGCGGCGTTCACAGACCGCGACTCACACCGCTGCAGAGAGACCGAGCTGTCCCAGCACCTGAAGGCGGATCAGCTTCCCCTGGGAGCATTTCCCCTTCCACTAGTTTTGTTTTTACTAAGGACGAGAGCTTGAAACAAAATATTAATAAAACGCTGCCGTTTGAATCGATATCGTTTAACAGACAGTCGCTGTTTGGGACGTTACGTTACAAAATACTACGCAGATACCGCTAGCTGGGAGATCGATCACTTTATTTGCTAAACTATGCGGTACTATTAAATCCACGTAAATTACATCACAGCAATGAGGCCAGATAAATTAAAACATACATCCTTTACCGTCAAACTGGATCTAAACACAGCTGCCTGTGTGCGTTTGATAAATACTTTCTGATTTTATATTTATTATATGCTACTTATTAGCTGCCCCTAACGTGTAAAGTTATACAACCATTTGTACCAGTGCTTTTCACAAGTAGACTCTTGCAGGCCAGAGTAGCTGGAGTGATTCAACAACAACAAAAATACATATCTTAGAAGTGATCAGGACGAATAGAAAGAGGAAAAGGAAAAGAGAGTTCACTGAAGAGACCAGGAGGGTCAGAGCAGGAGGAAGCCAGGAGGAGATGAAGACATTAGGGAAGAAGAAGAAATGTATGTGAGGAAGAAGTGTCAGAAAGAGGGACAGAGGCAGGGATCAGGAGGCAGATGAAACTCCACCACATCGTATGTTTTTATTCTCCTTGCATACATATTCCATTACAGCAGCACAATCTAGCGGCTCTTAGTATTGACACATATGTATTGAAATGTGTTGCTGCACATGTCACCTTTAGCTCTCTTAAGAGATGGGTGATGTCATTTGTGTACTTAATTATAACTAAGTACTTTTACTGTACTTACAGTAAGCAGAATTCTAGGGTATCATGAGTATTTTCTGCTGTTTTATACTATATTTTAATTTGTTTGTCTGAACACCTTGTTTCTCATGTGCATTAAGAACACTTGTGTTAGGGCATGATTTAACAATAAATAGGTTATATATACAGTATAAAATACCACGTACTGTCCGCCCTCCCATGCCACCCTGTCATGACCTCTTGCCCCCCCTTCGCCACCCCATGTAAAATGTTCTAGAACCGCCACTGATCCAATACTAACACGTAATACAATGATGCTGTGCAAATGCATCATGTTACTTGACATCTCTGAACTCATTAATGAAAACATGAGACAAAAGGCATTCAAAGACTTTAAATGTCAAACCAGTGTTCACAGTTTGAATTTGATGAGTAACAGAGCTTAAAACATCGAACAGGCAGTTTGATTAAACTCTTCTTTGACCCAGGAGAATACTTGATACGTGTTCCCCATATCTCACATTTCACAGCAAGAATCTCTGTGGATGCCAAACAGACACAAGGAGCAAGTTATAAATAAATGTTTATAGTGAAAGGATGTGGTTTTTTTTCAAATGGCAAAAGAGAAACAAATCAGGTGAAATATAGCAGACCAAGACTATCAAATAAATCATTGACACACAAAAACATAGACACACAGATCGCTTTATGAAAGGTTCTACATTTTGCATATCTTGTTTTAGCTTAAAGTTTCATTCTTATGATATTGAAACCTATAAAATATGTGAATTTACACAAAATCTGAATAAACATAAGTGTGTTCCAAACATCCTTTCAAGTAACATGGTTTAAAGCCCAGTTCGGACATTTGGGGACGCTGGGGACATGTCCCCATCACTTTTTGAAAAGGCCAATATTGTCCCCACAACATTTTTTAAGCTGGGAGAAGTCATCAGACTGTTGCCAGGTCTCAGTGAGGCATAAGAAATCAAGCTTTTTGTCCATAATGAAGTCAGAAACCAGCTGGGCCTTATTGGTGAAGGATCTTATGTTAAACAGACATAGTTTCAGACAGGTAAGTTGTGCATATGTGGATGCTTTGGACAGGGGGGATAACACGCTGTGATTAACAGCACGGGCAGTGCGAGGGGGGCGTGGCTCAGTGGACCAGAAAGAGCGGATTGTTTTGTTATTGTTGTGTTTTGTGTACTCAAAGTTTCGTCCAGATCCACGGTGTAAGAGCCATTTAGGCACATTATTTTATGGTAATGAATTATGGTTTTGTGAACCAATTGAATATTCTTTAATTTAACTTAAATGAGCTGAATAACTATGAATTATTATTTTACTGTTTTGTAACGTGTTATCTTGCTTATGGACAGCTCTAGTTTACGTTTTGTTATTATTTATAAAAAGCAATCGTAGGAGCGTGCTCAGGTATAAATGACGCTGCCAGCATGACACAGCAGGAAGTCTAGAGAGGAAGTTGGAAAAAGTTTTTGACCGCACACATCCGTTTAACCGAGGGATCTTGTTTGTTTGTTTGTTTGTTTAAATACCGTACAAATGTTGCACGTCGGCAGTGGGCCGCCAGCTGATCCATCGAACATCTCAATAAAGCACCTGAATGGAACGAGCAAGGTATCTGATTTCTTGAATATACGCGAGTCAATACTCAAACTCGCCTCCAAGACAAAGTGGCCTTTGAACATTAATTTTCTTTTGGACAATTGGCCACTACACACGGTGAATGTATCTTGGTCGTTTGAGAATACTAGAGTGTTGGGCAAGCAGAGCTGGAGGGGTCCTGGAGTAAGACCGGAGACGTAGCAGCTCCGTTGCAGAATAACGCAGCGGTAGAGATGTGCTCGTTACCGTGAGACACAGAGCGCTCCATATGAGCAGTTTAAAAATCCACATGATGAGAGTTAAAAACAAAAACAATGTAATCCAGCGTTTTAATGATCCAAATGGTTGAAGTGAAGCGACAAACCTGCACTGCTGAGGCGGAGGAGTAGTCGTGTTGGTTGTAGCCGCAGGTTTTCTCTCGAGGCGAAGAAACGAGACGTATGGCGCTGGGGACGAGTGGGGCGGCCTTCGTGTTGGCAACAATCCACAGGCGGAGATTTGCACCCAGGAGAGCTGGCAGAATGGCAGCGGACAGATCCGAACAGGTGTGCTTTGCAGGGCGCACCAGATCAGGCTATCCGGTGAAAGAGAGCACAGCCCAAGTAGTCCAGTACGGTGAACCGTGTACCGGCTAGCTTCAAGCTACCGAGTGACAGCACAGTAGCACTAGCGCGTGTACAGACTGTTAAACGGCTAAATTAATCGTCACAGTCTTAGATGGGACAGACGGGTTTGTAACAGACGGGTGTGGAGTCCAGTTGCACAAGACAACATTCAACAGATCGAGATGAAACAACACGAAACAATCGACAGACAACGGAGGAGGCGCAGCAGCAACTTGTCAGCGGTCCCTCACTCGAGGGTAAAAAATGTTTTGAAACAATAGACTCAGGAGCTGACGAAAGTCTTATGGACTGGGGCATAGTCAAACAGCTGAAAATAAAAATTGTTCCGCTATCTCGCCCCATTAACGCCAGTGCCTTAGACGGTCGTCTTTTGTTCACTGCACAGAGCCTATTCAGATCACTGTAAATAAGGACCACACAGAAACTATGCAGTTTCACATTTTCGAATCTGCTCAGCACCCGATTATTTTTGGTTCCCCATGGCTAAAGATCCACAACCCACACATTGACTGGCGCTCCGGGAAAATTAAGGGGTGGGGGGAGGATTGTATTAACAGATGTAAACATTCACGAGCTGTTAATGCACCAACTGATCCTGGTAGGATTATTAAAGATCATCCTGATTATCCTGACCTACAGAAAGTACCTTCATGTTACCACGATTTAAAGGAAGCCTTTAATAAATCAAAAGCCATGTCGCTACATCCTCACCGATCTTTTGACTGTCCCATTGATCTCCTACCGGGAGCTCCCATTCCCAAAGGGAGACTTTATTCTATCTCAGGACCAGAGAGAGCGGCAATGGACGACTACATCTCCTCCTCACTCAAATCAGGGATTATCCGCCCTTCATCTTCACCAGCCGGGGCGGGGTTTTTCTTCGTAGGAAAGAAAGATGGGTCTCTGAGACCTTGCATAGACTACAGTCCTCTCAATGACATTACTGTTAAGAATCGCTATCCACTGCCACTCATTCCACTGCCACTCATGTCCTCTGCCTTCGAACTGCTTCAATCCGCCAAAATATTCACCAAGTTAGACTTAAGAAACGCATATCACTTGGTTAGAATAAGGAAGGGAGATGAGTGGAAGACAGGGTTCAACACTCAGAGTGGTCACTATGAGTACTTGGTAATGCCTTTTGGATTGTGCAATGCACTGGCTGTGTTTCAGGCTTTTGTGAATGAGGTTCTGCGGGAGTTTTTGAATGTTTCTGTGTTTGTATATCTTGATGATATTTAGATTTTCGCCCCGGACTCTAAGACCCATGTTAACCATGTCCGTCAGGTTCTGCAGAAACTGCTTGAAAATCATTTGTACGTCAAGGCAGAACAATTTGAGTTCCATGCAGAAACGGTGTCCTAGGATACATAATATCACCTAATCAGATACAAATGGATCCTGCCAAAGTCAGTGCAGTTTCCAATTGGCCAACCCAAGACTCCAGGAAAATTCAATTTCACACTCTCTTTTTGTCCCGAATCCCAGAACCGAAAACCTGATGCTCTGTCTCGCCTTTATGACCCAGAACCACTTGCCGTAGAGCCCAAGACCATCCTTCCACTACACCGTGTGGTCGGAGCGTTTTTCTGGCAAGTAGAGTTAGACGTGAAACAAGCAAATCTTTTGAACCCGGCACCTAGCGAGTGTCCAAACAACCTGTTGTTTGTCCCTGTGTCTCTCCACTCCAAGGTCATCCACTGGGCTCACACGTCTGTGCTTTCGTGCCATCCTGGTGTTAAAAGGATCATGTTCAGGATCAAACAGCGGTTCTGGTGGCCAGCCATGAAGAAGGATGTGGCGGAGTACGTAGCGGCTTGTCCTGTGTGTGCTCGGAATAAGACCTCGTCCCAGGTCAAGATGGGCTTGCTTCAGCCGTTGCCGGTTCCCCAACGTCCCTGGTCACACATTTCCATGGACTTTGTGACAGGACTCCCATCATCCAGAGGCAAAACTACGGTCCTGACAGTGGTGGACCGGTTCTCCAAGATGGCTCATTTCATTCCCCTAACCAAGCTTCCCTCTGCCAAGGGTACCGCAGAGGTCATGAACCAGGTATTTAGGATCCATGGGTTTCCTAGTGACATTGTTTCCGACAGGGGTCCACAGTTTAATTCCGCATTCTGGAAGGAGTTTTGCCGGCTCATAGGCGCCACTGTCAGCTTGTCATCAGGCTATCACCCTCAATCCAATGGACAGTCGGAGCGTCTGAACCAGGAACTGGAGACCACGCTACGCTGTCTTGTCTACCAGAACCAGACCACCTGGAGCAACCACCTCACATGGGTTGAGTTTGCCCACAATACTCTCCCCACGGCGGCCACAGGTCTCTCTCCTTTCCATTGTGCAAATGGCTACCAGCCTCGGCTGTTTTCAGTCAACGAAGGATAAGTAACGGTACCATCGGTCCATGCCATGATTAGACGCTGTCGCCGAATCTGGGCTGGTGCTCGTCAGTCCCTACTCAGAAGTTTGGCTCAGATGAAGGCTGTAGCAGACGTCCATCGCAGGGCCACTCCCCTCTACAGACCGGGTCAGAAGGTTTGGCTTTCCACCAAGGACCTACCTCTTCATGTCGCCTCCAAGAAATTGGCTCCTAGGTTTGTGGGTCCATTCCCGGTGTCCAAGGTCATCAATCCTGTGTCTGTGCGCCTACGACTTCCCAGATCTATGAGAGTACATCCCACCTTCCATGTCAGCAAGATCAAACCAGTGTATGAGAGCACACTTTTTCCCGCCTCCAAGCCCCCGCCTCCAAGCCCCCTCCACCGCCCCGGCTCTTTGGTTGACTACTGGTTTATAAGGTCCGTAAGCTGCTGGAGGTCCCAAATAGGGGTCGGGGCAAGCAATTCCTGGTGGACTGGAAAGGTTACGGTCCCGAGGCAAGATGCAGGGTAGCTGCATCATTTATTGTGGACAAGACCCTCATTCAGGACTTTTATGATCAGCCTGGGCCATCAGGAGTTGGCCCTAGAGGGGGGGGGTACCAGGGGCGGACTGGCCATCGGGATGTTCGGGACGAATCTCGATGGGCCGGTACTGAAGTGGGTCGACCGGACGATGTGGGCCGACCGGATAAGTCACTAGTACCCCCCCCCGTTGACAATTTACTAGCGGTGATTACTTGCGGTACCGAGGTGGGCCGGTCGAGAGTCCCGGGCTGATTTGTAGTCCCAGTCCGCCGCTGGGGGCTACTGTTGTGTTCCGTCAAAAGTGTTGAGTCTAGTCATGTTTCATGTTTTTGTTTAGTCAATGTTTCTATTGTCTCCCACTTCCTGTTTTGTTTTGACACTCACCTGTTACGTTTCATTCCAGGTTCCTTGACTCCCTACCCTTGTGTCTGTCTCATCAGCGCCAGCCCCGCCCCTGATTGTTTCCACCTGTGCCCAGTTACCTCTTCTTTAAATTCCCCAGTCTCCCCTTGTTTTGTGTCAGTTCGTCTTGTCCTGTCCCTATGCAAGTAGTCAGCGTGCCTGTGATTACTCACCTTGCCTCAAGCCTGATTTATGCTCTCAGTCATTTTGTAAGTTTTGTTCCTCACTTAGTGAGCGATTTTCTTGGTGCCTTTTTTGAGCCTTTTTGTCACCTCGTTAAGAGTGTCGATCATTTTTTTTATTCTTATTTTTATCACTTGTTTTTGTTTTAGTAACATCTAAATATCTTTATATATAATTTTTCAAGAAAGTTTTTATGATTGTATTATGTATTATATTATCATTTTATTTTTATTATAATTTTTTGGGCCATTTAGTTTTAGTACAACTTTTTTTTTTCACATTACAGTAAATGTCGTTTTTATGACACAGAAATGAATAAATATATAAATGTAAGTGAAAATAAATGAAGAAATACATTAAAGGTATAATAATGTGTGTTCTGTTTTATTCTACATTTTTATTTTTTTATTTATACATTCATTTATTTCCATATTTATTTATTTTTTCTTGTATTTATTTATTCCTGCGTTTATTCCCACATTTATTTATTTATGGGTTTTTTTCACATTTATTTTTTCTTGTATTTTTGTATTCCTGTATTTATTCCCGAATGTTCCTGTATTTATGCATTTATTATTTTTTACTTATGTGATGTTCTGTCCTCCATACCTGTGTGCTCGTTGTGTGCTTAAAGGTCAAATGCAATCCAAATCACATCACAACAACAGCTATAGTTGGGCGTTCATTCTTTTACAAACACATTGGTAGTCCAGAGGTTTATGCATTGGTTTTTCATGCAGGTGCTTGAGGTTCATCACCCAGGGGAGGGACATATTTTGTCTTCTGCTATGCTGATGTTAAATCTGGAGAAATGTTACCACCACTTTTTCTAACAAAGTGCTCAAGAGCATTAATCAATAAAAAGGTAGCAGCAGTGCTTGTGTCTACTCTAGATATGAGCATAGCCATGACATTTGATCCGACGGCTGCAAATGCAGATAGCTTATCAAACGATAGTCTTTTACTCTGAAGCCCCCCCACACACACTCACACAATCACAATTTATTATTTATTTTACATTAATTAAGGATATAACCACTGTTTTCACTATACCTAAGTCATATCCCCTGCAACTAGATTTTTTTTTTTAAACAATTATTCCAATACATCATATTTTATGTATGCACCATGACATCAAGTCAAATTCCTCGTACGTGTGAACCTACCTGGCAATAAACCCGTTTCTGATTCTGATTCTGTAAAAGCCACATAACATCAGTTGTATAACATTAATTCAAAACTGAGGGCATTATATGAACAGAAAACAGAAAACAAAAACAAAACAAAAATGGTCAGTCAGGAATTAGGGTGTTTGGAAATGTGTAATATGGTTGGGCTTTTTTACTTTTGCACAATTTAACTAATTTCCTTGCCCCTAGAGAATAATAAAATACAATTTTCGCGTCTTATGGGTTGGAACTACATTTCCCACAAGCTATAGCCTCATCCGATACCCATAAGTCTTTGCGCCCCTCCACCGGTTACAGAATCAAGAAGGTTGCAGATAACAACGTTTTGCCGAGAAGCTACAAGCAACCAGACTGTAATCATGTTGGGACAAGCTGTGAGGCGATTCACAACGTCTGCTGTTCGTTCTTCATCCTATGCTGAAGGACCAGGCAATGTAAGATTATCTCCTTAGAGCAGCGTTATTCTTTAAAATGTAATATTGTCTATATCCGGCCTTGTATGTGTCCACAGGCTAACGTTAGCTACTTGGAGGTCATGTCCATAATTTGACTAGAAAGTGATTGTAATTCTAGGTAAATTAGCTACGGGTATAGAGTTTCTCCTTATAATCTAACATGAGTAGGAATTTCTGAAAGCAACCTTTGATTTGGGCAGTGTGGTAGGGCGACCTTCTGGTTAGCATTAGCATTTAAGCTAAGAGGCTGTAAGTTGTTGATGTACCTGCTATCGTAAGCTAACTCCTCGGTGCTACATCGTTAGCATGCAACTTTAGCAAACTATGAAAGGACGTGTGAAGTTATCTGACTAGCTCCTATACATTTATTATGAGCAGATATATTGTTAAGATACTAATGTTAATACAGCCAGTATCACTTGAAGTGACGGTAATATAAATGCCTAAAGCGGAGTTATTTAGTATTTTCGGCTAAACTTAAGGTCACAGCAGGATGCTAACAACAAGCGAACCTGTAGAAAGGTGCTCTTAACGATTAGGGAGTTACCTGTATAATTTTAAACATCCCTATATTTTCTGAAAGTGGATAAATAAATGTAATCATTGCTTAGGGTGCTTGCTTTTCAGTGCCCCCTTCATATGGTTTAGATTTCTATTGTTGCTTAGTATATAAAGGCATGTTATTGTCAGTGTCCCCTTCATATGGTATGGGTTTATATTTATATTAAATAATTCACTTTTTTGTGGTATACATTTTTGTTTAGTGTATAAATGCACATAATTGCACACCCAAATACTTCAACTATTATTGACAAGTTGTCCCACTATTTCTATTACATACAGTATCTGGCAAAAAAATTAATAAATATAAAAAACTTGGGGAATGAGAAGTGCATTCTTATCATTGAGCCACTTTGTTTCCCCTCATTTTAAATTTGAAAGGCAATACGTGATTGTTTAAATGTATTGTTACCCAGATTCTTTTTTCATTTCTCGCCTAGGCTTTTATATTTGATTAATTAACCTCTTTATAATGGCTATTTGTATAGACATCGTGCACATTTTTCAGAATTATCCTGAAAAAAACGTGTTAATTGCAATAGTACCTTTTCATTTCTTAGAACAATACGCTGCCAACCTTCAGTGAATATTGTAACCAAGAGTTATAAATAATTTAACGAACCACTGATTATAACACACTTTTCCTTTTTTCAGAACCTGCCATTTTCTGTGGCCAACAAGTGGCGTCTGCTCGGCATGATGGTGCTGTACTTCGGCAGTGGCTTTGCATTCCCCTTCCTTGTCGTCAGACATCAGATCCTGAAGAAGTAAAATGGACCTGTGCTATTCCTCAGCCTTCAAGGTAATTATGACTGCCATGTTTATACAGCATATCTGCTTTCATTAGACTGTCAGGATGTGACATTTACTTCAGCCTTGGTTTGAACAGTGACCTCAGACAATAACGTTCCTTCGCTGCTCCTCTTTAGCCTTTTGCTAAGCGGCATATCTTAAATGAATTACCCGTGTGTCTGATAAATGTCATGTGGGTTGATATTGATGCTATGTTTAGATAAGCCTGCACTTTAATGCAAGTTAATGTGACAGTTTATTGCAGCGTAGATGTGTATCAGGTGGGAGCAGGTCAGAGTTGTTGTCACATTTATCTTTGCTGGTATTTACTCAGAAATTGCTTTTCTGTCATCAGGTGTGTGCATGCATGTCATCTCATCCCTTTCTGCTCTATTTTCTTGTTCTCCCTGCAGGCTGCCGGCTGGAACACATTTATCCATCAGTGTAATCCATGCAGAGGAATGGGAATCTCTTAATTTTCTTTGTAAATAAAGTTACACAAATAAATTATACCTCTTTGCTTATTTTTTACAATGCCAGAACATGCTTTAAATATAAAAGTCATTATACATCCATTATAAATGTATTGCTGATGTTACAAGTCAGCCTGTCGATGTGTCCTTTGACAAGAATATTGTCTCCAAATGACTCCCGATTCCAGGTGGCACCTTTTCTGTCTGCCTCTGTATGAATGTGTTGATGCATAATAATGCTGGCTTGAATATGTAAAAGCACTTTGAGGGCTGGCACACACTTGAAAATAAATGTGTACATGAAGTCTTATTACCATACCCAAATGTGCTTAATCATCGTAAAACAAATACGTACATGTGTTTATCATTAAAACTAGATTCATGAACACCTGTTCAGTAGAAGAAGATATACATTATTAATCCCCAATGGGTAAATTACTTAAATACATTTGTTTAAGAGCACCTGATAAGCTAAATACACAGTTGCATGTCTAAGTCCTAGATGATGAAGCTGATAATCATCTTTTCATAGTAACCAGATTAGTTAATGTTAGTCAAAAAATACTAACTGTAACCTTATCCAAGGGCTGAGTACATCAAAGACTTAACAGATCTGCAGTTGGCGTAAAGACGGCTTATTATAAAAGTTAACAGAGAACCGATCGCTTTGTAAATTCAAACCCGTTGTTGCGAGCAAATGAATAAAGTGGAAATTGAAAATCTTTGTTAAAGGGCATGCATTGAAAAATCCAGTCCCCCTGCTATTACAGCTCCTTTGCTAGGTATTGTTCCCCCACTCTATACGATAGCTCTATAGATGAACTATATTGAAAAACCCAATTCAGTTCAATTAACCCTATGCTTCTGGCTATAATTATCCAGGACAATGTATTAAAAAGGGAGGTGTGGATGCTCAATCGGTATGGAAGGGGAATCAAAAAGTTAGAGGATTTCAAAGCACCTATTTGGTCTATCTAAACTATGCCTGAAGTAATTTTTATCAATTGGATAAGGTTAGTTTTTCATTTGCTCATGCTGTATAGCAGAGAGGTACCTGGTTGGCCTTAAGACATAAACGGAGACATAGTGAGACGAGCTGTAAGCATGAGAAACAACCTGCTGTATACCCTTTGTAGCCCCATGATTTTATCTCACACACGCACACACATCTCAGCATCCTGGAAACCTGTCAGGTGGTTTTGTGTTCTCTTGCATTTGTAATGATGTTATACTGTGAGTGCCTCTGGGCTTCCTGGATGGAAGAGCATTCAGGTCGTGCGGCTCTTGCTTGGCGGCAATAAAGTTATCAGACATTTAATGGGGTCAACAAGTGGGAGCCGATATTTTATAGGAGTGTTGCGTGTCCTCACTTAGAATAGGTTGACCTCTGTTAGTAGCTCAAGGGTAGGGAGAGTGGCTTTTCTGGTCAAATAACACTGCTCAAAACGAACAAAATAAACACCCTGTGGTATCACAGCTTAGTAAACTGATCACACATACACAGCATATTTTTAAATCTGTTAGAAAAACACAATCAACACCTTTATAGCCACACATACTGATATATTCTGATCAGCACCTTTGCTGTTTTTACATGCACCTTGATGTGATAATGCATCTCAAGACTGGAGGTCATGTGGGGTTTCATTTCCATAATGTTACTTATAAGAAAGTAGCAAGGGGAATCCTCACTGCATAATGCATTTAATTGTCATTCTGCTCAGCGATATCTCAATAGCTTTCTGTTTACCAAGGAAAATAGTCAGCCCCTCTCAGGCTTAAGCAACAATCCTTTCTCAGAATGGTTCTTATCAGTATGTAATGAACCATCACGATTAAGCGTGTAAGCCTGCTTTAGTTGATGTCCTTCAGCTCCTGGTTACTCATTTTGAGTGCATCTCAAAGATCGAGGGAGCACTTAAGTACCATTGGGGACAAATAATCCTCATTGAAGTGATGTTCCAAGTCTTTCTTATGAGTTTCAAACGCTTGCCCACATGGGCTTGAAAGGTGCCTGTTAAAAGTTATTATAACCATCATCTCTCACATCCATTATGTACATTTTCTCCTGTTTTTGGATAGTTTGGTTCCATGTTGTCAGAGTAGTAAACATTGGAAAGCTGCACTTGTGTGCTCTGAACTCTTGACAGTATGACACAGACTGAACAGATATGCCAGCAGCTATTTTACATGTTATAAATGCTTCACCTGGGTACTACAGCTCACTGCAGCACTCGGGCTGCTAATTTAGGAATGGGCCCAACATTTAGAGCCTTTTGCAGAAAAAACAAGATTTTAGAGAGACACATTTTCTCCACTGGAAAGTATACATTTAGACAACTTTGACACTTAGAGAGATCAGGTCACATTGCCTGGGCATTTATTCAGAGTAAAAAGAACATGCACTAGGCAGTAAGTACTTTTTTTGTCATAAATGTTTGATCTATTCTCTGCCATTATGGTGCTAACGGGGGCTTTTAAAAGTCCTATTTGATGCCAGACTCTGGCAGTGAGGACCAATTAGACACAATGGTGTTATTTGGACAAGGACCAAGCTGCAGTGCAGTACTAGCGACTTATGAGCAGTACGTAAGGGTGTGCTGGCACAGTGCATGTTGCAAAAGTAGTCCTATGGTGCCCACAGTAGTCTCAATCACACATTTTTGATGGGCTTGCCATATCTCCACTGTGTGGCACTTTGAGCGGCTGCAGGAAGGAAGCAGGGGGGAGACAGACAAATAATACATTACAGCAGGATTACGCACCCAGCATGCCAAGTCTCATGCAGGAGTTTGTCATGCTGCATTTAGTGTCTAAGAGTGGAGGAAATGAAAGAGAGTGTCTGCATTTTTGTGTGGTTTTCCAGAGTTTACGCCTTCATTAAAGCCAATATCTGTTAAACGCATTATTGTAATAAGTCGTTCCAAATGCTTTACATTCCCTGGTGCACGGCACTAATTAAAACAAAGTGTAGTCATTAAAGATCAATTCCATACCAGCTTATCAACACTCAGTGATTGTTTAACACCATGCATGCTAATAAAATGAATAGCCTACCAACAATTACTGCAGTGGAATCCTTTACTGTACGTCTATTAATACCGCCTTTTGAGCTTTTTATTTTATTTTCCCTTTCATCCAACAAACTAATATAGTTCTATATGTTCTTGCAGATATGTAAATCTCCTTATTTGCTGTATTTGTGGCGATTCATTGCTGCCTCTGTAGACTGATCAATTATAGACTTTTCTGAATCTCACGTGTGGAATCTAATTATAGACTCATTTGCACTTCAGAGGGGAAGATGGTGGGCTTAGCTTGGTGCAAAGCTTGCGCAGCCATCTAATAAAAAGACTCAACCTTTCATTGAATCTTTTCAGTTAGAGTTTCATTTCACATGCAGCCACTGTATTATAGGCAAACAATTACATTTGTAACTGTTAGTCGGTGTGAGCGCACTCATTAGTGATTGACGGTTGTATAAACATTTACTTACTCTGAGTGCGAGTGGGTGCCTGACAAATACTCAACAGACTAAATTACCCCTGTGGGTGAGTTGGATGAGCTCTAATCAGCACTTTCTTGTAAACATCTTTTGCGGCATTGTCCCAACCAATCACTTCATTACATCTGATAGAATGAACACTCTAGATGTGGCCCACCCATCATATCAGTGTGAAGACAGTAAGAGGTGAAAGCAGCTGCCTCCAGTCGCTGAACGACACCCTGACACCGCACTGTTAGTCAATAAAGTTTCAAGGGCACGCTGAACTCCCAAGTGTTCTGCTAAGCTCTACCTTCCCTTACCTTCTCTGTTTACCAGGACCTCAAAGATGCTGACTTGAGGAGAAGTGCAGAACTGTCAGTGCAGGAAGATGAAGTGTTCAGGCACCTCCCACTTCGTCGGAGCGCCTCAGCCAGGAACGCTGCACAATTAGTCTAGAACCTCCAGGGAATGGCTGTTCATAAGAGATGAATGCTCACAGGGTACCAAGTAGACTCATACGTGTATGTGTGCGTTTTTATGTCACAGGAAGAAAAAAAAAGTGAAGAGACTCTAACGTTTGATTGCCTTTGACAAACAGTTGGCGATAAGGGTAGGAAAACCAATTCTCACAGAATTAAGTATCAGGAGTCAGAAGCACACATCATTATATAATACAGACACTTAAGCCCTCTCTGTACAGCACAGATTGCACTCTGCAGCCTTTATCATCCATTAATGTTGCAATACCTTTGCTTAGAGAAAGATACACGCACTCAACCACCTCGAGAAGACCTGCCCACGTTTTCTCAGCTTTGGCAGATCACAAGGAGGTTGTTAAGCCAAAGGAGAAAAATATGTCATATGTCACTTTTTTTTGCATATTTAGTTTGATAGGAAAATGACTTGAGATCTGACAAGGACCCCGGGCTCCAAAACTGGCATAATCTCTCCAGCCCCTGCAGCTTACTTTAGAGCCCAGCGGTCTTCAGTTCAATAATGTAACACTACTCGCTGCCAGAGTTAATATAGCTGCAAGTTCCAGGGTGAAAAAGTTGTATTTAAAATAATCATGCCCACTTCAGTCCATGCTCTTCGAGCCTTATGTTAATGCATCTAAAGGGTCGGCTGTGGATGAATGTTCATTTTTCTTCGGTTACTTCATACAATATACACTGTATTTTAAATGATGCCTGTCTTTCTGTTATCAAAAATTATTTTAGGAATAAGAAGCTAAATGAAAAGGCTTTTGAGATCTTTTGTCTTGTGTAGACTGTCTCCAGGCCCCCGTGGCTGAACACTAAGAGATTTGAATTTGATTTGAATAAAATCCCCTTAATTTTGTATGTCTTTCGCAGGTTGCAGGCTGTCTAATTAAATTCATTGTTATAACTGACAAATCTAATGATGGCAATTTGAATTAGAAAAAAAACACATTAAATCACTGCTACTTCACAAAAAACATAATTATTTAGTGTTGAGCTTGTCATATGGTATCTGCTGTTTTCTCTATGAGTGTAAAGCTGAATAGATCCACATATATTTCAACAGGCTCATACACTGTAACAGACTAGGACTGGGGTTGGTTGGGTTGCATGTGATCTACAAAGAAGAAAAACCGTTGGAGATATATTTTTCTCTAATGCAGCATCTCCAGAGACGCTTTCTGCTGTGAATGTACATTGCAAATGTAGTGTGGGAATAAAGTCTGACGATGTGAGACTACTAGAGATGGAAAGTTAAAGGGATGGCATAAAATAAAGAGATGCAGTTGATCATTTGTTTTTATTTTTCTCTGCCATGGGTTTCTTTCCTCCCACAGAGAGAGAGAACATAGTTGAACCTTTTTCTGGGCCAGAAGCTGTATCTGATGCACTCCAGTGGTCTCCCTCCCTTGTTACTCTCACTGTAGAGATTCAACCCACGGCATTTCACACACTGAGAGGCACCCGGCACAAACCTATTCACATGCACATGTTTGCGCACATAAGCCCCAAAACAGACGCACAAACATTGTTCAAGTACATCCACAGGAAGACTACTGAAATATGCATACAGTAACACACACACACAAGCACAAATGCATAAGCAAGTTAGAACACACATTCTGACATATTTCTGTTAAAGCTACAGTCAACTTCAATTTATCTGTTTTACCAATAGTTGCACAAGCAGACTAAATGCAGCTGTTGTCAACAGTTCTTCTTAAAACTGGTGCCAATGTGCTGGATAGTACAGTCTGCAAAGTATTAATTTACCAATATCTGTAGAAAAAATGGCTGAATATAACCCATATGTTGTACACCAAGCTGGATTGAAAACAGACAACAGAGACATTGATTGTTACACAGCATAAAATAGGAACTGTATCATTACAATTGTTTGGGAACAATCCTGAACACTAAGAGTCAGCACTTTTTTTGCAACTCTATTTACCATAATTTGCAGGATTTCAGATGTAGTTCGGCGGTCCCAGTCTCCCAGGACAGAGATGCAGAGGTACAGAGGTATAGTGAGGCCCTACAGTGGTGCACTTTTGTACTATTGCTTGGTAGCATGATAGCTCCCCCATCTGGACAAAAACAAACCAGGGTTTAACATAATGAGCCTGCCAAGGTTACAGCTGCCGCATGGTGAGAGAGTTGCTCTGCTGGAATCAACGCTCTTTATTGCTTAAAACTTTTCAGTTGTTTTTATTTATCAGGTCCTTTGATTGTCCCACATTCAAATTAATGATAAGTAACTCAGGGTAGGTAAAACTCATTATATTAAGCTCAGAGCGGCCGAGTGAGAGTCCATACAAAAACAATTTGATCTCACATAATGTTTGTTCAGAGGGCAGGATACAACAATAGTTGTTTCCTTTGAACGCTGGAACAGAGGACCAACAGAGATACAAAACAAGCGACAAAGGCAGGAGTGACTTAAATATGAATGAAAGGCTTGTGCGTCGCAGAGACTTGGAGGGAGAACAGGGGCAGAGGAAGGCACGGGGCGTTCCTGTTGGTTTGTTCCTCTGCAGACCAGTCGCTTCCAGGATGTTCTTTGGACGCCACAGATGTTTGGATGAAACGTGCAGGAACAATTCGGCTTGGCCTGAGTTCAGTTGGGTCTGTGAATGGTGCCTTTCAAAGTCCCGCTGAACCACATGGCGCCCAGGACCTCAGCCACAAAGCGTCACTATACTAGGCAACTCAATATTGCAAATAGAATACAATGTTATTCTTTTATTTAGTGTTTAATAAGGAGGCAGGCATACATATTTGGGAAATGCTTTATATTAAGGTCCTTGTAATGAGCTTTGGTAGTAAGGCTCTTTATAAGTCCTAAAGAGATGTTTATCAACATTATAAGACTATTTGTTGATAATAAAGAAGGTTTTATAGTAGGATAATTAGACATCTCAAATAAATTGTTAACAGACAGCTCAGAAACTGACCCAATCTTTCAGATATGCTTTCCATAATAAACGTTTAAAGTTCTGTTTGATGAAGAGCAAAACGTTTTACAGCAACTACTCAAAGTTATTCAAAATTAATTATGCTACCTAAAACAGATTGACATTATAGAGTTTCTTGTTAGATCTTTCAACTTTTCCTATGCAAGCTAGTCAAATGAGAATTACTGTTATCCTATTCATCTTTGCAATTACAAAGACATAAGATACAGAATATAGAATGCAACGCCTCTTCGCTGATGCAATTGTAATCTGCTGATTCTGGTGTGTGAATGTGGGTGTGTGCAGGTCTGCACAAACAACACTATTGTACTGCTCCGTAGCTTCTTCCCTCTGATAGGAGAGGCCAATATATCCAATTATTAAGAGAGGTTAAAGTTGACTTTCCACTGGCTGGTCCAATCAGAGTATGTGCCCTGGTTAATTTGGTGAACAAAGTCATGGCAGGGGTGGGTGGCCACTTAGGGAAAAGTAAGGCGCAGACGAAGGGATGGATGAGAGGAAGCATGATAAGGACTGAGGGAAAGATTGTGGCCCCCTGACAGCTCAGCTTGCATTGCAAATGAGGAAGCTGACTGAACAGAAACATTTTCTGAATCTGCAATGGGAACGATCAGACCCTTTCAGGAGGAGGCTATGTGCTACAACAGAGCCCGGCACAAAACTTCTGCGACAACCAGAGTTTAATCATTCCACTTCAGGTTTCACTGCCTCAGCAGAATAAGTATTTGTGCATAAAGTGTTCACATAAATGTCCTTTCACATTTCCAGTATTGTCAAGAATAATATGTCGGCCCGGTTTTGGCCCTGTGTTTGTTACATAACAAAATATTCTGTCTGCAGCATTTGTATCTCTGCATGGTCCAGAGCAGTGGGACATGAAGGGGATGACTTTCTGAAGCGACATGTGACTCTTTCTGTTTCAGAGCACCCACATGGATACACAATCAAAAGCATCACTCACTTGACTCTACCCAGGAAGCCAGTGACTCTCCACTCTGAAAAAGAAACCTCCGAGCTAGCAAAAAAGATTGATAGATGTTCCCAAAATATAGTGCGTATTCACACCTCATTGGGACTGAAAATCAGTCTCAACGCTTAAAGCAGCCGTGGACGATGCTCAATTCACTGTTCCTACATTCACATCCCGACACTGATGGCGGTTTTGCCTCAGCAAGCTGAGAAATATTCTCTTCTACTGGCTTTTTTTCTCTCCCTTGCTCTTACCCTGCATCCCGCTTTCTCCTTCACATCTTTCACACTTTGGTTTATGATTCCAAACTGACGGCAGGCAGACTGCTTTTCAAACTCCCCAAAAAGTCTGAATAGAACATGTAGCCCTTCGGCTCCTGAGGGCTCCACGACTCCAGAGCTTTCTTTAGTGGTGCATTTCAAATGTGGAGAAAAGCAAACTATGCAAAACAAATAAGGTGGAGAAGATCAAAATGTATATTTTTTCAAGAAACAATAACCTTAAAAAGTGCAGGCAATACAGTGTTTTATTACATTTTGGGGATAGTATTTTCTGAACAAAAAATGAAAATCCCTCTCAGAATTTAGGTCACACATTACCAGAATTTCACTGTTGTTTCATCACTTGCAGTGGAGATCTAACCTATCATTATAAGCTCTTAGAGAAGGCATTCTCAGCAGTATTATCTTGGTGCAATGTCATCATATCACAAAGTGCCCTTATTCTGAATAAACGTTTTCATCTATCCTTGAAAAGCTTCCCCTATGGCTATATCAAAATATTCCATTACTCTGGTGTAATTTTCACAGGAAAAGATTGAACGAAGTATGTAAGCTTAATTCGATGCAGCTATGGTCTTTTAGAGTTTGAAATTGAATTTCACCTACCTTCAAAGTCTGGTAACACAATTAAGCTTAGTTCTTTGACTCTAAATGTGATTTTGTTCCGAAGTGTCTTTGTTCAGAATGTCTTTTCTTAGAAGTTAATTGCATTTTCAGGGAGTGTTGTTCAGCAGTGTAAAATGGGCATTTATGACACGTAGCTTATATCTCTACAGTCTGCCCTGTTGTCAAATTCCTCACTGCAAGGTGAAATTAATACTTTTATATTTTTAGCTTAATGAAATCTGGGTTATAGCAAGTCTTTATACTGGAAAACACAATGTGAGGGTATTTATTTATCTTTTGGTACTAAATGAGTTGTGTGTTCTCACCCCGCTTTTAATGCTTTCAATTTCTTATGGTTCATTAAATCGCTTTCCTTAGTAAGATCTCAAAAGGTCTCTATAAGTTATGGTGAATGGCCTGCCTTACAGTGCAAGAAAAGATGGTCTAATTAAACTATGCCCTCCATCACTCTATTTAACCTTTGACTGCTTTTTAATGAGTTACTCACATGGAACAGGTTAGATTTATACATTTATTCATGGTCACATAAATGTGAAAAGTATGGGTTGGCCCACCGCAAAAGCCTCCATCTTAACCTGGGGTTTACACATTAAGGCAATTACAGTCTGTAAAAGTGAAATTTGAATATGTGATCAAAAGCTCCTACTTATAAGAACTACTGTCACGTTACTCTTTATAGTTATGCTCACAACAAATACATGGTTAATACAAGTGCATACACGTCTTCTGAGAGGAAATGACTCTTACATTCAGGGTGAGGATGGGGACAGACACAAGAGTAGCACAAGCAAAACAATGGGGCGTCTGTTGGGTTTTGTGAATACATAATATAGCTGAATATCCTGCAAATCAGTCCGTGCAATCCCAGTGTCCCTGGAGCCTCCTCAGCAGCCATCTGTGAGTGAGGCACAGAGAAAAAGCAACACTGAGTTTGGGAAGCTGGGAAATGCTGAATCAAATCTGCGCTACCAGCTGCAAGAGGAGAAAAATAAGACATGGTGACCTGGGAGTTAAATATATAAAATAATAAATAGGAAAAAAATACCTGCTTTTGATGTTGTGAGAAAATAATACATAAATAGTATGCCAAGGTTTCCCAATGGAGACGCTAGACGCTTGCAATACAAAAGTATCAACTCATTTCCATCACAAGGCTAAGCAGGTTTATAAAACATGTATGAGATTTGCCAGAAGTGAATTAGCATGGGAGAAATGCCAAAACTCAAACTTTATGAAATGATGCCACACATTGCTTTTAGCATCAACTGTGCCTTCTTCTCTATAAGGGAACCGAATGATTGACTGAGTGAGGGAATGACCGGTTGAGGGAGAATTGGAGGGAGGAGAGAAGGACAGAGGGAGGGGGGCTCAGGGAGTTTGGGAGGGAAGCAACGGACTGCCGTATCATCGCCGCCCAGACACCACTGGGATTTAGAGTGAGAGACTGTTTAAAGTGCTGGAAAGACAAATCGCTTCTCTTGACCTTTGAGAGAATAGCCACATACAGTAATAATCCACCGTACAGGGAGGGGGGGAGGGGGGGTTGAGCAGGCCATAATATTGGGGTTTTCACTCACGTACAGAGAAGTTTTCGTCAACATAAAGCTCAGGGAAAAAAACAACTGGAAGTATGGAGGCTCTCCTGCTCTGACACGTCTGTTGCTGTTTTGTCTCTTGGTGATTATGTAACTTGAGAGACCGTTTTAAAACTAACCATGTTGCCACTGTGCACTGCAAATCGTCAGATCTGTTTAAAGATTTGTTCCAGCTGGATCAAACATGTCCTTCCACTGCTTTTAGCTGCAGCTTTCTCCCAGCTAGAAGTTCAATGAGATCTTGAATACTGAGATTTCCATTGTATGTGCCTTCATTAAATTCTACCTAGTAATTCTTCTCCCCCAGATTCAAAAGGTCATCTCTGCACCTTTTGTTTTTGGTGAGATACAGCCTGCAGTGATGTGTAGGCAGTGTTGCAGCATTATGGGCCCTTTACTTGTATTTGTACCTAGGACAGTAAAGAGGTTAGCGTGATGGACTAGTTTCTGGTGGTGCCTGTCACTTTGGTGTGCATTGCACTCTGAGCTACATTGGTCTGGGCTTTAAGTACTACTTCATGCCCTGCGCAATTACTGGCTGCTTCACTATAGTCTGCTGGATAGAAGGCTGAAGATGTATTAGTGGGAACAGTAAGGTTTCTGATAGTGAATAATTCATCAGTTACATTAGAGCTGAAATGATTTGGATCTTTCTCCAGATTACTTAATTCACTTTTACCTGTAACATCCAACTATTTCACGAGAGCTCCGCAGATATATTTTCTTGTGCTATGGGTTGAGCACAATATCAAAAAATGTTGGAAGATACTGTTGTAAAAACATACGGTTATCCTTTTGAGCTAATTTTAGGTCTATATGTCCCTGTAATGCCACCCATTTTTCTTTTAGTTTTCACTCCCCCACCCACACATTTTTTCCATCCTTCTTCCCAGATGATGCTTGATGAATGGAGGCAGTCTGGCTAAAATGAGTTCATCCATTTCTACCCAACACTATAGCCTCTTACCTGTTTGCTGCTAATGCATCATCTCTAATCATCATGCCTGCCGTGCTATACACACCCATTCAATACGCGGGGAATCTCTATCAGTTACACACTCTATCTGGGTCTAATGGTCCACAGTTGACTGGGCAGGGAGCAGCATGCCATTAAGTCACATACAGTGGGATCATGTCTTACTGCATGTCCCACTGAATCCAACAGGCCTAGTTGATTCAGTGGCACCTCATCACACAGCGACATTAATAACTGCCACCGAGAGTCAAATGACTTATGAGGTTGTAAAAAAGCATCATCCTCCCAGAACGGTGTGCTGTACAACATAATCAATTTCAGGATAGCACACATACATGCCACTATATTATAACAAATAATAAATGAACATTGGCCAGATGGTAATGCAACCAATTTGTCTTTCTGAGGGTCGCTAATGGCGCAAAACACTCTGCATGAACTCACCAGGAAGAACTTTGGATATTCCAACTTTCCATACAAAATTGAAATGCAATCAGTGTGGTAATCTTTGGCTGCATCTCTTGCTGAAGTCAATGGTGTTGAAACAACAGCCAGCCAGTTCAATCTAATATCAATCAATCATAGGAGATTGTGCTCGCTGGATAAAACTGCTGAGACAGAGAGACGGAGGTTCTGCTGGTTGTCTACAAACAGCCACAGCATTATTCTACACAGAGACAAATGTGAACTGATTGAGGTTTAAAGGATCCCGATAGCCCGCCTATGGATTACGAGTTTTACAAGTGTGAGCATTGAACTCCATTTGACCTTATGAAAATATATTCGCTCGTCCTTTAAACTGAGGACGTCCTTGCCTGTGTGCTCCATTCGCTTCCTGTGCTCATTAAATATCGTCTCATCAGGGCGCAGGGTCATGGACACTGGGCCGAGCGAGATGTCTGTGGCGTAAAATACCAGAGAGCCAGTAGGACAGCCACACCTTCACCCCCCACACTCAGCTCTAATGAAAGAGATGGCTTATTGCTCCGAGTGTCCAGAGTTTCACAGTAAGTGACATTAGCAAAAGCCACAATAAAGCTGTACCTCATATCCACATAGAGGGGACATTTTTCTATTCGGTGTACAATGTGTATAGCGTGGGTGTTTGTGTGTCTGGAAAAGGGAAAGCACATAGAAGGCGGAGGCCATTTGAGTGGAGGGGGTGGTGGAATAGAAAGAAACACACATACACACACATAACACACACTATTCACTGCAGCTCTCCTTCCTCCTACGATTCAGTGGCTCAGTAAAGCCCAGACATCGTAAACAGGATTTATGTCATTTAATTAAGCTTTTGTACAATTACCTTTATTTACAGCTGCATGAAGCAGGCAATAGGGAACTCATGGCAGTGAGAGCCAAACAGAGAGGTCGTAATTCCTGTCCTTTACTTCTCATTGTTCCCACGATATGAGAACAACACTCAGGATTTACTGCAGGCTGTTGTTGCATGTTTTGCTTGGTGGAGCTGCATATTTGCATGTATGTTGCTGTGTTCCTGTAAAAAGATTACATTTAAGTCATGATTCATTAACTGGATAGTTAGATTTATTTTGGAAATGGATTGCTATTGTCTTTATTTTTGTTTTTTTAATTGTGTTTAAATGTTGGTAAATGTATAAACCTCAAACTCTATATGGTTCAGAATACATTTATTCTAAGATTCTGTGTCCCTCTGTCAACGTACACCTTTCATTCTCAGTAATCTGTTCCCTAATGTGTGAGGAAACATGTGGCTGACTAGTCTCATAATGGTGATGTATTTTCCTCCTTTTAATAGCAATAGGGCACTTGCTTCAGCGTTGGTGTTACAGTGCCATCTCCTGGCCTGTCTCAAATGTTCCAAAGGTACGGCTGGATGCTGATAACAAAACAATTCGAAACATGTGATTCTGTGTACCATGTCTGTTTTCTTTGAGAACAACAGAGGCCCTGTCACCCAGGCCCTGTGTGTGTGTGTGTGTGTGTGTGTGTGTGTGTGTGTGTGTGTGTGTGTGTGTGTGTGTGTGTGTGTGTGTGTGTGTGTGTGTGTGTGTGTGTGTGTGTGTGTGTGTGTGTGTGTGTGTGTGTGTGTGTGTGTGTGTGTGTGTGTGTTCGTGTGTGTGGGTGTGTGTGTGTGGGTGTGCTGGCTCTCTGCCATGTGGCACACTCACACAGACACCCTGTGACTGACTGTTGGCACTGTTGTCACCTAACGGGACGTGACACGCATCAACATGGACATTGTAAAGCAAGAGTCACACAGCAGCCACATGGTAGATATTTAATTTGAAAAAAGGCATTGACATTGCATTTTAAAAATGCCTTTACATTGTATTAAAACAAGGTTATGGGGGAATTATTGGTCATTATCTTCAATTCATTTTAAAATATTTTCATTTGGACTTGGATAAACGGTACATTGTGTTTTTTTTTTTAATCCACTTGGTTTCTCTCAGTCAAAAATATTTCTTGTTTTAGAGTTGCATGTTCTGACCAGGAGAGGGGGCTTTATCCACACTTTAGCTTTGACTGGAGTTAGACAAAGCAGAACGAAATGCGAACAACAATAACTTTCTGCCAGAATTGTTTTAATTTCTAAACTTAAAAAAAGTGATCTTAAAGTTAACAATCATCGACAGTGCTTCAAGTGCTTTTGTGCCAGTTAAAAAATTTGCAAACGTTTCAGGTTTCACTTATATATCCACTCATACTTGAATTTATATAATCTCATTTCACTAGTAGTGATGGTAAACAACAGTATCAGTATACCTCTCTCTTCACATCGGACTGTACCCTGACCTTCTAAGAATAGCCTGTTTGCTTATTTTTCGTTTGTGCATCATGTCCTCTTTTCAGCGCCTCTGAATGAGATGGGACATGAAACTAAGCTCAGAAATGCAACAGTCCCCAGAGGCACCGCCACTGAATGCAGAGCTTTACTTCTCATTATTGTCCTCATAAAGAGGCTTTTTGGTGCTGCTGGCCTCGGGAGTTGAGAGGAAGAAAGTTATACAGAAGAAAGAATAAGGAAAAACAAACAGGAGAAAAGGAAGAGGCAGAGGGAAAAAAAGAAACAGAACAAGAAGTAACAAGGCGAAAGCGAGCGGAGAGCGAGCGAGCGAGCGATGCGAGCGAGCGAGCGAGCGAGCGAGAGCGAGCGACCGACCGAGGATCCGAGCGAGCGGAGCGACGAGCGAGCGACGACGAGCGAGAGCGAGCGACCGAGCGAGAGAGCGAGCGAGCGAGCGAGCGAGCGAGCGAGCGAGCGAGAGGACGCGACCGACCGACCGACCGAGAGAGCGAGCGAGCGAGCGAGCGAGCGAGCGAGAGCGAGCGACCGAGCGACCGAGCGAGCGACCGAGCGAGAGCGAGCGAGCGAGCGAGCGAGGCGAGCGAGCGAGAGCGAGCGAGCGAGCGAGCGAGGAGCGAGCGAGGCGAGAAGCGAGCGATCTATCTATCTATCCTATCTATCTATCTATCTATCTATCTATCTATCTATCTATCTATCTATCTATCTATCTATCTATCTATCTATCTATCTATCTATCTATCTATCTATCTATCTATCTATCTATCTATCTATCTATCTATCTATCTATCTATCTATCTATCTATCTATCTATCTATCTATCTATCTATCTATCTATCTATTCTATCAATAAATACCATTTGTTGTGAAAACTTTGATGAAAAGCAATGCTGTTTTGTCTTTTGGAACTTAACTATCTTCCTTTTTAAAGACAAAAGAATTTGAAGATCATCAAGAACTTCTAGCCAATCATGTACAAAACACACTGCTTAGGTCAACAAGGAGCAGTATTTAATGTGGGATTCATTATCTTTTAAATCCCACAGTGTGCCATAATACCATACATAATGTGTCAATGCAAAACAAGGGGACACATTCTGTCGACCTATTACATTTGGTTATAAGGCAAATCAAAAGTGCCGCTGGAGTTAAAGCTGTGAGTGTGAGAATAATTTAATTTGTGTCTTTGGGGTGGTGAGAACTAACTAGTAATAGCAGGGAATAAAGCGCTCTTTAATTAATCGCAGAGCAAAATTCGCCCTCGAGCAGTAAACTATGCTTGCTCCTGTTTTAGAAAGACCTTGAGAATATTGCCGCAGGCAGAAGTACTAGCTCTCTGCTGCAGGCATTTCAAGTTCCAATTAGACCTATTTAAGCAACAGTATATCAGGATCATTACAATGAAAGTCAGAGTGACTCCTTAGTCACCTGCCTATGGGTTGGTGTTTTTGCAATGTACATTTAAGACTTCAAACCCATTTTATGTCACATGTAGTGTTCTGTTAGGTGTTTCATTTGGGTCAGAAAAGCTTATATTGGCAAGAGAAACAGAATATTCGTCTTCATCTAATAGCTTGTCCTAGATTTCCCCACCTGCAGTGCCCTTATTTTTCACTGTAGTGTATAATCTACCGTCTCGCTTCCACCTAGAGCAACACAAAACAAAATCTCCTAGTGTTACTAGTCAGCCAGCTGATCTTTTCAGACCCAACTTCATGACAATGTAAGTAACACAAATGTCATGACATCCATTCAAGGGAAAGTAGACACTCACCTCTTGCCTCCAAGCACTCTGCTGATTTATAATGCAATGTGTTTCATAATCAAAATAACGTTTTATATTATTCATGCTTGAATGTAGTATATCAGAGAGATTTGCTCGTTATAGAGCCACTGAATTGTAAAAAGAGCTGCAAAAGTAAACTGGTTGTGATATATGGTGATTTGGTTTTGATATAGTCCACCAAAACAAATGTGCCAGATTAAAAAAGATAGATAGAAAGATCTGTGAGCTGATTAACAGCCACTGTCATAATGTCACAACCAGCTGTGTAACCTGCATCTGTTGGAATGCAGAATCTCTTGGTCACTGAGAGTGCCCTCCTCCTGTTTCCTGCCACGGCAGCAATGGAAGAAAGGAGGAATGTTTCATGAGAATTTAATTTTTTATTTTATTTTACGCCTATACTTTCCTTCTTAATCACCAGTTATTGCCACACTTATTATGCCAAATAATGTAACTCTTGTATTCTGTACACATAGACTTTACGTCCTCTTATTTTGGGGACCCACATGTTTGAAACTAATAATAATAATTGCAAAATCAAATGTTTCCATTCACAGAAAATGTTTTTCCTTGACATCAATATTTCATTTATGTTAGTAAAACATCACGTTTATCATCAATACCATTGCTTCAT
Organism: Trematomus bernacchii; assembly: GCF_902827165.1. NCBI lineage: Eukaryota > Metazoa > Chordata > Actinopteri > Perciformes > Nototheniidae > Trematomus > Trematomus bernacchii. Next base: position 600,417 of record NW_022988043.1, read on the forward strand.
AGTTATGCTGAAGAGAGAATGTATGCACACACACACACATACACACACACACACACACACACACACACACACACACACACACACACACACACACACACACACACACACACACACACACACACACACACACGCACACACACACACACACACACACACACACACACACACTCAATGAGCATACCAAATGGGCTGCATAGCCACAGGGAGCCAGATCAAGCAGAATTAAACAACATACATCCCAGTGTTGAACAGTGGGGGGTTCACAGGTGATAGTGAAGCACAGTCGGCTAAGTAGCACATTTGTTGAACATTGCACGGATCAATAAGGACATGGCGTGTTTCCAGATTGTTCCCATGTGATCAACTGCAGTCACATGTACATCTATGTGTCACTGTCTCTGAACCTGATACACACACACACACACACACACACACACACACACACACACACACACACACACACACACACACACACACACACACACACACACACACACACACACACACACACACACACACACACACACACACACACACACACACACACACACACACACACACACACTCAGGGCCTGGGTGACAGACAGAGCAACTAACTCTGATATCATTGCTCTGTCGAGAGACATTGTAAGATAGCATTTGCATTCATTGCTTAAGATTGTGTCATATATGGTCAGCATATTATGTACGATGTATTATTTTAGCTCCCCACAAATGGAACAAACTTCCAGAAAACCTGAGGTCTTCACCAACGCTGAGTTCTTTTAAGTCGCGGCTAAAAACACTTTTTTTCATCTGCTTACCCATAAGTACTTTAACTTGTTTTAGCACCTACCGTATTTACAATGTTGTTTTTAAACTATTCTGTATCTCTTTTATGCATGTTTTTTATGAATCTGTTATTCCATTATGTGTATTTATTGTGTTCCTTTCTGTTGTATTCTTGTTCAGTGTTAATGATGATGTACTGTAAAGCACTTTGAATTGCCTGTGTCTGAAAATGTAAATAAATATGTACCTTACCTTACCTTACCTTACGAGTGAGATGATAAAAAATAACAGCCTCATTCGGTGAAAATGATCAAGACTGAATGCAAACCTGCAAACACGCTATCACACACACCATGTCATCTCCAAATGTATCTTTAAGGTATAACACATTCAACCCCTGCAGATATGAAAAATACGTTTGCTCCATCACTGAGGAAAAATAGACTTCAGCCCCGAGATAACGCTGAATCAGTTTATGTTTATTTCCACAGCTAACCCAGCTTCTATACATCACAGCTCCTGAGTCCTATTTACATTACCAGCGTGTTTGCCCAATTTATAGTCATACACATGCCTGATGCCCTGACAATTGATAATGGAGTAATCCTGCAGAGTGAGTGATGGTGTTGCATAGACAAGAAGGCAAATTACAAGGACACTATGTGTTTAGAGACTTGAGCTTTACAATCCTATCCAGTCTTGATCCATTCTTTATTGATGTACACAGAACAAATATCCTGAGGGTAGATGAGTAGGAAAAGGGATCTTAGTTGTGTTTGAGGTATTGCTCAGCTATGCCTAACAAGCAGATCCTTTTAAAGACATTGCCTCTAAAGACTGCCCTGTGAGAATTGGGTGAGGGGCCTTGCCTCCTTACCACTGCCCTGATTTCTCATTTTGTCTCACAACAGTATTGATCTGAGCTTCCTGTTATGGGGTTTAAGAAAGGATTCCACTGAAGATTGCTGATAGGATGTTGCTTTGGAAACACCTCTGCTGTGAATAATGCCAATAAAACGCCCAGGGGTGATCAATGCTAAAGATTATAGCAGTGGGAGAATTCTATGCTTGTTTGACGAATTAGAGCCAGTTGTTTATTCGGGAAGATGTAACCAAATTGCAAAAAGTTATTTGTGATGTGATTTATTTGATATTTGAACAAAAAATATGTTTCATCAATTGATATTGATTCCTCTGCAATGAGCTTGAGTTGAAAATCTACTCAAGTTTTTACAGAATTGTCATTGATAACTATTTATTTCTGCAAAGTACACAATATCTGAGAGGTGAAATGTGGCACATCACCACAGTATGTCTCTGCAGGCTCGCAGCCGACTGTAACTACACTTTGTGTTCACCATATGTGAAAAAAATAATATTATGAGCCTGACATATGTGTTAGAGAGGCAGCGAAACACAGACTGCTGTCCTGTCTTCCCCATGGAAGCACATGGTGCGCTGCTGTGACAGTCAGCATTGAACATGTCTTTGGGGACGCTCCATTATTTACACCGTGCCTTCCTGTGGCCCCGATGAGACATGACAGGAGCCACAGGAAGCTCATGAATTAAACAGAGGGGCCTAAAAGCACAAGGGGCGGGTACAGGGTGATGGGGAGGCCTGGGGAGACAGCAGAGCACTGGGGCTGCAGATTGCAACGCACATGTCGCGGCCCGGGGGGGGGAGAGGGAGGTAAAGCAGGGAGGAGAGGACACGCAGGGACAGATAGAGAAGAGTGAGAGATGAGGAAAAATGACATTGTTGAGGAACAAGTAGGAAGAGACAGAGGAAAGAGTCAAAATCAGCAAACAGGAAAATAGGAGGTTGTAATGATTCAGACAGAGAGGCGAGAAAAGGCTAAAGTCAGCTGTCTTCATTTAGCCAGAGAGACATTAATACTGATGCATATACAATTCCTGAGTGAAGATGATGTCATGCATTCAATGGGCAGTTAGTGAGGTGTGTGATGTCTCAGCTGTTGCTCATTGAGCAGCTTGGTCAGTCTGCATGTCTAGATGGATGCGATGACCTCATTTGGGCTGTGACTCATCACCTGATGCAGCAAACCAATACACTGTGGGCAATAAAAGACTCAGGCAATACCCTTCCTGTTTCAGTAAAGAGATCAAATTTGACTAATGGGTATTGAGGTCACAGACATGGATTTTAAATGTTTTACTGACAATCAATTTCCTACATCTATATATACACGGGGGTTTGAGTGTTTTATGCACATTGCATGTTCATAATCATACATTTGTCTCAGGATAAACCCATGATGTATATAAGCACTTGTTTGTGTTATATCTCAAATTCTATAAATATTTGCTGGATTAGCCTAGGCTTTTATCCCTCCGCTCTAACACACACACCCTGACACTCACTTACGTGTTTTATGAGTATGATATTTGTAAGTAACTTTTTACAGAAAGTGCCTCTAATAACAACCCATTTTATTGGCCCTCGGGGAGCTGCTGTCCATCTCTCATAGCAACCCTGGACGGGAAAAGGAACCGCCCAGACCAATAGTGCCAGAGTGATATCATCTGATCATCAACCTCAAACATGGGCGCGGAGCCACACAGTGCATTTTCATATTGTGGAAGGTCTTCATCCTTCACTACCCCCTTTTATATGCAGGGCCTTTTTTCCTGCAATTATTAATCCTGCAGAACAAGTGAAATTGGCTTGTCATATTAAATGGGAAGTTGTGAGCTTTATACAACTGAATGGGTGCCAAGTAAATTAAGCTTATTACAACTTGAATCTGTAAATCTGTTTTATTTATTTTTTAACCTCAAGCTTAATGTAGCTTCTCCTATTGATGCAGTCCATTAGTTGTAATAGAAGTCTGTCTGTGGAGTATCAGTTGTCATTCTTCTTGAGCTTGAGTGCTCTTAATTCCCTCAAGAGCCCATCTGGACAAGCATATTTTCAAACAATATGACAAGACACTACAATGTAAAATGTAGGGTTAGGCATCACACACATTTCCATTGTGCCTGAATGTATATGTATAGTCGGAAAAAAATTGAAGTATAGTAAAGCAGTGGCATTAAAATGCATAAACAATTTGAATGTAGGCCAAGCGTTATGAAATAATCAGGTCTTAATCACAAAATTACACAGATGAGTTGCAATAGCTGTGAGTGTAAATAAATATGAGATAAAAATTACTAAAGTGCAATAGCATCAGTGAATGTTTTCCAGAAATGATGCTGCACCAGAGTTTAGATCATGTTCACGTATGCAAACAAGGTGTTTATCACATTGCATATTCTACTTTTACTACTCTCTCTCTTTTGTCAAAGTTGTGCATAGCTGCCCATTTTCTACCACCATCCCTCTCTAAAAGTGTGACTGAGGGGGCCATGTGTTCTCCTTCCCCCCACCCCCATCCCACCACTGCTCTGCCCATATGTGCATTCGAGTGGCAGCTGCAAACTCCCCCGCTTGCCCTCTGAAAAAAAAGAAGTGAAAAACAGCCCGCTGCACAACAGTGAAAGTAGGAAAGCTTTTCTGGTCAGAGCGTGTCTGGCTGCCACTGTGAGTGTCAGGAAGACACAAAAAGAAAATTGTAGGGGCTTCTGGGGTCTATTGTTGTAGGAAACAGTAAACCAGTCATTTGTAAGGTACATTTGTCGTCTGCAGTGTTCATTTATAAAAGAGAAACAGCCTCTCTTTTGTGTACTTTCATACTGTCTTGTGATTAGGTCCGTGCATTAATTGTGTGCACACACCCCACACACACAACCTGCAGTTATCCACTAATAAAGCACAACAGTAGCCTCCCCATCTGCCTCCTCCAACTCCCTTTGGGGACCGCAGGAGGTGTAGAACAGCAGACTGTGCCATAGTCTGCTCAACACATTAGTAACTCACTGACACACAGGGGCCGGGCGGGCACATATTGCACATATTGAGGCAATGCCAACGGAAGTCTCATCCAGCACCAATTAGAATATTACAAGACAAGTGTGCAGGCAGAGAACGAAATGCAAGGGTGTGCTGCACATGCAGACACAAATATGGAACAGGCCTTATACTTGTGTCTCTTTAACGTCCTGTTTTACATACACCACAACACTCAATGAAATGTCAACTCATACGCACACACATATCAGATCTGCTGACGCCTACGGCATAATACCCATCTTGTGCATAGGAGGAACTGAAGCCATGTGAATTAAAAGTAAACTAAACAGATCAGAAAGTCGCATAAGTAAAAGTACAAAACTGTAACTATAGCCACAGAAACTGCCAAAGTATCATGGGGCCTGGGTAACATATTCCAAAAGACAATTTATTAGATTATTTAAAAAAGATTTAAATGTAAGATATATAGCAAACACCGTTATACATTCTGGCACAATCTGAGGCATATTTTCAGAAACATGCTTGATGGAGTTATATTTTCAGATGGCAACTTAGGGTTTCATGTTCCATCTTGAAATTCACATTGATAATTCACATGGCATTAAACTTTAAGCACCTGGTTGACATCGGACATGGCATGGGAAGGCTTCAAATCTCCCAAGAAAGTAATGCTGGAAAAACTAAGCCCACTACACCAGAGGACCTTTGCTCACGCTATCCATCCACGCATTCCCTTTTTAAAAATGTGATGTTAATCCAGTGATTTATTCACAGGAGTCCTGAAGTGCCTCCTCTTGAGTTGAGGAGGCAAGCATCCTTTTGCACTGACCCTGGAACTTGGAACATGTGTGTTAATGTGCGTACTTAACATCAGACACTCAGCACTTTATCACTTAGACAGGAAACTCAGGGTCTTGTTGGGTGGACACAGCAGGACATTTTGATTTAAAAAAAAAAGCTGTGTGTGTGTGTTTCAGAAAGACGACGGAAAGGAAGACTGAGAAGGAAAGGAAGTCTCTGTGCATGTGTAGCCTTTCACACTCACTGCTGGTGTTACAGTTTATATCTAATGTATGACTTTTACCTTACACACCACACAGGATGAAAGACGATTGACACACACTTGAGCCGTGGTTGCTGTAACAGTCTGCCCACTTCATTCTGTCATAAGCAGCACTGAGAATAGAATATATATATCATGTGTCTCAAACAAACACAATCAATAACCAATGACCATTTGCTACAGCTATATCATTCACATTAACCAATATAAGCAAGCTTTAAATTAAAAGGCATGATGCTACTGCCTCACATCACAAGCAACATGTCAGTACATGCAAAAACACGTCATTGTCTTCAAAGGCGTAGGAGGGTCGACATCTTCCCATGTGCTGCCTTTGAGGGCAATGAAGCATTATGATAATATGACAATTAATATGGATGAGGGCCCAGTCAGGCTCCTGTGGTACTCAAATCAGTGCCCATCCTCAAATCTGAGAACGCATTTATGGTGAAACAGAGCAGAACAGCCAGGCTGGCCTGCCGTTCTCCTTCACACACTCCTTCTCCCCTTGGCAGACTGTCAGTGCCGGCCCCCTCCCACAACACACATGCAGAGATACAGAGATGAAGACAAAGACATGAAGGTGTCAGAATACATGTGTTGAAAATCCCGGGGGTTAGGTTTTGGACCTGCTTTTTGAAATCTCTACAGATATGAGATATATTTTTTCACACTTATTTACATCACGGTCAGTGGTTAAAGTCAAACAAAGTGGAGGATGGATACTCCTACTCTCTGCAGATGGCTGGCCCTTTCGAATAGTCAGTCTGCCAGGGAAAGGCATATCTTTTCTACATTATCATAACTCTGAGTCTGGTAGAATCTACTGCCACACAGAGACAGATGATGATCCTCCGGAATTACACCTGCATATAAAGCCAAATGAGGACTGGGGACTTCTTGTTTGAGCAGCTATGAACCCTAATGCATGGCCGTAGATGCAGCAGGGTCAATGATGTGTTGAGATCAGGCTGTAGTGTCACTTCAAGAGCCCTCTCCCACTGGAGTGCCCTATACGTGCTTAATGAGCATGCTTGAGAGTATGACTACATCTAGAAGTGCATGTTTGATCAAGTGTTTACAACTGAGTATTTGTGCCTTTCAACTGGAGAAGCTTTTATGGATACATGTCAAGTCAATGTTAGCCTTTAGTTTCACAGTTCACTGCCCTTCTGTGTCACAGGACTTCAGGGAAGCCTGTGCTGTAGCGGAGAACATAGGCATTAGCTTCCTGAGGGACCCACGGGAATGCAAGGTGGGCTTTGGATTGAGTGGCAGTTTTTCACAACCTGGCCCATTCACCTCTGTCAGAGCGCATGCAGGAGCCATTCGTCATGAGAGCCTTAAAATCACCATCCATCCATATATCTTTCTTATAAATGATTGTGGAATCACAGCACAAAAAAGAGAGAGAACAGAATATAGAGACTAAAAACACAGCAAGCAAAGAGAAAGTGGAAGGGATATCCAGATAGATCCATGTTTTTTACTATTACAGTGCCAGTTGCTGTAAAACGGATCAGTGTGGAGGTGAAATGGTGATGGCAGCTGCACCAAGGACATGTTTTGAGATGGGGAGTGGAGACCAACAGTGGCCCACTGCCGTCGCTGCTCAGTACTAAGTAAGCTCTACTAAGGCAATTTAACCCCATGTCTGACTTACTGGTGCTCTCAAAAGTGCCTCCCAGCTTGCAAACGTAATTTGAATGTTTTAACAGATATTTATTTGATTTACCCAGATCATATTTTACATTAAAAAGCAACCTCACTGTGCACTGTCTCGATAGCTTTAATTGACAAAATGAAATATCTGTGATTTTATTGTTACCCCATATCCCAAACTGGCGCACAAAAAGCCCAGAAAAAGTCAAGAGAAAAATGATGCTGAGTCATCATACGTTGAGTAAAGAATTCATAACATTCAAAGATTACACGTTTTATACACCCTAGCCCTAAAGCATGCAATCGAGTGCACATGGAACCCTAACAATTACAAATAAATGTTGTACTCGCAGGCACAGATTTTACAGACCTAAATATGACGCATCAGTCTGGCATTTGACCACATTGATTGGCCTATTTCCGGCCACCTGCCATTTTCTCTTTGATACAGAAGGTCATCAATTATCCTTCAGCTACAACCTATGGCTACAACAAGGAAGGCCAACATTTGATGAGTAGGCCACCTAAATTGATATGCACAGCAGAAACAAATTTGCTGGATTTAGTTTACAGGCTTGAGTTTGGCACAGCCATGTTTTCAATTCTTGTTTTCTGTTCACCCATTGGAAAAGCAAGTACTCCAAGTTTTGACAAACATCTGGGATCTCTGCTTTTTACCATAGCTGCTGAAAAGAAAAACCATTATGAATGTATATTTTAAGCAATAGGAACAATATGACGTGTTATCTAATTAGGATACAAGTCCCATTTATCAGAGCCCTGATTGAGGATGTCATGGATTGAGCCGGTGCCGCTCTGTGTTCACTTGGCTGAGTCTGCTCGCTCACTGGAGAGGAGTGGGAGAGGGAGGGGAGAAAAAAGAGCAGCGCAGCAGCGGGCAAGCCACCAGCTCTGAAACCCAGAAATAAAGGCGAACTTAGCTTATATACGCAAGAATTATTCACTTTGGTTAACGACATGATAGTTCGCAGAAAACAACATACTGTTCCGGGGATTTAGGCGGTGCGACTCTGTTGTTTGTGGACTCTACTCGAGACGGCTGGAAACTGAGAAGGAAAGAAAACAACAACACTGGAAAAAGACGGAGGTTACACACAACAGTAACAATAAAACAACACTCCCCGACAAGTGGTCTGCCCGGTGCCGAGGGGGAAGTCCGAGCAAAAAAAACTGGATATATTGGTGAATTTATACTCTATTTGTATGATTGTGAATGTTTATTTCAAGATAGCGTTTCTGGGGGAACTTTTTACTCGGGAAACAATGAAGACATAGCAAGCAGGAACTCATCAAGTGTCTCGAAGCTGCTAGCCTCACAGCTAGCCTTAGCTCGGCTATCTCGCAGGGAGCGAATGCCAGGCGAAGCTAACGCCCGCTAGTGCGGACAAGTGAGCTAGCTAAGTTAGCTTGTCGGCTAACGTTAGCTGGCTAGCTAAACGCGTTTTTGAGAAACTTTTGGTGGTGTTTCCCCAGAGCCAAAACACTGAAGGAGTGTTGTGAGAACAGAGGGGAAGGGCAGGTTCCCTTTTGGACTTTTTCCCCTCTACATATTGTCCTAATATGATGGCTACGGAGGTCAGCAGTGAGGAGACGGTCACGACAGGGACAGGGGTGGCGGGCGGAGGAGGCCCGGATACGGCCACTTTCCCCTACTATCCCAAGCCGAGCAGAGTGCGAGTCTCTGATTTGGGACAAGGACCAGCACCTACCCTCCAGCAACATTCTAACACATATCCGGACCCACTTCCCGACACGAGTATGACCTATCCCATGTCTAGTGGGGATATGACCGCACCAGTGCTTTCCGCAGAAGGGAGTGGCGGAGCAGGAGGTGGACAGGCAGTTTTCCAAGGAACAAGCTCAGTGACCGGGGGCAGCCTTTGCAGCTCTCCTACATCGGAGGGTCCAGCTAGTCTGGTTTCACCCACATCAACAGGCCCGGATGGGACCAGTGACTTCCCCCCACTGCCACCACCTCCTCCTCCCCCTCCAGGCAGTGTGGTGCTCGGTGGCACTATGGATGAAAACGACCTGCAGGATGGACCTGAATACGAGGAAGAAGAAGTCGTGTTCCCCCTCTCTGCACCCCCCACGAACCAGTAAGTTACTCCTGCATACAATTTTTAGTTTTGTTCATTCACACCTAGAAATCAAACATTCAAACATCCTGTACTTTTGTTTGGTTCACTTCCTTCATGCTGTCATACTCTCGAGGTCTGCATTTTACTTAGTTTTACTCCTGCAGGTTCAATAGTGACCTGGGCTATTCACAGTTATGTTATATATTTACATAGCGCAATCATTTCTCACAGTAACCCACCATGGTTTTCTAACTCTACTATGGTTACTGGTTACCTTCTGTGTATGTTTCCTCATTTGCAAACTTGTTGTTCTCTTAAGAATACTTTTCTAGTTAAATGGGTTGCAGAAGTTGGACTTTGGTGACACTTTACGTTGTGGTTTAAACAGTTCAACTAAAGTCAGATTAGTTGAAGCATCAAATTGGTAGACACCCATTCAAATTAGAGCTAACAGCTCAGTATTGCCTACAATCAGTCAAAAAGTTATCAATTGAGATCAAGCATGCACGATTTAAAACATTTGTATTGATTGACTATCTAAACATTATTGGTCTTCAACTGATCACATATAAAGTGCATCTTGTTCTTTAGGAAAACAGTTTTTTTTAACAACCAACATATTCACAACACAGTCAAAGTAAGTACTGGTATGTAAATATTAAACTTAAATACTTTATCTAAGGAATCGACAATGAATAATGCATAAACACCATCAAACAAAGATTATTTGCCTGATCCTCTAGTCATTGATTGACTAGTCCCAATTATTACGTTCATAAAAGTAAACTAAAGTTACAAGGCACTTAAAACAAAGCCAAATTCCATCTTGCATCAACTAAAAGTTGTAGCATACAAATGCATACCAGCAAGTTGAATTGGATGACAGATTTCCCGTGGATCCTACTAGTAGTTGTTCAACAATACAAGCACATCCATCTGGTAGATAGATCATTCTGTGGCCCTTTACCATAACACAATCAGCTGATCTGTTTCCAACAATTAAAACAATCTACACATCAGTTTTACCATAAAAGAAAAGTAAAGGAAACCGCAAAAAATGGTTTGATGAAGAGTTGGAGGTGACGAGCTTCAGTCTGTATTGATGTAAAACTGTATCAAATGCCTAATTTAAATAATTGATTAGAAATGACCCTTTTAACTTTGTAATATAGATTCAGGTTAAGTATCTTACCGCTCCATAAACTCCATTAATCCATTAGTTGGTATATTACTGCAATAGTAGCATAATTATTTGCATCTAAATGTTGTGCTCTTTTATGCTACATGGGAAATGTGTGTGTGTGGTGTAATAACCTAAATACAGCCCTCCCATTTGTTACAGTCTCATTAGAGAACTGCTGAGCGTTGTCATTTCTGGCCCTCATACTGTAATATATGGAAGTGACTGGGCCTGAGTGTGGATTCAGCTCTTATTTTAGGAGCCTCCCTATATCTCCCTTTCAGAATACAGAGGAAAGGGAAGGCTAGCTTTTCACCAGTCTTTCCGGTACTGGTAATGAACAACCCTAAATGGAATTAACTGCAGTTGAATTCAAGTTCTTCAAAGTTTGACTGTGGAAGTAGTAGTTTTTGTCAAGGAAATACAGACTTCTTCCTGTGTTTGCACTTGGATCCAGTTTATCAACTTGCAGAGTTTCCAGTAAAGCAGTGGAACAGTTGTAACGTGTGCATCAATGGCATATATTTTGTTTTGTTATTGCTTTAACTTTGAGATTCTTGTAATCAAATGTTCATTTTCCACATTCAGTAACACCGTATACTGACACACATAAGTGTACAGGCTGGTCAGAGTCATATTGAGTCTACTCACTTACTACTACTCTAAGACACTTTACTCAACAGAGTTGTGCAAGGCACATGTGAACATAAGCTTTTCCTCTATATTGTGGTTGTGGTCTAGTTTAATTGTTTCTAGTGGTGGTAAATACTCCGGAAAACTCGACCGCATTTATTTAAAGTTTCCGGTTATTATTAATGTGCAATTTTCTCTAAAGTTGTTGTAAAATGTATGTTGGTGTGTAACAAAATGTGGCCTAAAATTATGTAGATCTCTAGAAGAATAGAAAAATTCTGCTTTTTTAAGGACGGATTTTTGTAATTAAAGCGTTTACTATTGTATGAGAATCAGCGCTTCCGCCAGGGGGGCGTCTTGCCGCCATTTGACAAACAAATATAATTCGAGAGAAGATCGAGAGTTTTTATCGCTTGAAATGACAAAAAGGAAAAAGGACAAGGTAGGGGTGTAACGGTTCACGGTTCGGTACGTACCTCGGTTTGGCAAGTTTCAGTATACAAATAAGGAACTCTAACATTTTGAATAATTAACTGTATTACACAGTTAAAAACAAACCACAAACAGTACCACACACACTCAGATGGCCATATTATCTATAATGGCTGATGTCAAACAAAAAGGTGTCATCAAGCTGTAAAACAAAAAAGAATGTCTTGAAAATATTACATAATAATTGATAAGAAAGTGTTTCAAGGGCGCATAGCCGTTGAAATATATATGCCAATATATGCCAATTATTTATTTTGGTCTCTCGGCTTTCATGTCTATTGGCTTCTTAAAAACAGCGGGGATAAGCTGTTGAACTGCTGTTGTCTTTTGCCTGGCTCCGGTGATTGGCAAATCTGGGTGATGCCTTCTGATATGATTTAGCATGTTTGGCGTGTGTTTCCCATTAGCATACCGCACCGCTGTCGAACAACGCCGACACACCGTCCTCGTCCAATCCACCACTTGCGCTCCATCATTGTTGTAGTCCACAGGGAACCCGAAATGTTCCCACACAGCTGAGTGTTTGTACGGTTTGTACTCATCATAATAACACAAGTGATGCAAGCAAGGCCAGACACAAGCCCTCCTAAGGGCTCGTCATATAGCCTTCATTCATACTCTACTTTGGCAGTGAATGCTTTTCAAGAACAGACAAGTTGTAAGGTGATTCCATCCCTTTGTAATGATGACCCAGTTAAAGCAAGGGTCTTTCTCTCCTTCAGGATGTGCCACTTATCCACAGCGATAGACAAGGCTGAGATGCAGACCAGTGTTTCCGCCAGACCAGGGCTGAGAGGGCGTCCACCCCGAGAGCGGGGGGGGGGGGGGGGGTGCTTGAATTTTGACTTGAGCCGTCCCTTATAGATACTGTCTTCTTGCGTTAGTGAGCCGGATCATTTGGCTCGGATCTCTTAAAGCGCTGGCTGAAACGGCTCTTCATGTTACCACATTTTACCACGGTGCCTCAGTTTCGCCGCTGCGAGGCTCTGGTGCTCGCAGCTCAAGCGCGTGCTCCACTAGCACCGCTCATCGCGTCCAAATCGTGCACGTTCTGTGTTGTCCTGTAGCAGGCACCGCCGATGTCGGGGAAACGATCTTCAATACTCCGAAAAGAATCCCACCAGACTCCTTTGCCCCTCCAACAGAGGGATGTCCTTGTCCTTTTTCCTTTTCGTTATTTCAAGCGATAAAAACTCGATCTTTTCTCGAATTATTAATATTTTTGGACGCCCTCGGCTCGAGTTCAGGGCATCCCGAGCTGAATAAGGGCGTCAAATGACGGCAAGACGCCCCCCTGGCGGAAACGCTGATGCAGACCCTCTGTGAGGTTACTGTCTCATTCAGTAGTTCTGTCCTGTAGATGATGCCTAGTCTAACAAGCAGGGAGGAAGGCAAACGCATAACGATCATGGACATAGTTCAAGCTTTAGCCGGGGGGCAATATATTGAAACTCATGGTCACATTATACGGCATGAAATTGTATGATGTGTCACATTATGTTTGTGAACATCCAATCTATGCGTAATACAAGCCATGCATGCATACATACATCATGCCATGCGTGCATACATTTGTTTTTTCGTAATGGGCTTTTTTTCATTGTGCCTATAATAGCAAATGCCATTGGCAAATCTACCATTGGCAGTAATGGGTGGTACATTACCAGCTGACTGCCTTGAATGATTCTGAATTTCACTCGGTCACTTAAGCTGTGTCACTACCTGTGTATGCTTCTGTAATCGGTCTTCAAGATTGATCTGTATGCCTTTGAGTTATGTTAGCAGTCAGCAAAGTGCATGTTAGGAGAGTGATGGTGGAACACTTCCACACCATTGGTCCCACGGTGTGTGTTGCACAGTGACTGTGAAGGCTAAACTTGGCACATTCGCTGAGTAAAAATGTTCGAGAGTGAGAGAGGCAAACGGCAGTCACATTCATCTACACAACAGTGTGTCATTCATAAATAATTGCTGCGGCAATGAGGTAAGAATGTAACACTGATGATGGCTTAACAAAGACGCAATAGTAAAGATGTCAGGTGGCCCTAACAACGCACTTCCTGCTGCCATTACAAACCTCCGGCACAGTGCATGAGCTTAAACAAACAGCATGTTGAGAAATTAGTCGTTGATTTTGAGTTTCCACGGAGATTATCAAGGATTTGGAATCGTGAAGGGTTTCTTCGAAAAGGTGGTAGTAAGCGGAAGGAGAAAAGGGGGAAAGAAAGGTTGGATTTAAAGATCAGTGATGGTGTGAATGAGTTAAACAGTTGGCAGTGGACATCGCTCTATAACTGCAGGGTTAATTGAGTACCTACACCACTTAATGGCCCTTTGTGTGGGGAGGGAGAGACAATGGAATATTTCTGAAATGGCACAAGCGTCATGTCGCATATCGTAACACTTTATTACCTGATAGAGATTGGGTCTATTAGTGTTCAAATGACAACACTTTTATAACAAAGCATGGTGTTGATAATGGGATTGAATCAGTCATTTGACAGTTTTATGGCGCAGTTCCACTGCAGCGCGGAGCTCGCTTTAAGCGTGCCGTGTCGTGCCGTCCCCTTTTTTGGTTGTGCTTCCACTAGGCCAATTACCGGCGCGGCACGGCGCGGGGCCACTTTTTCACCTCTTTTCTGGCCCTAGAAAATTGTGGTTCTATCGGGGCCAACAAACAGGGCTGAGTCGGGCTGAGTATGCTAAACTAGAGAGAGGAGCGCTGGCAAGAGGGCTACAACTACAACAAGATGGACATATTTGACCGTGATTTAATTGTAATACACGTTTCAAAATGATGCCGAAGTAACAACATACTGATACCGGTTAGTAAAAACCATGAATTAATGCTTTGTCAAGTCTGCAGACAGACGGCAGGCGAAAAACCTTTTAAAATTCGTGTTTTTCTAGATGGAGATTGGCTAAGCTAACGCAGTATATGCCCCGACCGTCCACACTCACAACAACGGCCTATACAGACATAAATAAAGCAGCGACTGTATTCGCCATGACACAGGCAGTCTGTGGTTTGTACTTGTTTAACTTTTGTCGAGTTTCTGAACATATATAAGGAGCTGTGAGCTCTGAGTGCTAACAGCTAACGGCTGTGTTGTGTTTCTGGATTTCTCATTGAAGATGACGTCACGGCTCCGCCTACACTGCGTTACTATAGTAACTACCCCAGTTCCTAAACTGTAATGGAAGCGCAGCATGAAGTGAGTCGGCCCTGTTAAGGCCCAACGCGGCCAAGCCGTACCGAGCCGTACCGAGTGTGGCCGAGGCCGACCGTGTAGTGGAAATGCGCCATTAGTGACTGATGAGCCTTGCCGTTAAGCCTCTAATTTCCTTAATCTTAATAAATTACGTCAATTCCCGCTACTAGGTGGAACGTTTGTAAACTACTGCAGTTTTTATGAAACTTAGTTTTTATCTTGTTGCACAGCTGCTCCCTCAACCCTTATAGCAAATGCTGCGCATTTAGTGTTGGTTAACTAGACCCATTGATTAGAATACCAGTCCCACATTTAGCAGTGTAACTGTTCCTTTCAGTGCATTGATAAGGCAAAGCATGCATCCATGCATTTTCAACGTGTTACACAACGTCCTGTCATGCCCTTCTAATACCCACACTGCCCTGCCTTTTCTCTCCTACATCCTGTTTTCAAGACTGAGCCGCTCATTGTGGCCCTAACAGGATCCTCAGAAGCATTTCAGTTGTGTTTGACAATACCCAGGATTTTAGATTTGAATGACTTTCCAGATAGTTAGGTGTGCTTAATAATACGTTGGGTACATTGCATAGAAATTGTTACAGTGCAAGGTTAATCTCTAATAACACAACAGACATGAATGCTTTTATTTCAACAGTTTTGTTTATGCATTTTTACCTATACAAAAGAACAGCCACATAACTGAAAGCAAGTTAGTGCTAGTGCTGCACTTTTCATCTTGATTGACATTCATTGTCTGTCTCTTTTGTATAAGTTATAATATTTGAATAAGTTACTACACATTCAGTTTGACAAAAATCAATGGCGGGACGAGAATTTTCTTAACTGGTTGCCCCCTCAAAAACGCAGGAGGATTGTACGGGCAGATGACAGTGTAGCTATTATCACTGATGTAATGATGTTATTTCAGGGAGGCTGATTCACAGCAGGAAAACCGAGATGTCGGCTTTGGTCCCTGTGTGTCTGGCTTGGCATTACGATGATGACGGTTTGTTAGCAATCAGACTGAGCTAGCCTGAAGTAGGGCTGCTCGATTATGGCAAAAATCATAATCACGATTATGGTCAATAATTGATATCACGATTATTAAATACGATTATTCATTGACTTTGAAAACATCCATTTATTGAACTTCAAAACAAATACAAATAATAATTTGAACAGTATCTTTTTAACTGTTGATTACCCTGAACATATAATTTAACTGAAAAACCAATACTAAAATAAATGATACATTTATATCTACATTTAAATAAATAATATCAAAATAATAAATACCAATAAACAAATATTCTGGAGCGCACTTCCACAAGCTACTAAACATATATAAATATGATAAATAAAAATAAATTAGACTAAAATAAATTAGATCAAATATGTTGCAACCTAGCAAAGCAAAATAATCGTTTTTTTCGATTATGTTGTTTTCGTAATTGTGGCAGGCCAACATCGTAATTGCGATTAATTGCACAGCCCTAGCCTGAAGATGCATGGATGGGCCTTTCCGTTCTCTCCGATCTCTCCATCTGTATGACCTGAATAACATATCAAGCTGTGGTAATCCAACATGTTTAAAACAATTCACCGCTACTGTTAGGCTTCCGCAGCTCTCCACCTTTTTCCATTGTGGAAACTTGTGCATAAGTCAATGGTTAAGGGATCTGAATTTGCATAATAGATGTTTGGTTGGTTTGTACATAAACCCATACTGTGTTTACATTAGAAGTTCTGGTGTTTGTTCATTTACTAAAAGATTGCAAGGTGAGTGAGGTTCGTGTCATAGTGTGTTTAGTATTTAAGCGCGGTTTAAGCCATGTGTATATAAAGTAATCTCTAAGGCCAGTTAAGGTTGCAAGGCTGTGTGATTTGTTCCCACGGATGCAGGTCTGTGTATTTGAACGTTTTATGAGGAGCACATTCATATAGTGATATGCCACTCCCTACCCTTTCTGTCCCACTGCTTCAAAAACCAATTGGCTTCATGCTCATGATGCGTGCCTTTATGAGCGAGAAAGAGGGGAGAGAAAGAAGGGAGAGAAAGTCAGAGCAGGATGGAGTTAGAGCAAAGAGGACAGGACTAGATTTCCTCCGTTTCTGAAAGACCAACTTAATCAGAACAGCGTCTTAAGGATAACGGAAGCAAGTCCTTCCATTTTCCTTGAATTAGTCAGCATAACTAAACGCATGTGGGGCTTCAGTCTGCATCTCTGTGTCCCTCTGTTCGTCACACTTCCATGGATGTTGCTCATTGACATTAGTGACGGGAAATGACTGTATCAGGGCAGCAGCAGCAGGGTCCCATCATCATGCCTCGTACGGATTTAAAGCTGCCTTTGCTCTGCTTTCGGCGTTGGAGCCCACAGTTATTGCCTGGCCAGCAGCAGTATTATCACTTGAGAGAGTGCACCTTGTGAGACCACGGGACACGGGAGGGAGATGCAGCAGAGGGCGAACTCGGCGTAAGTGGGGCATCAAATCCCCCCGCAACTCTAACTTAGAAACAGCTGACAACTCCTACGTGTCAACTGTTTTTTATTTTTAGGATTCCTAATTCACGTAGTCGATAAAACAAAAACGTGTTGTTCTAAAGGAATATCTGTGATTATGTGTGTGTGCAGATGATGTATTAATATTATGCAAGGAACTTTCTTCTGTGTTATTTCTTCAGCCAACTGTGATCATCTGATTTGTCAGTTGTTATATCACAGGAAATCGATCATGTATATGTTTGTGTTCTTATGTGTTTTGCTTGGAAAAAGTGTTTTCTGGATAGTCGGACCGTTATAATGGTATCATTTGGCTTTTTGATAATGGCCACATTTGTCCTATCTAATATTTTGATACATGAAACAAGGGAGTCAGAAAAAGACATGGTGATGTGTGAGATCAAGACAACGTAATGGAGTGTATAATAAGCTCTATTTCAAAAACGTAGCGCAACGATTAGCCTACTGGGAATTGAATTTGTTTGAAGAAAACACTTTGTTCTCAGAACGCTCTCATGGAAAGCTGGCAAGCTCCGCTGAGGTGCATTGCTAATGTACAATAATGTAATGTTTCATTCATTTTGATACTGATGAGGGCTGACAGTACGTCTGTGGAGATTTTGGAGTACAGCTGCATCCATCAAGCCAGAAGAAGATGAAGAAGAGAGACATGAGCTAGAGCCGAAGAGCTCACCAAAGAGCTTAATAAGACACAGACAGAATGACAGAGAGACAAGGTCCAACTCACTCAAATCACAGAAGTCTGTGTCTGTCCTGTTAGTCTCATTTCCCCTGGAGACTAGGGTTCTTTATGGCATCTGGTAACAATAAGCTGTACATTAATAGGATGGCTATGGGACACAGATAGTAGAACAGCTTACCTGAAATAAAAGGGATATCATTTTAGAATTTTTACAGCAGTTAAATAAATTAAACTGCTTGTGTAATTAATTTACCAAGGCTGCTTGAATGGTTACCCGAGTACAAGTACACAGATATCTAAACACTTGGCGTCTTTAGCCTGCCATTGTACTACTCTGTACTACTTTGAGCAATGATGACGCACTACGCCCCAGAGAACTTGAATATCTTTTAGTTTTTAATCAGATCAGTCTATTGATGTTATTCCCAGAGACTGTTTATGGTAATTCGTCCTCTGGGCAGTATACAAAAGGTGTATGGGGTAATTGTGTCTTTTGGCGCATTTCCACTGCAGGGCCTCGCACAGCTTAGTTACGGTATAGTTAGGCCTTGGTAGGCCAGGCTTACTTTATGCTGCGTTTCCATTACAGTTTAGGAACTGGGGCAGTAACTATAGTAACGCAGTGTAGGCGGAGCCGTGACGTTATCTTCAATGCGAAACACAAAACCAACATCAGCCGTTAGCTGTTAGCACTCAGAGCTCAGAGCTCACAGCTCCTCATATCTGTTCAGAAACTAGACAAAAGTTAAACCGTTGTTGTGAGTGTGGACGGTCGGAGCATATACAACGTTAGCTTAGCCGATCTCCATTCAGAAAACACGCATTTTAAAAGGTTCTTCGCCTGCCGTTAGGGGTGCATACCGGTTCCCGGTATTACCGAAATACCGGTTATTGGTGGCTACGGTATATCGTACCGAAATCAGATCCGGTTTTCGATACTTTTTTTTTTTATAATTTTTTTTTTATTTATTTTTTTTATATAAAAGTGAGGCATAATATCCTTAAACTTGTGCCCAAACCGTCGGAATTACGATGTCAATTTCGCAGTGAAACTCCTCAACCAAGTCACTTTTGAAAATCTAAAGTGTGGCTGCATATGACTGCCAGTCTGAATGGTGGGGTCTGTAACCACTGCCAGTCTGAATGGTGGGGTCTGTAACCACTGCAAGAAGTTTATTTCTGGGAAAGGTGGCAACACATCCAATCTCCAACCAATGCTGTCTCGTATGGCAACCAAGTACCTTTGTGTTCAGGGAAGCAGCGTGCCAAGCGAGAGAGTGTTCAGTTTAGCAGGTGATACCCTACGCTGTGAAAGGGCCCGTTTGGATCCAGAGAGCAGATATGCTCATCTTCTTGAAGATGAATGCACAAAACTGAACTGTGATGGGATTTGTTTTCTTTCATCAGGCAAATGTTGATTTTAAGGATGCTATTTGTTTTATGTGCAATGCCGAGATCTCATGATCCTTTATGTGTTCTCTGGTCAGTCGAATCTCAGGTTGAATATTGATTATACTGGTGCTATTTTATTTTTCCATTGACAAGATGTACTATTCCCGCCTGATGGTTGTTATAAATGATATTGCAGAATCAGTTTTTTTTCATAGATAACGTGTTTTTCATTGTTTGTTCAGTACTAAAAGGTCCAAGTCCCACAATTGAATTTAATATTCATTTGACATGTTAACTATATAATAAAGCGCTTCATGGGAGTAATTGCGGGA
Source organism: Trematomus bernacchii (assembly GCF_902827165.1). Taxonomy (NCBI): domain Eukaryota; kingdom Metazoa; phylum Chordata; class Actinopteri; order Perciformes; family Nototheniidae; genus Trematomus; species Trematomus bernacchii. The sequence continues at coordinate 620,339 of NW_022988043.1, forward strand.
TGATAAAATGTTTCCCTTATGCAACATGAAAGTATCACGATATGTATCGGTTGAGTATCGGTATCGTTCAGTGGTATCGGTATCGTAAAAAAGTCAACGATATGCATCCCTACCTGCCGTCTGTCTGCAGACTTGTCAAAGCATTCATTCATGGTTTTTACTAATCGGTATCAGTATGTTGTTACTTCGGCATCATTTTCAAACGTGTATTACAATTAAATCACGGTCAAATATGTTCATTTTGTTGTAGTTGTAGCCCCCTAGCCAGCGATTCTCTCACTAGTTTAGCATATTCAGCCCGGTTGTTGGCCCGGAAAGAACCTGGATTTTGGAGAGCCAGAAAAACTGTGAAACAGTACCCGTTAGCCGGAACTACCCCTAGTGGAAACGCAACAAAAAACGGGCCGGGTTTGGCACGGCACGCTTAAACCGCGCTACGCGCTGCAGTGGAAATGCGCCATTTCATTGCCGTCTAAAACTCACATCACATACATCAGGGAAACAAGAATTGCTGTCTAATGCTATTTATCCTTGAATTTATTTGTAATGCCAAATGTATATTACTCAATGAAACATGTTTGTTTCTTAATTAACATCAATTGCATACATGCACGATATGCCTTCACATATTATTCTCCTCTGCTGATACAGCACAAACTAGAAGGGGCACACAGAGAGCCTGGAATAAAACTACTTCATTTAACAGTTGTAGAATTAAAGAAATGTATATTTAATATTGATCTGAGTATTGTACTTTTATAATGCACAAAACTAAACTGGTCAATCTGTAAAGTTGTCTTTGGCTTCATGGTGCCACAGGTTGTCCTTTCCAAATCAAAAGCTATAAAACGTAAGATAACCACAGTGAGGGTTTACAGGCTCAACACTACAGGCATAATCTACAAACAGTATGTCACTTCCGTCTCGTCAGAGCTCTTGTGATGCAATATTTGTAAGACGTTCAGCCTTAAAATATAGCCAGAAGGATTGTAAACACAATGAATCATGCTACCATGCTTACTGGAGCCTAAGCCCTATATTTTTGGCATCTTGCCTAAACTCACTAGGCTTGGGCATGTTCAATTTCAGCAACGCACAGTATATTGTTCCTGACAGCATGACACAATTAGCCATTCTATGCGTAAAACTTAACCAAGTCACTCATAAACTGGAGCAGCGGAAAGTATCGCCTTAAGCCCATTTTTCATGAAGGAATGACTAAATGTGTGTTTGGTGTGAAAGTAAAGTTCAGGATGTGATTGTTGGAGCGGTGAATGATGACATTTTGGTGGACTCCCTCTGCTTTGAAACATATTTTGTTGTTGAATCATTAACAGGTAGTTGTGATTGTGTAATTTGCCATGCTTTGAGCTCCCACAATACCATGCACAGGATCAGTGCACACTTAATAGGTATCGAGTCCTATCAGTTGTCTTGTTTTAGTTGACTCTGAGGTGACTGGGTGCAGAGAGAGATTAACGCTGAGAGGAGAGATCCAGGACTTCAGAGTGCTGCTGGCATGTTCTGACATGACGGGGCATTCCTCAAGCTGATTGTATCATTGTGTCCTATCACCACTGTCATGGCTTATGCTCAGAGCCTGTTTATCATAGCACCCTTCCTGAGTAGTTTCTCACTAACATCCCACATCATCATGGACAGTGGCATTTCAAAATTGCAAATTATATAACTCATACATACAACTGCAGTTAACTTGATTTAATTTGGATAGATAGATAGGTGATTGGTGTAATGGACAGTGCAAAGCATATACTGTTTCACAAATTAGATTGATGGTGAATGAAATTAACCAGGCTACATAAGTAATGCAGATGTCCTCAAGGCGAAATAAAACAACAAATCCACATGGCTGAGGTTTTACCGTTACTAAAGATGGCTATACAATTGGTGCAATGAATAGCAACTCAAAACCAAAAAACGTCTAGCATGTAAACATGTGCAGAATATTGATAATCGATACTGGATTGAAATACACCTGAAAAACAACTGACTTTTGCAGTTTTTAACATCCGCTTGGTTTACTAACAGCTAAATGAATTGCATAACGGCACTTGTATTTCACTCTCTCTGTATATCCATAGAGTAGGAGGGCGATTTAGTCATTACTAGATGCCAACAAGCTTTTAACACTTCTGTCTAAAGCCTCAAGAGCTTTACAAGGGAGAAATGAAAGGTAACAGACAAATATAGTAATATAGCAATTCTTATCATCTCATTTGAAAACTCACCTGTTGCTAAGCTCTGCAAAACCCCAACAGGGAAGCTCTCTTGAAACCCTGCACTGGAACAAAGCACTGTTTTGTAATGACTCCTGGCTTCAAGGCATTATGCAAAACAATATCATTTTTCATCCACATAAAGAAGTCGCTCTGAATTTCTATGGTGGCAAAGCAATAAAAATGAAAGACTTCTGCTTGAATAGTCCCTGCATTGCTCAGCAGTCTGCAATATCACATTCTGATAACTAATCACTTTATTACCCCTCAGCCATATATCAAAGGCAACATTCAGGGAAGGGTTACACATGTACTTTAACATTTCAGATCTTTGAACCATTTAGAGATAAAAGAGAGATAAACTTAAACAGCAGGTTATAACAACGGTATCAATGCATTTATAGATGCTGGTTGTAAAACTATACATTGATATCTTTTGGTACACCTGGCTTTAGTCCTGCTTAGGGTTGCAAAATTCCGGGAATTTTCAAAGATGGAAACTTTCCATGGGAATAAACTGGAATTTATGGGAATTAACGGGGAATTTTCTAAATTGAAGGTTGGCTCTTCATAGGGAACTTAAATATAGTTGGGGAAAGTATATTAGCATAATCTTGACTAAAACAAACAGATGCCATTCAAGAACACTTGAATATCCATGCCATTCCTCAATCACATGCACATAGCACACTGCTTACTGCATGGCTATTGAGACCACACCCCCTACAGGCACTGTGCATTCCTCCATCACATGCACATAGCACACTGCTTACTGCATGGCTATTGAGACCACACCCCCTACAGGCACTGTGCATTCCTCCATCACATGCACAGATGATTTATTGTGGGGATCTTTGGATGGGGGGTGCATTTTTGTTCATTTTTGAATGAGTGGGGTTGGGGGGATGAGTAATATTTAACTCAACATTCATGTTTTTGTTCTTCAATGAAACAAATGATTGTTCAATAAAATAATTAAAACTCGTTCTGTTCTACTTACAAATAAATCTGTTGAAATGTCATGTTTTTTTAATTGTATCATTTTGCATGGATGTTTTCTTATGACAAAACTAAATGTTTATATTTATGCTTGGATATGATACAATTCGATTACATTACCCTCAATTCCCAGTTAGTTCCCATCAATTCCCATAATTCCCATGGAAAGTTTACAATATGGAATATTTCCAAAATTCCCCAGCTTAACTTCTCATGGACATTTACCGGAAACTTACCGGAAATGTTCCGCCTCTTTGCAACCCTAGTCCTGCTAGGTCTGCTGCTGTGCTTTCTTTTGTAGAATGACGTCTAAAGGGATTTTCTAATTTCTTTACCCTTTTCACTTATCTTGATGACAGAGCAAAGGCAGATGATCATGACTTATCATTATGCATTTTTGGTGGAAATCACATTCACAGCTAAAAATGTAAATGCACAAAGTACTAAAATGTGTTGACGCAAAACAATGGTCTAAGATATTTCACACCTCTGCCTTAGCTGTTGTGTTTCTTCCAGTCTTGCACTTTAAACCTTCCTGTACTTAAAGGGGACCTATCATGCAAAATGCACTTTTGTACGTCTTTTATACATGAATATGTGTCCCCGGTGTTCCAGGGAACTCACCAAGTGTCAGAAAACACAACCCTCTCTATTTTCCTCCATACCCAAATCTCTAAAAAAGGGGCTGCAACGGATCTGATAAAAACTGATCCAGATTTGAACACTATGCCAACGTCAGGACGGTGGCACTACGGCTATTGGGCCAACTCCACCAATCAGGAGGAGACAGCCACGGCCATTGCCGTTCGAAAGCGCTGGAGACGCTGTAGTACATATGCCAGGCCTGTAAGTGGCGCTGTAGTCTGCCACAAAAGCCGCGAAGAAGACTTGGTTACCATGGTTACCCTTCTGTTTATTCTCCGCTGTGGCTTTCTTTCTCCCTCCCCGAGGCAAGCGTTTGCTCCCGCTGCAATGCAATCCCTCCCCGTCGAGGCAAGCACTGTAATTCTCTCCGGTTAATAGCAGATGACAAACACCCACCTCTCCGCCTCTTCCAAGGAACGAGGGGACCGTGCGGCAGAGTTTCAGTTTCAGTTTGTTTCGCCGGTCAAGATGTCCGTTAAAGTTTAAATCTTCCGGACAAAATTAGAAAAGTGCCGGTCAAATGTCTTCTTTGTTATTTATTGAGCTTTAAAACAAATGAATAACGACTCTATATAATAAAACACGGAGGACGGAGATCTCTTTTTCTCCCCCTCTTCTGACAGCCCAGCAGCTGATCAGAGCACGTCTCCCCTCTCCTGCAGGGGGGCGTGGTCAGCAGAATCAGACCCGTAGACAGCAAACAGCACATAGAGCGAAATGAGGCATGGCTAAAATGCATGATCTGTTTGGTATTTTGAAAACAGAAACGTATAAATATACCTTATATAGGTATGGCCCTACAATATATCATTTAAATATAGCATGATAGGTTTCCTTTAAGTTAACACACTTGGTTTGACTTACAATATGTGTGGTGGATAGCTCTTCCTGTGTGATGGTGAACGGCACACGTTATTGTTTTAATAAGGGTTTTGTCTGTACCTTTACAGCCCAAAATAGGGAGCTGATGCCGTTGTTTGACGTATGTTCCACAGCCGAGCCCACAGCAGCAGGCTGTCTGGCAGCAGGCTGCCCCTCCGCAGGGACTTTATCAGTTTGAATCAACATTTGCTGCATTAGCATAACTTCCATCATAAAGTGCATGACTGAAACAGAAGAAGTTTCAAGTATTTTTATGTCAGAACAGTAGAATGAGCCTTTTTTCAGAATTTGGCTCATTTGTGTACAAACCAGTGTTTCCCTTACATGTGTTGGTGTTTTTGGTTGGTAATAGGTGCCTGTTTGCACAAAGAAAACGTTTGGAAAGTTGTTCTTGCCCTGTAATTTTGGTACATGCACGACAAAGATACCTATTACCCACTATATTGAGTCATTTATGTGCAGCAGCAGCTGTCGTGTTGTCTGGTTGGTGCAGAGTTCAGATCTGCGTATTTGCCTCGTAGGGCACATGGTGTGTTTTTTATACTGTCATTTATCACAATAATGATATAAACAAATAATTGTTTAGTGAAACAATTTATTGCATATAAAGGATACAACACGGCCGACACTAGCTGCTCACTCGGGTTAGTTGTTTCGAATGGCACAAAGCAATGGAAAACGGAAACAGTTTTTCACATGTGTTTAATGTTGTGTTGTGGCTAGTTCTGACTGAAAAAGGTTTTTGTAGACGTAGTGGTTTGAGCCTTCCTTGGTTTGTGGTTGAGGATTAGAGCCAGTAGGAGTTGTTATCCCAAATATCTAGTTTTTAGTGCTTTTAATGTCACATTACACATGGTTTTCTGGGTCATATGTAATTGTGTATTTTCCCAGTCCTTTACAGTGTGCTAGGGCCGACTCTCCAACTGCCCTCATTCGCCCTCTTCACTTCTCTTATCACCCAAATCCCCCCTAAGCCCCCTCATGGACCCTTAACTCTCCCCTCCTCTTTGGCAATCCTTCTCCAGCTCGCTCCATGATAGCAGACTTCACCACATTTTTTTTTTTTTTTTTTTTTTTTACAAGTAGAGACCTCTAGAACCAGATGGGAGATCTTAAGGTCTCCTGTGGTGAGAGCGACTGCAGCGCCTCATTCATCTTCTTTAACGCTGGATGTTTTTTCAGTAGCTGCCTTCCGCTTCGAGAGGCACCAGTGGCCTAAATTTGGAAAAAGCGTGTTAATTTTGTACCCCAGCTGGCCGGGCCCAGTTAGGTTCACCTGCTAAAATGTTAACCAGTGTTGTTCCTGTGGCTTCTGTTTAATTCAGGAAGTAGAACGATTTAATGGTGTGCTAGAAACTCAAAAATAAAAGCTTTTGGATATCCATTTTTTTAAGAACAGGCCTACATGAGAGATTCATGTCTAATATTTATTTTATTTTCCATCTATCAATGTGTTGGATTGATCATTGACTTTTTGACTTACTGCCTTGCAAAATCTTTTCTGAAAATAAGGATTCAAAAATATGCGTATATGATTAGAGAAGAAATATATTAAGAAGAACGAAAAAACAACTGGTTGAAGATCCATGTTTGTTAATGTATTGTTTTGTGATTGCTCTCTTATACAATTACATGTTTGGTTATTTCTGAAAATACTTCTGTGGAAAATAATTACGTGGTTCTATATCTTTAGAAAGATGTTTGATCTATATTGTTTGTCGCCCCTCCTCTAATTCTTTCCTTCTGCTCTGTCTCAGGTGGTACCATGGCAAGCTAGACCGAAACATCGCTGAGGAGCGGCTGCGCCAGGCCCGGAGCCCCGGCAGCTACCTCATCAGGGAGAGCGACCGCCGGCCCGGTTCCTTCGTCCTGTCGTTCCTCAGCGTGACCAACGTGGTCAACCATTTCAGGTAAGGCAGCACTGTGTGAATCTGCAGCGAGAGCTTTCTTAAAAGCCTTAAGGCCCGGACACACCAAGCCGATTTTGGCCATCGGTGGGCGTCAGGCCGACGATGAGCGTCGACACGCCCTACTCAGATTGGTGTGTCCCGCACCGTCGTGTCTTTTCAGCCGTGCCGATGCCTTTTCGGCCGAAAATGACTCGGCGGGCAGTCGGCAAAGGAAATCACTCTGATTGGCTGTTCAGCTAGCGAATCAGTGCATGAGAAGCGAAACGGAAGTGAGGGACCCAAACAAACTATTAAGAAGGCAAATCTGAGATTTCATTTAACTCCAGCTCTCGACACAGGTTCGGGAAAGCCCCTTGAGCTTCTCGCTGTAGAGTGAAAATGGAACGCACATGCTATTTATTGTTTGTTTATATCACGCAGTCTGTTCTTCTTCTCTCGGTTATCACGCAGTCTGTCTTCCGGTTGTTGCCTCTTTTGAATGACGAATACACTCTACCGACGCCTGCTGGTAAGGAGAGTTATTACCACTCACGCATGCGCAGTTCGTACGTGCTTCTTGGCCGTCGGCTGAAGTCTTTGCGGTGTGTCCCAGTGCGACACATGGCCAAAACGCAGAGACGCAACAGTCGGGGTCCGTCTGTGTCAGTTCTTTGGTGTCAGCTTGGTGTGTCCGGGCCTTTAGGGAGAAGTGTCTTTTTTTTTCATTTACACATTCAGGTGGTGGTTGCAAATAATTTAGCATGGTGGAAGTTTTTTTTCAACAGATGTAACCTGATCTGACTTGGCCTACACAACGCTTAAAGTGTGTGTTTTTTATATCAATTCCTACTTTTATTTACTGCAAACCAAAATATATTTTTTTTATACTTTATTTTGAATTACAAATAAAGCAAAGACATACACAATATACAGTAAGTAGGTACCCGAAACCTTGACATGGCGTACAAGAGAAAAAAAAATTCCTGAGAATAGTCTAAAGCTGCCAGTCGACAGCATCGTAGACATAAACAAAAAGGCCAAGGGTAACCCACTACCAAAAAAAGAAACTACCGAAAGGAGGAAAAGAGAAAACAAAAAATAACTGGGGATGGATTGTCAAACATCAGACAAAATTAAGAATTACGCAGTCTTTACAGAGTAAGTAAAATACAAGCATCTTTTTTCCATTTACACATTCAGGTGGTGGTTGCAAATAATTTAGCATGGTGGAAGTTTTTCTCCAGAGATGTAACCTGACCTGACTTGGCCAACACAATTGATTACAACGTTATATAGTATCTACTATACTACTATACTATATAATAGTGCATCTCACAAAGCTCAGGCAGTATGCCTCCCTCAAGTAGTGGATAAGGAGGACTACAGAAGTTGTGTATTACCTGCTAACCTATAGTATAGGGCAGAAAGCCTCAGACACTGCAGTGAGAGATCAATATGGGCTCAGAACAGTCTCATAATACACACATGCACACAGAAGGATTCACACTTGTATTTCATGATCCGCCAAAGGATTCACACTTGTGTTTCATGATCCGCAAAAGGATTCACACTTGTGTTTCCGGATCCACACTTGTGTTTTTCAATGCACACACAAATGTGTTCCGTTTCATATACATGTAAATAAAATCCAAATACAGAAAAAAGTTTTACATATGTATTTTTGATCCTCACATATTTTTTTTCCATTTAAATCCCCTGCACCTACAAACACAAACCGCTTTCTGTGCATGGATCGCTGTGCATTCGTGTGTGGGTTTTTTGAGACTCCCCTGACGGTCACCCGATTCGTACTTGTAATTTTTTCTATATATAGCCAATCAGATGTCTCCTTCATTCTAAGCCAATCACATGAGCGCGTCCCCACGAGGGTATGATTTATTGCGTTCACTTCATGACACTTCATATACGCATTTTGCGCTGTCCGGAGCAGGGTTTCCGCGGACAGAATTTATTTTACCGGACAAATTTGAAACTTACCGGTCATGTTTCAATAATAATAATAATAAGAAGAAGAAGAATTGTGTAGCAGAGTTTCCGTTAGCAGGTAATTACCGGACTATGACCGGATATGGCTAATAACACGGGAGTAAGGATCATCTCTTTTTTCCTCTCTCCCTCCCTCTCTCCTGACAGCCCGTCAGTTTCTCATGCAGCTCGCGAAAACTTCACTCGCTTTTATGTCCATATCGATCAGATCCAGCTCTCATGATCGGCCTTTATAGAGAGCACCGATCAAACTATTAAGAGTGAATATCGGCCGATAATGACCGGCGGGGCTCCCCCCCGTTGACAGCTCACTGTCTAGCACTGGCTTCGTAGTGCACTGATCGATTAGGCTAAGCTAACCTGAAGCTGCTCCGTCCACACTCACAACAACTTCATACAGACATAAATAAAGCAGCTGTATTCGCCATACAGGAAACACACATTTAAAACGGTTTTGCCTGCCGTTTTTGTGTACACAAGCATTCATTAATGGTTCGGAAAGTGGCACTGTACCTTAATAATATAAAGGCTTGTATTTGCGTGCATTTCCTGCTCGGAAACTGGCAATGTACTGAGAGTGGAAGTGTCCTGAGATTCAGGCAGGCTCCATGGACCTGTCAGCTCCGGACAGCGCAAAATGTGTACATGAAGCGCTACGTCATGAACGCAAGAAATCTACCCTTGTGGGGGCGCGCTCATGTGATTGGCTTAGAATTGAGGAGACATCTGATTGGCTATAGATAGAAAAAATTACAAGTACGAATCGGGTGACCGTCAGGGGAGTCTCAAAAAACCCACACACGAATGCACAGCGATCCATGCACAGAAAGCGGTTTGTGTTTGTAGGTGCAGCGGTTTTAAACGGAAAAAATACATATGTAAAACTTTTTTCTGTATTTTGATTTTATTTACATGTATATGAAACGGAACACATTTGTGTGTGCATTGAAAAACACAAGTGTGGATCATGAAATACAAGTGTGAATCCTTTTGCGGATCATGAAATACAAGTGTGAATCCTTATGTGTGCATGTGTGTATTATGAGACTGTTCTGAGCCCATAGATCAACCTCAAAGATGAGCCGATACTGAAGTGAGAATGTTGAGGCTTGGAAAGTGGTTTCATGCCATTGTTGACCACATCAGCCTATTTTATCACTGTCATTTCATACAGATGTTTTTATATTGCATATCAACTTGGTCTGCGTAAACCCATGACTCCGTTTGCTTGTGTGTGTTATGCGGAAGAATTTTGTGCGTGGGTGGACATGAAGTAAAAGAATGAAGACGGCAGACTTGTCTAGCAACAATATCCTACGCTATTCAACAGTTTTATAGTCAATAAAACAAATCAGATTACACATTACAATCCGTCCTCTTCTTCAAGTGATATGTTTAAGTCAGTGTGAGAATACATTCACCCTGCAGCTGAAAACACACAAAGGGCGAACAATCTGGCAACCTCTACCTCTGGCTTCCTTGTAGATTATTTCCCTAGCCACACGGTGACGAAACGGGTCGTATCCGCTACAGTTCTCTATCTTATAGACGGTTCGGCCACACAGGGCCGACAGGGAAACGCGGATAACGATAACGGGTCCCAAGGTGGGTAGATCTGCGGACGCAACACTCTGGGGGGCCAAACGGCTCCGTGTCTACGCCCTATACGATCATTTCCTGATAACGAAAATAGTGACGGGCTGTCAGGAGAGGGGGAGGAAAAGAGAGACTCCGTGTATTATTCTTATATTATCATATATATAAGTCGGCCCAGACACTAGGGGTTTTTAAATCCTCACTAAAGACACACTTCTTCTCTCTGGCCTTCTAGTCAGAGCGGAGCATGACACCTGACTATTCCCTGTGTTTTTGTTTTTTATATTTCTGTTGTAAATTATTGTCTTTTACGGTGATTGTAGTAATGTGTTTTTATTACATGTACAGCACTTTGGCTCGACCAAAAATCGCTTTTAAATGTGCTATATAAATAAAACTCGATTTGATTTGATCATATAGAGTCGTTATTCATTTGTTTTAAACAAAGAAGACCTTTGACCGGCACTTTTATAATTTTGTCCGGAAGATTTAAACTTTAACGGACATGTTGACCGGCGGGTCAAGCGGTCTCGTGTGGAAGGACACGTTTCTGGTGCCTATTGCGTGTGGATGGAAGACTTTTTTGATATCGAATTCGGTTTGTTTTCGTTTCCGTGTGGCTAGGACCTGAATGTGATAAACGTGTACGTTTCAATAAGCAGAGAAACACATTTTGCATTTACAGGTTTCCAATGTGTGTATTTCATACTAACTGTAAGCGCTTGGGGACATAATGCAGGCGTGTGATAGAAGCTAATCTATTAGCCCATAGCTGTCCAGGCCATTGTTTCAATTTTGGACATTGAAATATCTTTTTTTCAAACATACCGCCCTTCATTGTGTAAATGCATGTTTATATAGAATATGAAGGTTATTTTATTTCTAAAGCTTGTGTTCTTTATGGTAGCACTCTTTAAAGACTGTTTGTGCTTTTGAGAAATCTCCGACAATTTCTCCAAAAAAAAAGCACTTCTCTAATGAACTAACAATGACACCATCTCCTTCACTCTCATTGGTTTAGTGTTAACCCATGATGTCATTGAGGATGAATGAGGGAGCGCTATTGTAAGGGGAATCATGAACATAAGGTTAATTGCGTGACATCTACACTGCAAAAGGTCGATGTCTTTAGAAGCAGCAAATGAGTAATCGCACAAGTGCATTTATTATAAACCCTCAATCAGAGATCCACTCAACTGATGAGCAGAGAATTAGGATTAGTGGCTCTGCAACAGGATGTGGTTTAGAGGAGTACTTTCATGAAACCATTGTAATCATTCACTGAAGTTATTTTCAGTCACAAATGACAAATAGCATTGTTGGATTAAACGGGAAAGCCTCTATCGCTCTCTGTTATCTCACTGTCTGAAATCCTCTTTAGACATATACTATCTATTTTCGGACGTTTAATGATTGTGGCACAGTTGCTGTTATATCTTTGATGTGCTATGTTGTATATGCAGTGTAGGAACAATAATGAAAAACAATTTTGACACAGCAGTCAAGAGAGATTATTTCACCGTCAAATAAATACAAGTTGAACATTTTATATTTCCCTCGCTGCTCGGTGATTAAATAACCGCTGTCTTTTATCTTTGATGTGTTTTCTCTCAACAGGATAATTGCCATGTGTGGGGACTATTACATTGGTGGGCGGCGGTTCTCTTCTCTCTCAGACCTGATTGGTTACTACAGCTATGTGTCTTGCCTGCTAAAAGGAGAGAAACTGCTATCACCAGTGGCGCCCCCAGAGGTGAGACTGACTCCATGGCTGGGCGTATTCAATAATTAAAAATACTACATTTAATTAATTCTGGCATGTTTTAAAATGTTCCTCCATTCCCCTACAATATTTATACATATTTTCAATACTTGTTTGACATGACATAACTAGATTTTTGCTCTTTTTTCTCAATGTAGCTGTTTTTTAAATGAAATATTGCAATACACCCTGTTTTAAGTACTATAAGATTAAGCGTGTTAGTGTCTTGTGTATTGTTAAATGGCATATGAAATAACTTTTTTAAGAGACCTACCAAAACTAAATTGAAATGTAAATGCCAAAAGCTGCTGATAAAATATTTCAGAGTTGAAAGATGAGTGGGAAAAATTACCATTTTAGTTAAAGTAAAGTCAACCTCAAGTCCTTTATTCAGCCAGCTCAATGTGCAAGGGATTATTTTCCCATCTTCCATATCCCCTTCTTCTTTTACCTTCAGGCAGTATCGGAAGTGTTTAAAGCAAAGCACAAGCTCATGCTAATTACCTTTTTCAGTGGAGTGTGATATCTCCCTGAGGGGGTTGTAGTAGAATACTTGAATTTGTGGAATAATTACGGGGTTTAACATGGATGTGGTTTCAGAAGGTCATGGTTAGAGTGAGAGTTGTATTCTTTGTGTGCATGTTTCCACAGCCTGTAGAAGACAGGAGGAGAGTCAGGGCCATACTTCCTTACACCAAAGTGCCAGATACTGATGAGATCAGGTAATTATCTTTGTGACTATGTAACTGTACATAAGAGACCTATTGTTAAACCTATAGTAGTACAACGTTTTCTCTTCTCTTACGTAAAAGTACTCTCATAAACATGATCCATGTCTGAGACACAGACAGCCTTGGGGATTTCATGGGCTTAAAAATATATAATTTGATTGTATTGCTCTCAAAGAGCAGCCTAGTTCACTTATTGTATTGGCATGTCACAGGCCTGCTCGTCCCCTCACAGCAGCCTGGAAAGCACATCATCTGACTTGTTAAAGAAAGCCAGTCTTGTCCCTGTTATTAAGCTACAGTAGGCACACTTACTGATGACCCCAGCTATCCCTGATTTCCTAAATGTGATCAACATCTGTCTGAAGTCAACCTCAACCCTCTGTCTGCCAGCGAGGCCACTGGCTTAACCCAGTATTCAGACATGCAATATTTACCTCAAATGTTATAAGTCTGAGGAGACACCTGCTGGTAATGCTCTGGTATTACACTGGAAACTAAATAACTCGACTTGCAGTTTCTTTCTCTCACATTATACAGATAACAATGCTTTGAGATGAATTGAGGTTATAGTTTAACAACCGATCGATAGCAGATTTTACAGTGTGTTTCACTACTCTTTATTTTTCCTTTTTTCCTACAATCTGTCATCATGTTATCCTTTTGTCTTAATGGCCATTTTGATTCAATGATATCTTCAGCTTCCTGAAAGGGGACATGTTTATTGTTCACAATGAACTGGATGATGGCTGGATGTGGGTGACCAATGTTCGCACAGAGGAGCAGGGCCTCATCGTGGAGGATCTGGTGGAAGAGGTGGTAAGTACAGCACAAGGTTTCAAATGTATTGTAAATTAAACTCAGTGCTTCAAAAGAAACCAATGTGAGGTCACAATTGATCATACCAGAGTGCCATTAGCAGAGCACCCATGGTAGTGCTATGTTATACGAGTATACAAAATAACAGTCCATAGTCGTCACAAACAATAAAGTTATTAGTCCTTTTGATTTTGTTTCATGACAAATGTCTGTTTCTGATATTCTTCTAGGGCCGGGAGGAGGATCCACATGAGGGAAAAGCGTAAGTTATTATACTCTGATTTCACTTTTCTCTGCTTTATATCTGATAGCAGAACAGCAATGTGTTTTGCTATATTTATACTTTTAAATAACATATCATTACAGGATAATATCCACCATGTGAGATCAGCCTTGTTGTTTGCCTGTATTCTCCCAACATATTTTTGTTTTGTCATTAAGAATAGCATAACGGCACATTATTCACAGCAAGTTCTTATTGTTTCCTAACCGACCATGTCCTTCAGCTTTGGCAAGTCTTAAAGTTTGACAGAGTTATTGATTCAACCCTGAGAGAGGATAGGAGCTCTAGATTCAAGTCTGGCCACATCTAAGCGTTTCCTTCTTTTAACCCTTTGGACAATAGATGGGACATAAATGGGAACGCGTATGTTTGGAGAGCCTAATTCATTATTTCATTCAAATGAATGAAGTGAACATCAGATAGTCGTTTTACTTAGATGAAATCCCCCAACAGTGATGTCAGTATTTTAAGATTTGTGTTTAGAGATGGTGTTGATGCAATAGCCTCTACTGGAAGTCTGCATTTTGTTGACTAAACTACATTTTGAATGTTATTGTATCTCTCAAACAGATGGTATCACGGAAAGATCACCAAGCAAGAGGCCTACAACCTGCTGATGACAGGTATCATTCCTCTGTGCCTTTCATTACCAAACATTGTTAATCACTTGTGACAATATTGTGTATTCTATTTGTCAGAAAAGAGTTGTGAACGTCAAAGTCCATTTATCTAAATATTTAGCTGAGCAGCAGTAAAAACCTTTCTCCCTCGCTCTGATCCCCCCCCCCCCCTCCCCTCTCCCCTCTCATTTCATAGTTGGCCAGGTGTGCAGTTTTCTGGTCCGACCGTCAGACAACACACCTGGGGACTACTCGCTCTTTTTTCGCACCAATGAAAACATCCAAAGGTTTAAGATCTCCCCCACCCCCAACAATCAGTACATGATGGGGGGGAGGTACTACAACAGGTACGTCCCGCATTGTGCCTGCCTCCAGCGGCCTTTACAACAGAATAACATGATATGCTGACGGTTGCATTTTGACTTGTTACTGATGTGCTGCATCATGTATTCTGTCGCTCTCCCATTGGCAGTGTTGGTGACATTATCGAGCATTACAAGAAAGAGCAGATTGTCGAGGGCTACAACCTGAAAGAGCCCGTTTCAGTGCAGGTACGTTCAAAGATACAAATGATATGTATTCTTAATGGGGATACATTTGACAATTTAGCGGTGTCATGTGCTCTTAAATGCTCCTACCTTTTCTGCCATCCAAAGTATCCAAATATTGATCTCAGCAGAGACCAGTGTGGGCCAGAGTCCTGCATCGGGTCGGGTACCCGCGGGCATAATCATAACCTCTGCAGCGCATCAATCTGCTGCTGAGCACGCCACATTCGAAATGGCTGAGGTGAAGGCGGAGCTCGGAGAATACAGCATTTTCAATAACACTTCCTCAAGAGCGAAATCCAATGTCTGGGAGGCTTTTGGTGTCCTCCTAGATGGAGAAAATAACCAACATCCCACGCTTTTTGGGCAAATATGCAACTGCGTGTGTTAATAATTGCACATTTTCACTGCTCATATAGGATATGCGGGTTCGGGTCGGTTTGCGGATCTTGTGACGACGGGTCGGGTCGGTTTGCGGAACTAATTAGCAATATGTGCGGGTGGCGGGGCGGGTTCGGTATTGCACGTCGCGGGTGTGGGGTGGGAGCGGGTCTTGAAAATCAGACCCATGCAGGACTCTGGTGTGGGCAAAGAGTAATAGTTGAACACCACTGAACTGTAAATGTATATTCTGAAGAACATATTGCATCAAACATTTTCATGTTCATTTTATAGCACTTAAAGAAGTTAAAGCAAGGTAAGATTGGAAGGGAATTGATATGATGGTTGTGTGATGGCTTGATTTGTTTTCGTTTTGACTGTAGAACCAAGAACAAGTTCTTTCTGACACAGTGGATGGGAGAGAGATTTATAACACTATCAGACGGAAAACAAAAGATGCTTTCTACAAAAACATTGTCAAGAAAGGCTACCTCCAGTTCAACAAAGGTATTTGTAACATCTGTGTTGTATAGCCCATCAGTAGCTGCTTGTCATATCATCAAAAACATTACTCTGTCTCTTGTGGTCATGTCATTCAGGATCTACCATTATAATAAACGTATATTTGGTTCCTCTCACCTTCAGGCAAAGGCAAACGATGGAAGAACCTTTACTTCATCCTGGAGGGGAACGATGCTCAGCTCATCTACTTTGAGAGCGAGAAGAGAGCGACCAAACCAAAAGGGCTGATCGACCTGAGCGTGTGCTCCGTGTACGGTGTGCATGACAGTCTGTTTGGCAGGTGAGGTGTCAGAATATTGAGCTTGGTCTAATTCAGTGACTTTGGCAAGCTATTTCTTAAAAATGAAGCAACATACAGTACAAAGTAATTTAATATATTCTCTTCTATTCCACCTACAGGCCACACTGTTTCCAGATTGTTGTCCAGCACTTTAGTGAAGAACAGTACATATTCTACTTTGCGGGAGATGTTCCAGAGCAGGCACAGGTAAGGAGCACTGCGCTAACATCGATAACTGTCTCAATTAACAGGGTATTTTTGTCCAAATGGTGGGTTAAAAAAGACACAAAAGAAATGTTCTGCACAAACTGCTGCTTTCTCAGATACAGGAGGCCACTGGACAGTGATGTTCAGTTGTAATAAAGACCTATATGTGTGAAAGAGAACCTGTTGTTTTATTTCTCATCAAACGAACGAGTACAAACTGTCAACAGTTTATAAGGTTGTGAGTGCTTAAGGAGACAGAGCTTATGATCACTTTGTTTTCAAATTCTGACGGTGTTCTGTGTTTGCAGGATTGGATGAAATGCCTTCAAACTTTCTGCAGTAACTTGAGGAAAACCACTCAGCCGACCACCAACAAGAGGCTTAGACAGGTACATATTACATCAATGTGTTCTCATATGCATAAAGTGAAGAGGTAGATGATCAAATACAACAAGCCAGTCGGAAGGTATTCTAAATTAAGTATAAGTATGACAGAGCGTCTACATGATCAGAAATACCGTAAAGTTGAAAAGGCCCAGATTTGAATATCTGAAACAACTTATTGCATTTAGTAAAAAGCAACTGGTTGACCATATCTGGCTTGTAACACATTGAGCAAGTTGTTATAAGGAAAGTCAATTGTGATACTGGTTCATTCCCACACTTAGCTCGACTCATTTCACCCGTATTTGTATGTTTTGTGTGCTAAATGTGGTTTCCCTCTCAGGTGAGCAGCCTGGTGCTGTATGTGGAGGAGGCCCACAAGCTGCCAGTGAAGTATTTCAACAGCCCGTACTGTAACATCTACCTGAACAGCGTCCAAGTGGCTAAAACACACCCGAGGGAGGGGCAGAACCCCGTCTTCACCGAGGAGTTCATCTTTGAGTGAGTCTTGTCAAACTTGCTCCGAATGAATCATATCTTCTCGACTACAGATTTCTAAAATATATGTATCTTTTTGTTTCAGTGACTTGTCGAGTGAAATCAACCGATTTGAAATCAGCCTGAGCAACAAAACAAAAAAGAGCAAAGAAAGTGACATCTGTAAGTACATAAAAAAAAAACCAATGTGATCTCTCTTAGTCTCCTCATGTTTTATATCACAACTGACATCACCCCCTCCTCTTCACGCCTCCCTCTCTCTCTCTCTCCCGCTCAGTGTTCATGCGCTGCCAGCTGAACCGCCTGCAGAAGGGCCAGATGATCGATGAGTGGTTCCCCCTCAGCTCCCACGTGCCTCTGAAGGGCATCGAGCCTGGCTCTCTGCGGGTGCGTGCCCGCTACTCCATGGAGAAGATCATGCCTGAAGAGGAGTATGCAGAGTTTAAAGAGGTCGGTAAACGGTTCTAATTGTCCATTTAATGTCTGCTGCTCTGTTAGTCACTCCAAATGACAACCAAATCATTGTCCTCTGCAGATGATCTTGCAGAAAGAGTTCCACGTCATCTACGCTCTGGCCCATGTGTGTGGTCAGGACCGCACCTTATTAGCAAGCCTCCTTCTGCGGATCTTCAGACATGAGAAGGCTGAAGCCCCTCTACTCAGGACCCTCAATGACAGGGAGATCAGCATGGAGGGTAAGAAAAAAACACATGTTGCATCCTGTATCTAATCAGTACTTGAATATGCAATACTTCTGTTTGAAAAGGCTTCAGAGTGGAGTGTTTCCCAGGGTTCGTCTTCATTGTTTTGCTTCATATGTACAGACATGTATTCATACACTGGTATGACCTTGTGCACTTCTTCCAGACGAAGCCACAACATTGTTCAGAGCGACCACCCTTGCCAGCACGCTGATGGAGCAGTACATGAAGGCCACAGCCACACCATTTGTTCACCACGCTCTCAAAGACACCATCCTCAAGATTATGGAGAGCAAGCAGTCCTGCGAGGTACAGACCTGATAAGGGGGTTTCTTTCCTCAACACAGCAACACAAGTTGTAGGCTATTTCCCCCTGCTCTTATCTGTGGCATTGGGTTCATGACATTGTTTTTATATCATATCAGTGTAGTGGCTCTGCAAGAATGCGATGTACAGTAGATAAACAAAACAGTGACACAACATCAACATGGCTGAGGTCTCAAGGCTGGTATGTGAGTTCTTATTGAGTTCACATTGAAACAAAAGTCTAGTCAGTGCATGGACCATTTTTGTTCTCTTGTATTAAACAAATAAGAAATATCACAAATGTATTTACTAGTGGCTGACAACATTTTTTTAATCAACATTACATGCAACAAGAGATGCTGTTGTCACTGTTGAATAACATGAATTGTATCTTATCTCATGGTTTACAATCATGCATTGTGAATTTGAATGTATTTATCCTAATGAATCCGTTTCTGTCTCCCTGTCTTTGCTTTTTAGCTGAACCCCTCCAAACTGGAAAAGAACGAGGATGTGAACCTGAACCTGTCTCATCTGCTGAACATCCTGTCGGAGCTGGTGGAGAAGATCTTCATGGCTGCTGAGATCTTACCACCGTAAGAACAAACCGTCATATACTCACACAGTGGTGTCGTGTGTTGGCGGTGTTCAAACAGAAATACAAGGTCAAATATCTAATGAACACATATAATAAGTAATTGTCTCTCTGTGATGACCCGTCCAGGACTTTGAGGTTCATCTACGGCTGTCTGCAGAAGTCTGTGCAGCAGAAATGGCCCGCAAACACCACCATGCGGACGAGAGTTGTAAGGTAAGGAAACACGAATGCTCAATGTTGGACCCACTTCGTTTGAGAGTTAAAAGCTTTGAATGTATCTTTCATCAGTGTTTGCTGACGACTTTAAATGTATGCATGTTATTTAGTGCTTGATCTTATTCAGTCTATTTTATTTCCTCCGTTCTCCTCCCAGTGGCTTTGTCTTTCTAAGACTGATCTGTCCGGCCATCCTCAACCCCAGACTGTTTAACATCATTTCTGGTGAGCATCAGCCTACAAGCACATGTAACCCTCTGCTTGTTGTACCACATGTTACAATGTGTGTTATATACTACCTTCTCTTCTTGCAGACCCTCCATCCTCAGCAGCAGGCAGGACCCTCACACTGATAGCTAAGTCTGTTCAGAACCTGGCCAACCTGGTTGAATTTGGTGCTAAGGTGTGGATTATGTACTTAAAACAACAGCATGCAGTATACATCTATATTTAAGGCAGTAGCTATACATCTAACAGTTATATCAAATGGTGTTTTTTTATGTCTGATGTAAGTTATAATTGACTCGTTCTGATTATCCTCAAACAGGAACCCTATATGGAGGGTGTGAACCCTTTCATCAAAAACAACAAACACAGGATGATCATGTTTCTGGATGAGTTGGGGGTGAGCTTTGTGATTTAAATAATCCCAAATCTGATATTCTTCTTGAGAGCCCTGACTCACAACTTTACTTCACAAGCCTAGAACTTTTTCCATTGTATTTGTAGAACGTCCCTGACCTCCCTGAAGCCACAGAGCACTTTAGGACGGAGCTGTCCAGGGACCTGTCCCGGGACCTGGCTGCGCTGCATGAGTTGTGTGTCACACACTCAGACGAGCTGCGAACACTGAGCAACGAGAGGGGAGCACAGCAGGTCAGATTGATGAGATTCACACAGGATAACTCGGCAGCCATGTTTCAGAAAGATGTATCTTAACTCCTGCTTCCTCTCTCTCTGCAGCATGTGTTGAAAAAGCTGCTGGCCATCACAGAGCTCCTCCAGCAGAAGCAGGCTCAGTATGCCATGTCCAACAGCAACAGGTAGTACAGCACTCCTCTCTCCTCCATCTCCCCATCAAGTCTCCTCCACCGGACTGCAGCGCAGAGACCTAGCATGCTCTACCCTCATCACCATGGCAACCCCTCCATCATGTCCTCCTCCAATAGTCCCGCCCATCCCCACCCACCATCTTGTCCCGTTCACCACAAGAGAGCTATGCAACAGCAGCGGAGTACAAAGCCGATGCAGTACTTAAAAAAAAAAAAAAACTCAAATAAAAAAAAACTTGCACCAGTGACCGACAGCTACATCCACGGGAATCAAACTTTTAAACTGTGTTCAAAATTCTGACTTGGGTACATTTCATTCCCTTCATCACGAGGGCCAAATAGAGATTTCCAGAGTTTCGTTGTACCCACAGCACAGGTTGCCAAAGTGTGTCCCCCCTCTTCCTGCTCGATATGAGCTAACTGACATGAAGAAGCTAGTTCTCTCAGTCCCCCTTTCTTGTAACTGGATTATGAGCGATTATGCTTTTTATACTGTAATTGACTGATTTATTTTAAGGTTGTGACAATATCCGCTAAGTGCTGAAACTAGCATTTCTGTCTTGTTCTTTTTTTTTTCTCCTTTATTTTCTAGATTGGAACAAAGTCTTTCAGAAAGTATGGTTATTTTATATTAAGAATAAATTCTCTTGCTGGAATCATGAGTATATAAGACAGATGAACTGAATTTTTTTTCTTCCGATTGTATCAGCTACTTTTTGATTATTTGGTAAAGTCTTTATTGACACTTCTCAATGCCAGACAAGACACCTAATCAGAGATGCCAAGTAAAATAAAAGTGTTTACAGCAGTAATTTTTTTTGAATAGTACAGACTGTATCAGACATGCATGCACTTATTAAACAGTTTTTGTAAAGTAGATAATGGAGTCATTCATTGTCCCCTGACAAAGGTGGAGAAACATTTGCACGCAGTATCATGTGGATTGGTTACGAACAAAGACACACAATGTAGAAAAATATCTTTATTCTTACTGCAGAACAAAGGCAACCCCAAGTTTCTACACACTGTAGAAAAGTAAATATAAGATGTACACTAATGCAAACTTCGTCGTGTTTTCGCTTGTTCTTCCAACCTTGACAGTTAAATACTGGAACTACTATAACAACTTTAAATCAAGACATTTTGGGGTAAATGCTCATGACATGTCTTCGTCACTCATAATCTGCAATGGGAAAAAAAAGCAATTTTAGAAGATTTACAATGTCAGAATTCTCCCTTCAATGCAGAACATTCTCACCTCTTCCGTTAAACGTGGTTCTTTTGTTACATGGCCATCTTCTTCATATCCTCTCTTCCGTTTGCTGCAATACAAAGGTAGTTTTAATAAGAGCAGTTAAATAAGGCAGCATTTAACAGAAAGCAGGGTTACGGTTTTAAATATGTCAAATCAGAAGTTATCTTTGCAAGCTGTAATTGTTGGTGAACTCGGTTTCTTACATTTGTGACCAACCCCTTCAAATCCATGTTCAACACCCATTTAGGTGAATAATGTAGCATGTAGTTTCCCCTATAGCTTCATGATCATCATAAGTAGTTTCCAAATGTCTCTTCATTTTCAATTCAACTTCATTTAGACTAGTAGTAGACACGCCTGGTAGCATTTTACACACAAGTGATTCTCCAAGCTTGTGCCTTTCACAAACGTGTCCACTTTATCTTACAGGACAGAGTGCACCATCATGTCACTGGCTGCTGCCATCCAGGTAATGTGAGTTTTACAGATTTCCACCAGAGAATCAAAGTGTGGTAGTCAGACCACACCGCCAGCCAAAGCCAGGCCTCGTCCCATGAGGTGCCCGACCGAAGACTTAAGTCAGTTTGTATTTATAAAGCATGTGGCCTAGATTCCTAGCAGTTCTAACGCAATATGGCTGTTCTCCATGGGAAAACACTTGCTGCATATCTGAATACTGTCCTTCCAAAGCCCTTCCCAAATGCTTCAGACACCGACAGTGTGTTGAACTGATTTACATTTTGACAAGAAGCCTTGTCGCATGAGACCTTTCGAAAAGATGATTTCTGTGAAGATGGACCTGAGATACAGTCAACTGCAAAATGTGTGAACTTCTTTTATCCTGGTATGCCTGCCACTCCCTCCGTTTGACTGGTTGACATGGAAACCAGACAAATGTGGCACCCTGCTCTGCCACTCCTTTTTTTTTGGAGGGAAGCTTCGAGGAAACGGGGGGAGGCAATCCAAAGCATTGAACTAGTGTTTTCTGCCGTCATCAGGGAATTTAAACACAGCACCTCTCTCCAAGACGACACAAGCCTTAACTCCCTTTCTACTCACCATCTGCCCACCGTGTCACGTGATTTTATGACGAGCTCTTCCTTCATAAACGTCCACCATCTTTGTGTGAGCTACCACGCAGCACTGGAACCACTTGTTACATTTTTTTTATATGCTGCTTTGTTTGTTGATATTGTATCCTTAGGTTTGTATAGAAGTAAATGGTGTTTGTGTATGATCTAGCTGAACAGAGCTGAACAATAGTCTAGGAGTTCGTTCGTAGGAGATCTCTGTATCCTGTCCTGTGCATGTGCTAACCCTGATGGGATCCTGCTTTAGTGTGTGGGCCTACATATATGCTGCTCTAACAAACATCACCTGAACTCCCGCTAAGCCTTGGGGTGTGAACAAAAGCTTTCATGCATTTGCAGTCTTTCTCTCTCTCTCGCTCTCCCGCCATCCCCGGTGGCGTTTCAGTACACCTCTGTCTGCACCGATAGATTCATCCTGAGAAGTCATGCCATGCACAGATTTATCAACTTCAAAGTCATGGAGGGTTGGACTTGTGTGCCTCCTGATGATTCACGCAGCTGCAGAGTCTGAATCTGTGCCTGTCATAGCTAAAGAGTTTACCAAACTGTTTACTGTAGTTGCACTTAATGATACCACGGACCTCACCAACCTCACCAAGTGTTAACAGACAGCCGGCGACAGATAACTGAGCCTAAAAGTCTCCTCATCAGCGATACCAATATCAAATGTGCTACATGGTATAGATGATGTAGGTAGGAATGTGGCGTGCTGTTGTACTTCCTTTCTGTATTTCATACAGCTGATGATGTGTTCCTTTTTATTTTTCTACCTGATACTGAACCTTGAACCTTTTGCATCTTAGATACGACAACCTGGCTAAAATAAAACTGTTACTATGTATGACAATGAGAAACTTGAGTTGTTTACTTTGGTGTGGCGGAATACAAATTACATTGGTGTTTACAAAACAGTCCTATTTAGTACCCCTAAACTAAAAAAAAGGTGCCCAAATTACACTAATGTTAATATTAGGACCATATAAAAAGACTTATTTTTGAAACTCTACAATAAAATCACCTTTTCTGACTTTTAAAATGTAGCAGGGTATAGTGTGATATTAGATCATTCTCTCTGTATTGGCAATCTCTCAACACGAGCAGTTGACTTCATCTACTTACTTGCTTGAAGTGGCAAATTCAGCATGAATCCTCTCCAACTTCTTTTTGTAAGTATTCACCTCCTCTGGTTTGGGAAGTTCGTACTTCTTTAGGATGGTTTTCATCCCTGAATGAACACAGATAAACTTCACATTAATCTCCGCTAAAACATGTCCTGTGTACCATAGTGGCTCAATATCACCATCCTGTGGTGTCGCATTGAAGGTGCGGCTCACTCACGTCTCATGGATTCATACATCTTTGAGAGAGTCTCCTTGTCCTCTTTCATCCCCAAACACTCATTGAGGTAGCTGTGCATTTGGAACAACAAACAAAACAATGTTTTACCATTTAATCATTATCATTCTGGCAGAACATTTTCCCTTAATTGCTAAACAAACCTCATCATGTTAGCTTAGCATTGTTCCATTGTTATGAAATTAACAAGTCCAACAACCCACCTCTCCATGCTGAGACCGGCTCTGGAGGCGCTGTTCAGAATGGCTGTTAGGGCGATCTGAGAGGGGGGGAACAGCAGTCCTGCATCTGTAATGGTCGCCTGTGTCAGAAAGTCATCCGCACTCTTCCTCAGTGACTCTGGGTTCTCTAGCGCTGGGTATCTTGTCTGAAATACATTACAATTACAACATATATTATACAGGACACATACTCAGCTAGATTTGCACTACGAGTGTATTAGAATAACATATGATGATCGATCTACCTTGAGGTCGATGAGCAGACCCTCCATGGGTCTGTAGGGGTTGTGGACCACCAGGTGAAACTTGAGTTGTTGGATCAGCAGAAGCTCGAACTCCAGGATCTGCTCCAGAACCCTTTCCTGCCCGGCCGGGGTCTCCTGCAGAAGGTTGCCCACAAACTGGGTGCTGGACACGTTGAACTCATCCACTTTACAGGACAGGTATGCACACGTCAGCCTGAAACAGGGAGGTGAGTTTGTAACCGGTTGTGTACACGGGTAATAAAAAAGGCTGAACAAAAGGCTTATTAGCAGTTTTGGTGAACTTAAACAATAGTTGGATTGCAAGTCAAAAGTTATAATTGTTATACAAAACTCTTAAGAATTCCTAAACTTATAGCTAAATAAAGGAATATGTTATACACTTGATATAACATTGATTGGAACCTAGATTGAAGTGAGAAATAACTCAATAAGTAGTGTTATGTTAAGTGCCATCTACATTCACTCGACACATCTTAAGCAAAGGATTTTCCCACTTAAGTTGGGCTAAGAAGCGATATCTTAAAATATATTTTAAAATGTTGCATCAATACATACGTACTTTCCCAATATTATCCAGGCCAGTTTGCCAACCAATATGAAGACTGCACTATTGTGTTTTTAAACCAAATGTCAGATGTGGACTGGGTAGAATACAGGGAACTGGCACAACAAATATACACACCCACTTAAAATTACTAATAAAAACTAAAAGCACAGATAATAGTTTGCTAACATGAGATATATGTTCCAAATTACATTACTTCCATCATTTAAAACACAACTGGAAGCCATTTTGTGTTGTATCCTATGCTTAACTGACAAGTAGAGGAACTAATTGGTCATGGAAGATTTGGAAAGGCTTGCTTATATCATTTTAAACATATGTACTCACATTATTATCCGAGGATGGTACTCCATGATGGAGTTGAACAGGTAGAATCTCCTGAAGTACATGATGGCTGTACCCTGCACAGGTGAGAGACACACGGGTCAGATATATACAGGTAGTATGGATATTTTGACCACACAGATCATGAGAAAGCGCACACACATACCACAACAGATTTGGGCATTGCAGGCTTGAAAGCGTTGCAGAAGTCCATCATCCTCCTCTCATAGTGTCGGAATAAAACGTCCTCCTCGTGCCGCTCCATGAACGAGGACTCACTCAGACCAGGCTGATTCACAGAGGCGCGAGGAGGTTAAGTAAACTGTCACACATTGTCTTAATTTATGTATTATTTGGTGTTATGTACTTCTTACCTTCCCACTTTCCAGTATCTTGTTACGGAACTTCAGGTTGGCCTTGCATCTCTTCTGCTCAATCTCGTCTTCATTTTTCCATATCCAGTATTTTCCCTGTGAACTGTTGTGGAACATGGCTGCTTCTGCAAGAAAATTGGAAAGCAAAAATGTCCAAATAAAGGCGAAGAAAACAACATTGATAGAAATTAAAAGTTAACGTAGCTGCTCACAGTGTTACAGGTTTGCGCTAACATCAATTAACTTACTTTATTTGTGTCTAGTCCATTCAAAACTGGGTAGCGTTGACGAAGAAAGTTATGTAGTGAGGTAGCTGTGTACAAACAGCCTCTTTAATTCCTCGTAAAACTTGAAATTCACTGTATAAAAAAATACAAACACTAGCAATAATAAAACTGCTGCACGTCGCCACTCTGTTACGTCAGCGTTGTCCCTTTTTGATGACGTGCTGCTACCGTAATTTAGGATAAAAGTGCGCATATAAAATGTATTTATCAGTAGCTCGCTCTCCCTCCCTCTATCTATCTCTCTCACACACACACACACACACACACACACACACACACACTTTAACAGTCACACATTTGTTTTATTTTTAGGCTTAAAGAGGTAGCCTTTCTCATACATCAGCATGTTTACAGATGCGTTTATAGCAGGTTTATAGTTGTGGCTAGTGTTTAATTGTAAAATCATATTAATATAGCCTGAAAATTACTATGTATTTAAAACTTAAGTCCCGATCTATCTTTTATCAAAAACACGATTTCTTCCATCCGGGATCAAAGGTTGAGAACGAAAGATAAACCTAAATAAATGAAAATGATCGACGGATGCAGGCCTACATTACGTTGCAGGACTAAGTGTTATACATCCAACATTTCAGTTTTTCTCCAATTTGATGAAGCATTGTTGCCTCCACTTCCTTTGTTTTCCCACCCTCATCTCACTGACTAGATGAATGGAAACTGGGTGTTTCATGACCATGTTGGTCAAATTCCTGGATTTGGATCATTTTAGATGGAAGACCATAACAGAAATTGAATCACACAGTGTGTTTAGAGGGAGCTACTCAACCCCCACCACTGTTTCTGTATACCGTAATTTGCATAAACATGAGTAATTTATGAATAATAAATGCCCTTGCATTCAGCGGGAGCCACATTTGCATATCACCGCAGCTACAGTTTTATTTCCTTAGTGCGGTGTTATCATGAAGCCCTTCAAGCCTGCTTAAACCAGAATCAAAGAAATAATGCTTTACAGGTATGTGCTGAGGACTGTTTTATTATCTTAATCTCTTTCTCTAGAGGCGGAAAAGATTTGTAACTTTAATGTCTTAGCTCTATCTGTGATAGGCTTGTAAAACGCGGTCAATGTGCGCAGGCTTGCATCTACAGCACCCATCGCTCGGGCTTGCCCTGTACATTGCATAAACATGAAGTGCCGATGCATTATTGATGAGACCATTGCAACGTTTACTGTATGTGCGCGCACTGATAGGGCGTATAATGCTTGCGTGCGTGCGTGACTGTGTGCATGTAGACTATAGGCTACGTCTGACTTGTCAGTAACCCAACACCTTTCCTTCTGCTATTTCGCATAATCTCCCAGTGTGGAGCAGATAACTTATTTTGTATTTTTGTTTTGTGTTAGAATATTTTAAAACATATGTATTTTTCTTTCACAAGGTGTGACATTTACTATTTATATTTCCGGCAGTAATGAGACTCAGTCAATGCCGCTTGCAGTCTATTTATTTAAGGCAAGAAATGCATTGATGCTGTTGACTCAGATGCAGGCTGCAGCAAGTAAAATTCTTTGTAAATAAGTGTGTGTGTGAGAGAGCGGTGGTTTGTTAAATTGAAACGAAGTGTTAGGTGAGGTTGTGTGTCCCTGTGACTGAACGTTGTGGCTATACAATCTGACAGGCAGTGTTCAGACTTTTGTGCCATCACCAGATCAACTGAATGATCTCTGTGCCTCCCTGATCAAGTTAGTCTCATCCAGCCAGAGTCAAGTCTGCACTCCTGTCTGTTATTTCTGAGCTGCATATGAAAAATCTTTCCAGGCTTGTTGAAATTATTACATTTCATAGACACAAAGTCAGCTGCTGACCGACAAACTGATGCTGTGTGGCTTTACACACATATTTGTAAACTGTTCATGATGATGAAAATGTTTTGCAGGAAGAGGAGGAGGAGGAGGAGGAGGAGGAGGAGGAGGTTAATCCTCATAACCCGTTGCCCATGCACCTCCTCACTGTCTTGTCACTGAAGTAACTTTCTTAAATGAAAGGAAATAATTTGGGAATAACCTTGACAATAATGCAAATGATTTCTCTGACCACTGAGCTTTCTTAATCTCTTTTACGGCTTCTCTGATATTCCCCCGTTTATGCCGTAGCGTTCAATCCATGCTTCACACACCAACAAATGCAATTAAAGCCTGATTCAAACTCCCTATATGCGCTCATTAATTATTCTGCCCTCCATTCTGCACAAATGCCCTATCCCCCCCACTGTGCTGTCGTTGCCATGGCAACCAGGGGTGGCAGTTGCTGATGTCAGAGACTCCTCCAAGGACACTCATGCAGGCGCTGGGTCAGGTGATATGTACTGCTGGGCAACACACCCAAGGACAAAATGGTCGCCATGCCACTTTTTTCCACATTGGAGAGTCTCTACACAGACGAGGAGGTGCACCTGTGCTTGCCTGATACCTTTTTTGTTTTGATGATATGTGTGATATGGCTGATGTGGGATATTGTCAGTGTGATTGGTGTGACCGAAACGCATCACAGAGCTGAGCTGTCTGAGCCTTCAGAGATCAGCTGCCTGTCTGAAGAATTTAGAAATCTGCCTGGCTATTTAAGTGCATTCACATCTGTGGGTGCCTTTGTGTTTGGATGTGTCCGTACATTGGTTTCCTCAGGTTGGCATTAAGCAGCCAAGGTTTTTCCCCCCCTCCCCCTCCCCTTCACACACTCAAAGCTCCCCCACCATCTCTCTCTCCCTCTCTGTCTCTAATTGAGCTTTGTGTCTACCTCCATCTCCATTCAAATCCAGAGTCATTTGCATACTGCCGCCGCACGGCGGACAGCTCCCCAGCTGTACAGTACAGAACTAAATGAGGAACACAGACCCACTTTACGTGATGTGAATACTAAGCAGCGAGCAGAGTCATTTCCCTGTTTCCTAAAAACAGCTACCTGAGAGAGGAAGGAGGATGGCTGTATCAAATCAGTGCATTCAAAGCCAGACTGGCATTACCAGCCTCAAAGGACATGCTGGAGTTTATTATTTATAATAAAAAGAGACATTGCAGAAGGCATCATATACTATAATTTGACATAAAAGGAGCCAGATCTTTTTATATAAATATGAATATTTCTGCAAGAATGTTTTCCCATTCATAAACAGTCTGCAGGAAAATGGATTAACCAGCTGATAATTGCTCCCATTTTCCTCATATATTGGCAGGTTAAATTGTGAGCCAGCTACCCCTGGGCTTCTCTCTCGTTTCAGTCCTGCGGAGGCCTGATCCCGAGCTCTCTTGCACTTCACCAGAAAGGCTTCCTCAGCGTTGAGGAATTTTAGGGACATTTTGGTTGAGTGCGCAGACACGTAATGATTTTGTATTTTCGATGCACTCCAACCACACTTAACAGAATATGTTAAGCACACCCTTAATGGGAACCTTAACACCCCAAGGCCAATTTTCATTTCCCAGCATATTGGTAGGGATTTGTGACATTTCAACTCATTTCAGGATTCAATCAAAGCCATAGCTCCAGGGAGAGCAAAAATGCCATGCTCTTTATGGCAAATCCAACTGTCCTTGGTTTGCTATATGCATACAACTTCTTCCTCCACAGCGAGACCAGTGAGAATCGAGTGAAATTAAATGATCCATTTAACTTTACCTTGAAGAAAAATGCAAACAGTGCAAAAATGTTTGAGACTCGCTCTCAGTGAGTGTAGATAGAAATGTTTTATTTTAAAAACAAAGTAACCTTGAGTTCATTTGTGAATATTTGCCAGGATTTAATCACAGGGGAGTGGAAAACACACATTGTGCTCCATCATTCTGAGCACCTTAGCTTTGAGTGAAATGCAGAGAAGGGCAGATAGAAGTGATGTTAAAGTGCAGCCATTCTGGTGAAGATCCAATCCTTCACAGTATGAAGCTCCAACAAGTCCTCCAAACGACCCTTTATGTCAACGCGCAATGTCCTCACCTTTCCAAATAGCCGTGCCATTTGGGTGAAATGGGTGCATGTGTACCGTAATGTATGGCACTGTCTGTGGGCACGCTTCTCTTTCTCATACCGAAGAGCTGGAACGTATTAGGGAGCATAAATGTGTTCTATTTGTGCTGTATATTTTGTGTTGTGTGATACAGTAGTGTGGCAGATTTATTTTTCCTTTAAAAATATTAAATTGTATTTGCTATCATACGTGTTTAATTTGTATCAAAATGTAAAAGATAAAAGAGTACAATTTAAAATCCCGAATGCCAAAATTAAATGTCTCTTTAATGCTAGAAAAATACAAAAAGATGCTTAATACGCTTTACAAATATTTATCGATTATTAGAAACATTAGATATAAAATATCCTCTCAAAAATATTACCGCTTTCCCGAGGAGCTACATTTTAAAATGGGTTTGTGTGTACATCATTAAAGCGAAGCTATATTTTGAGCGTGTGTGTAATTCATACATCAGTGTGAATTTGTTCGCAGTGGGGGGTTTTGCATCTTAATCTAATTAAGAACTGGATGCCTGAATATAAACGAAGAATTATGAGCTTCAAAACGGGGGAGGGGAGCCGTGTTTGATCTAGTCAGGTTGCCAAGCAACCCATACCACTTATTTTAGACAAAAAAAAGCCTCTAAGATTTAATAATCAGCTTGTCTGCATTAAAATGCAAAGGAGGCTGTCAGGCTGCACCTGAAGGACAGCAGAAATTAGGCAGGGTCATTGCTCGACTTACAGGTGAATTGCTGACCTTCTGCAGTGAGTGCCTGTCAAAATCTGCACTCAAACACTGCAAACCAGCCTAAATAAGCGTTTAAATGTAGCTTGTAAAGACTGAAGTGTAAAAAATTTAACCGGCATGTGCATACAGCATATTTTTCCCGTGTACCATTTAGTTAATTCAGCCCGCCCGAGTGAGTATCAACGCAGTCATTATGAATTAAACACAATGTTCATTTTTAATTTTCTCCTCAGACACGTTCACAGTTTGCGTGCCTCATTTAATTCAGGTAGTTAAAACCAAATATATAATGAGAGAGAGGTATAATAACAAAGGAAAAAATGCCAAAATATGTCTTTCTCACTTTTCTTTTACAACAATAACATCAATTTTGGTCAAATAATTATACACAAATACACTATTTCAATGAATAACATTTCTATTCATATTATTTTGACCATCATATTACCAACTATAATTACAGAGTTTTTATTTAAAACATTAATAACCAGAAGGTATGTTTATTTGTATTTTTGTTCTCTTCCTTGTGAGTTGACAGTGTGAATGGGTGTTGGCTGCTGAAGTGTTCCTACTACAATCAATGGCACCCTCCTCTCCTTTGTTTTCCTAATTGCCGCCATGCCTTTTGTTAGAGAGCATTCTTATAAGTGCATCAATCCCTGCTGCAGAGCACTGAAGGCTTCCTGTGGACTTCAACAAAAAGCATTGTCAGATGGATGAGCCATTAGTCACCGGTCTACATTGTCTCTGACAAATCTGACGTTTAAAGTACATGCATAATTCCAAAGCACCCTCTGTGCTCTACAAATTGCACGTGTTTTATCCTGGAAATGTCATAAACGTGGGGTTGAACTTTTTATTGAAAACATGTTGATACAAAATGTTGATGTAAGTCTTTGCTCAGTTATACCATTTCATAAAATGTTTAGAAAGAAAATAATTATCTAAATACATATATTAAAATGCTGAATATGATTGCTGAGTTTATGAAATGCTATGGTTGGTAATTTATTTCTTAATTTCTTAAAAAAAAAAGAAACTGTCAAAATGAATATTGAACATACATATTTTTGTAACAGCATTTGTAGTTATTTGGAAATGTGTAATATTAACAATCATTATAATAATTAGAGCCAATTGTTTTAATGTCTTTTGAAATACTCCAGTTTTGTCTTTATCTGAATGAAAGCGGTATGTACTTTTAAAGATCAGTGAAATCTGTAATATATTTGACTACAAAGCACTGATTAAATAATGCCCTCTTGTGGTCTTTGTATGAGGAATATCCAGCAGAAGCAAATATTTAATTAATGAAATTACAATACGGATACATTTTTACACGTTTCTTACTTTTCCTTTATCTCCAAATATACACCTACTCTAACATCACATTCTACATTATGGTAAACACCTTTTCTCCGTCTTTTAATTCTTTTTTGTGAGGGTCTTGATGTTTTAATTTAAGAGAAACTCCAAACACACACACACACACTCTTGTGTGCATGGTAGGAATGACTCTCTCTTATCACTAGATGGGGTAAGCGCATCATTTGAAAGGCTTCTCAACAGAAAGATTTTTGCCCCGCTGCACATTTTTAAAACGTAATTTATTAATGAAAATGCATCATTTGTTTTCAATATTTCTAGATGACCAGTGTCTTGGTGAGGTTTAAACTCACTTCACCTTAGCAAGTTGAGTATGTGTTCAATATCTGAAGGAGGTGTATGATTTGTATTTGTTGTAGCACACTGTATGTGTATGGCTTAGATGTGCCCAAATACAAAAAAGAAATATCCACAGCAACATAACAAGTGTGTGTGTGTGTGTGTGTGTGTGTGTGTGTGTGTGTGTGTGTGTGTGTGTGTGTGTGTGTGTGTGTGTGTGTGTGTGTGTGTGTGTGTGTGTGTGTGTGTGTGTGTGTGTGTGTGTGTGTGTGTGTGTGTGTGTGTGTGTGTGTGTGTGTGTGTGTGTGTGTGTGTGTGTGTGTTGGTATTTTTTGAGTAGGCCTAGTGTGGGTGTTTGTATGTCACCAGTGTTTGTATATTAAACAAAATAACCTCCAGAAAATCACATTGTCTGGCAGTACAATATTTTTGAATTGATTTAAGTTTTCATATCGTTCTTTCATGCATATATTCAGACTCTCAAAATTGTGTTTGTCTGTGATTCATAAAGTTGTTCCTCTCCGTTCCCCCGTCCCCTCCTGCTTCATACATTGATTTCAGAGTAGCATATAATTAGCTCATGGTTGTGTTATGGCCCACCGTTGTTCGTCTTGTCCCAGCTCCTCAGTGTCTGAATTGGCATGGGAAAGAGAAGAGGAAAGCTTAACGGCCAGAACTGTGAGGCTCTGTGGAGATGACAAGTAGCTCCTTGATTAACCCATAGGCTGGTTGAGCGGACACACTGTGTTCTTTATTCATTTCCCTTGTCCTTTTCTTTCAGAAAGAGACCCAATAGGGCCCAGCAGGTGAATGTAAAGAAACGCGAGAGGACTCCCCTCCGATCAACCTTTTCAGACCCAGACAATGGGCCAGCCCACCTCTTGTACAGCTGCATTAAAACCCTGATTAAAGTTCTTCCTGTTAGCGATTGATTGAGGATGCTGAGCTAAAACCAACAAAAACCCCACACTGCTGAGGCCTGATAATGACCGGGCCCCACCTACAAAGCACAGGCTTCAAATGATTAGTGGGGTTTTGTTTTCTTAGTCGGCGTGTGAGTGTGTGTGTGGATGTGTTAGGGAGGAGAGGTCCGTCTAAACATACCAGGAGGTCTTCTGACAGATCTCTAATTAAACAAGCACCTTAGAAAAACGAAATGTTTGTTTGTGCCTTTCTTTCTTTCTCTTTTCCTTAAATATAATTTGTTAAATACTAATATCTAAAATGTAAAACCTCTATATATATTACATTAAATCAGTGTCATATTTGTACACTATATACAATGAGGCCCTGATGATAATAATACAAATAGGAGAGGAAAAATTAGAACATTAATCAAGGAAATATTGACATGCATGTGAATGAAAAAACAAACCATTATTTTGACTGTACTCGTAGTAGTCTGAAAATCAACAAAATGACGGGTATAGTATATAAAAATGGTCTTCCACATTACTAAGGCTCTATTAAACCGTTCACATGCTTATCATAATCATGATTTGAAGTGCAGATTTTTAAACACTCTTGTCAATGTGATGTAAACAGCCTTTTTTGCATGTTAATCCTTTTATAGGAGAACGTCAGAAAGGCGCATTACGACATGGGAAATGATTTGTAGAGAAGACGCTGGGAAGACTTTAACAGTGTGTGTGTGTGTGTGTGTGTGTGTGTGTGTGTGTGTGTGTGTGTGTGTGTGTGTGTGTGTGTGTGTGTGTGTGTGTGTGTGTGTGTGTGTGTGTGTGTGTGAGAGAGAGCGTCTTCAAGAATCCATAAATATTGCATTTCTTTGTTTGACGGATGTGTGACACATTTTCATGTTTCCTCAACAAATTCCACTGTCATGTTTTTCCTTTTGTCAGTCATCTTCCAAACACAGTTCCTGACAATTATCCCAGAGAAACTCCTGATCAAAACCACCGTATTCTGTCTGCTGCTCAGCCCCATCACACACACATGGTTCTGCATATCTCCCGTCTTCCTCTCGCACCATCTTTATTTGATTCCAGCTCATGATGCACAACTCATCAGTTCAAATCCCAAAAATTACATTTACAAAGTGTTTGTGTCATCTATATTTCACACAGTTTGTAATGTCTATTTGTTGCACAGTTATTGCAGTGTTGCTGCAGAGGGATTGTTGTGAGGCGTCTCTCTAATTCACAGTTTCAACAGAGGAGGGCATTGTGCGTTTTGCATTAATGTGTGCCGCTCTTAATGATCCACACGTCAGCAGATCAAGGGTAATAATGGTTTGAAGAAGCCTTATTAAAAATGTTGAGTGGAAGGAGTGTACGTTTAGTGTGAAATTGACTTAATACATTAAATTGATTCAACAACATATCAATCATGTATTTGTTGTTTAATATTCAAGTCGTGAGCAATTATCAAAGTCGTTTTTTTAGTTATTTCCTACAACAACAAAAAAAAGTTCCCAGAATATAATCTAAAACCTTTTTATTCAGTCAATCCTGGAGTGTTTGAATAATAGCAGAGTGGAAAATAGAGACAGGCAGGTAGAGGAAGGCACTGAGGAGGCCCTCAGGCTACAGTGAGGGTCTTGTGCAGATTGGCTCTGGGGCTCCACAACGATCCTCACATCCCACACAGTTATCAGAATGGGGTTAGCGTTCCACACTGTGCTATACACTTACACTATACACACACACACACACACACACACACACACACACACACACACACACACACACACACACACACACACACACACACACACACACCCAGACGTCCGCCTACACCCAGTGAAAGCCTCATAGCCTTTTTAACTTCTCCTCTGTGCACCTCTTCCTCCCACTCTACTGTTATTAGCCTCAGACTACCTGACTCCACCTCGCGGCGTATATATGAGTCAGGACGACCTGCAGCCTCAGTTATTTTCTAGAGCATAATTGTTCCATGTGTATAATGTGTATCATATAGCAGAATCTGAGAAATGGTGCGGTAGAAAACACAGTATAGTGAGAAGTTAACAAATTGTCTAAGAAAGTGAAATCATTAGAGATTCTTTAGGAATCATGCATTAACAAATATCTTCAATATTGTGAATTTTTTATCATGCAATTTAAATCATTTGCAGCTCAGCCTATTCCTTCAGATTTTTCAGTTGCATACTATATGGTCAGGGAGTCTTATTTATTCTTACATGGTGCAAGTGTGGCCTTAGGCACATAAAAAGAGGAAATTCAACTTTTGACAGAGGGTCTACCTTTCCTTCATTTGCTCTTTGTACAAATCTTTGATTCCTGGAGTCTTTGTGCTTATAGAAATGGACATTATGTATACCTGGCTGGCAGCAAGTGGGTTAAGAGCAAGGGTCTGCTGATAAATCCCGCTTGGTTCGTAGTTGGACTATAACAATGTCCAAGCCAAGCCCTCAGAGTGTAAATCTGTGCAGTACTGTTCCTGTGTAGCACTGCTGTACTGCATTCACCCTGCTGATTTATTATAGATAGGAAACAGCGTTACAGCTGCCTACAACTCTGCTTTTCATGTGGATTTCTAGTGGGTCAGAAATTAATGACCACCAGAATCACGTGTACATGATGAGTGACATGCGGACAAGAAATGTCAATTGTGATAAGAACCTATTTAAGTTGTCTTCATTTGTAATGTGATGTTTCACATGTTTAAAAATATGGATAAATGACAGCACTGTTCTGGTGTTCTGGGATAAATCTACAAATACATCAAGATGGTGGAAAAACACTTTTTATGCCCTACAATAACCACGAAGACTGGCAGTCTCGACACAACCCCTGTCCTCAGCTCCAACCCCCAACCTCGTCCTTGCCCCCACCCACCCACCCTCAACAAACTGCGGTCCTTGGCTGCACACACAGCCCCACGTTGTCACACACTCGACCCTCTATGTCAGCAGCGGGTCAGGGAGGCCGACGACAGGCTGTGTGTACCCTCAAACACACATGTCAGTGTGAGGGACTGCCAGATTGTCAGTAACTCTTCTCATCCAACCCTAAAATATCTCATAGTCCAACACCCCCTACACACACACACACACACACACACACACGCACACACGCACGCACGCACGCACAGAGACATATCCTGATCCGCCTGACCCCGCTGGATGTGGATCAGTGAAGAAGCACTGACAACTCAGACTCTGGCATGCCAACAAGTCTGGTGTCGATGAAGTGATGCTTTGAATTAAAAGTGCGTTTGATGCTTAAGAGGAGCTAACCTGATTTGACTGGCTAACGTGATTTGAGTGGGCTCAGACGTAGATAGAGTGCTACTGTGTGGAGAGAAATGGATCTCTGCCAGCTGGATCTGCTTATTCACTGGATAATGGAAGAAAAGCAGCCAAATGAACCTCGAGGTTCAGCATGAAGCTAATCTGAAATGTTAACATTTGCCCTTGCATCGTTGCTATTCGGTTTTCAATTCTATCACCATGGTTGTCTAATAGCCTCTCCTAAAGGATCCCAAGCATTACAGACATTCAGTGTGGTGATCATTGATACGCCTTAATATGATTCTTCTAATGGCATTAAGTAAAAGAAAGATCTCTTGTGTAATTGTTTCTTATTTGGATTTTTGATCCCACTGAACGTGTCTAGCTGTTAAGCACTGGATATTAACCCTCAAAATAGTCTGTATTTTCTATACTGTGGTTCATTTTGTTGTGAAAAAGCTTTTGATGAGAGAGGCTGGGCTACAGGGGTGTTTCCGGAGGTGAGAGGGTGTCAGATATGGTGCGATACAAAGTGCAGAAGTGTTGATTGGACAGAGGTTGGTGGAGAAAAAGATTTCAGTATTAGGGCTGCCATTTATATTTTGTTCTATGAAATACAGGCAGCTGGTTGTTTCTCTGACCAAACTCTTTTATTCTGTGCCATAACCACTATGGTTTGTGTAGGAAAATGAGGAGTCTTTTGCTTAGTATGTAAAGAAAGTGTGGTGCAGTGCCCGCCCCCCTGCCACCCCATCCTCAAAGAGCATTAATCATTGGTTCTCCAACACACAGTCTCTCTGAGGAGCAGTCACTTACATCAGAATGACGAGACACACATGAAAGCCAGCAAGGGGGGGGTTTAAGATAAGGTATAGCAAACTATCCTGTGGGGAGAGGGGAGAGGATTTCCCCTCTCATTAAAGATCAACTTGGCTTTCGCCTAACGAGAACCCCTTCTTGAAAGCAAACAAACAAACAAGCTCTCACTTTGAGGGAACCATAAAACCGAGAAGAGGCTTTCCACAATAGACGATATTGCATTTTGTCAACTCTGTACCTCCAATAAACCCACCAGCGTCACGCTTGTCAACATCATTTGTGGATGTGCGCTGTCAATGTGGGGTCATAGGTCACAGGTGGTCTCAGGAGGGAAGCAGACCAAAGCTGGGCCGTCTTCTGCTCTTCTATGAAATGCCTTCATGATCTCCAAGCGTGATGCCTCGCCCCTGAAGACCATCCCCTGCTGGGTCTCTAATCCTGTCTAAAAGAACCAGAAAGATGGCTTCTCTGCTTCTTCTCTGGCCTATGGGTCCTCCAACAGCTCCCAGTATATGAGGGGATTAGCAAAGCAGACCTCCAACACCCCCACTGTCTCAGTGTGGAGCTGACCCTTCAACCCATTGGCCAGGTGGAGCTCCTCGATGGGTGGATCCCCACGACTGAATTAGCTTCTCTCTTCCTCTCTAAATGAGGTGTCCTGAAGGGCGCCAGGTAAGACAGGTCAGGAGGGGTCAACAAACCCCTGTGGTCCGACACAAAAAGAGGCGCAGGATCACCTGCCGCTTGCCAGATCAAATAAAGGCTTAAATAGGGGGCTCCTCTCTTGTCAAATCTCTCTCCATGAATACTCAGGAGGGCCTAGACTACTGTAAAGCCTCCCCCAGTCTTGGCCTCCTGTAGACCTGAGACCCTGTTGACTGCTAACACCCCTGTACTTCAGCCTAGGTCCCCTCACAGTAGCCATCAAGCTCTTAATTCCTACTCTCAGCCCATCACTAAGTACTGTGTGCATAATGGACCTATAATCAACCCCTGGCCAATGGAGCCTTTTCTCTCAGCGTGTCTGCACTCATGTTGAGCTCGCATGTCGAGTTGCAATGAGATGCTAATTAGACTTCATATCTACAGGGCTAATCTGTATGTTCACATTCAGGTGCTTTTAATCCACTCCATAGCCGAACAGCTTGCTAATTTGCAGGTAGTATTACCATAGTGGTCAAGGGAAAACACTAAAATTATCTTTTAAAAGTTATGATGTAGACATGTTTGAAGGGAGCTGTTCTGATACAACACGACGCAGTAATTATCTAAGCGTCCGTACAGTGTGTTCTGTCGTTGTAAGGTTAATGGTCAGATCCTGTTCTCTCTACCAAATAACCTCATCAAACTGCACCGCATGACAGGCTAAGTGAGGGGTGTGGCGATCTAGGTGCCCAACACAATGCCCCTTGTCAGTCAGCCTCATTCCTGGGGGTGAAGAGGGGCGAGGGAGGGTGCGACTGAGGCAGCCACAGGCCATTGGGTCTCTGCGATTGGCCTTAATCCGCCAGCTAATAAGTTCAGAGAGGGGCCATATGCTGCAGTGCAATGTGTGGGGAGGGGAGTGTTGCCTCATGTTACTTACACCAGGCCGGCGCTTTCTCAGGTACCGCCCTCCCACGGTCTGTTCCTTTGTACTGGGGGATCAGCCCTCTCCACGCTGTGAATGGTCCGAATTGATTAAACCCCACCGTATAATTGTCAGCAAATCCCAGCGAATCATTTCCCATCCATTTGAAAAGTACAATGTGCGTTTCTATTTTTCTCCTCGCCTCCTTTCTGTTTCACCATCCCCACCCCTCAATGTCCTTCCCCTCCTGTTTTTAAAAAAAAGTCTCAGGTTTGTCCCTGCATGCCACTCCCGGTCCCCTGCATGTGAGAGAAAGCAGAGGCAGGAGGAGGAAGAGGATAAGCAGAGGCAGGGGTGAGGAGGTATAGGGTATGCTTGGCTGGACAGTTGGCCGTAGATGAAAGTGGGCAAAGGGAGACGTGTTTTAATCTGTGGCCCAGGCCAGAGCGTGGGGCGCGGATCTGAGCTGGCACCTGCCTGGGCACAGCCAGCCTGAGTCAGGTCTCAGCATCAGGTTAACTCCAGGCATTCAAGGTTCTGAGTTGAACACATATCTTTGTAATACATTTTAGGTTATTTTTATGTTTAATTAAAAATTCCAGTCTGTCCAACATTGAGAAAGTCAAGATCAAATAGTGCCCTAAACTACATTTCTTCTTTTTCTTTCAAACCACAACTCACACCTCTGAAACATAGCGATTCAACCCAAAGCAGGACCTTTGTTTGATTTGAATTAAGATCTTGATTAACCCAAGCTGTGTTCTTTACATAATAGTAACCAAGTGGTTTTTGTGTGTAAATCAAACCACATTTTTACCATATTGTTCTCACATCAACAAATAGTGTTGACACAATAATATGTCAATCTAAGGGTGCAGCTATTGGGTGTAAATGGTGACTTTTGGACCTTTTTATTGACCAAGTATTTCAGCATTTAAACCAAAATATCCCATGCATGCTTTTATAATAAAAGATACACATTTACACTTTTCTTTGGATCAAGATACGATGTAGAATTATTTTTAGGCTGCACTGACCACACATCAAACAACCCCTCTGACACTTACTTCCTCTAATCAATCCCCCATTATGAGTACACATGTTCAACACCCTTTCATTGATCTGAGAGGTCCCTAGACAGAGATTCAAGTCTCTCTGACCTCAGTCATTTAACCCTTGACCTCAGCTACCGGCTGAAAGCATGTCCCAGTCTAAAAAGTCAGTATATTTTGGTTGGCATTAGCCTTCACAAAATAGTATCAGTGTCAAATTCTGGACACATTTTGTTCTAGATTAGTATATTTAAGACATCTTAAAGGTATTTTTTAAACAAAATAATAATAATCTCTTTGATTGACAAAATAGACTTGAGGTAGATTTATTCTGGCATCTCAAACTACATCCCGGGTCTTCGTCTGTGAAATGTATTTGTTTGTTTGTTACAATTTTGTCGTATCAAGGTCAAGTATGAACTTTATTTTAAGCCACTTGATGGAAGGATCTGTTGAAAAATAATACACCAAAAGGGGCTTATACCATTATTTGAATGTCACATAGAGCATTATGGATTCCTTTTTGTCTGATATTGTTTGCCATCAACATCCCTTAGAGATCCTCTTTACATTTGGGGTCATATACATACAAGCAGTCCCTGTCACGCATCTCGTAGTCTGACATTGATCTTCAACTTTGACGCTTGGCTTTCATCACTGGCTGAAGGGCGTTGTTTGTGAGAGTGATCTTCATGTAAAGTGCTCATAAACGATCACAGGCCATGCGGGCAGATTTATGATCATGGAGGTTACAAGGAGACGTCTGACAATGCAGCATCTCATCTATACTCATATAAATAGCACAGTCCTGTGAGTTTGGGGTTTGTATGCGGTCGTAGTGGTGATGGTGGCGATGATGATGGTGATGATGAGGAGGAGATGGAGATGGAGAAATATGAGGAGGCTGGGATACGGCGGTGAAGGGCAGCGAGTAAGCTGTTAAGTTGTGGTTGTGATGCCTTTGGACGGATAATAAAGCCCAACCAAGTCGGAGCTAATTCATATGAAAACTACCATGCAAATTCTCATATGGATACAAAACACATATTAACATGCTAATTCTGGATGTAGCTCGTGGTCAGGAAATGCCTCACCTCTGGCCCCTTATTTCCATGCTGAATAGTTAACCTTGAGATCAACGCTCAAAAATGCAATCCTCAAAGACTGTCCCTCCAAAGACCCCATCTGGAGAGTTAATTATTATTTCCCGCCCACACTTCTGCATTGTTAATGACTTTATGTGAATATTTTTCTCCCCTTTTCAAAATCTAAAGCTTTCTATCATGAGGTTTTATCGAGGCAGGTGTTAGACTGGGAATCGAATGACTGTGTGGTATTGTTCTTCGTCTGCATTGAGACTCAATTTGTTTGCCCTATCTTTTGGTTATAATTCTGACTGCAAGGTTAGCAGCTCATCATGTCAAGGGTCATTAATCCCCCACTTGTCCGGCCTTAGTCCTTAATGATGTCCACTAACTAGCACAGGAATCCTTCAGCCAGTCTCCTGGGAATGAGGTCTTGGTGTTTGGTTCGTGAACTCTGACCTCTAGTGACCACAGTGGTTTGACCCACACATATGCTTTCGTACCAATGAGGTCATCAATGGGACCTTGTGCAAACAGATTAAGCCCATTGTTTGGAGATAGGATGACCAGCCGCCTTCATGCCTGTCACTACAATTATATGACCCGTGAAGAAGAAAACTGACACAAGACCTGGTTTATTGGGAGCTTTAGTGGTTTTAAGTCATAAAAAGGCATCACTTGGTAAGATATATGTGTATTTTTTCTGCTATAACACCATTGTTTACCAAATAATACATGACAGCTCGTTAATAAGAAAAAAGCAGCAGTTTACCAATAAGAGTTCTCTATTTTTAAAGGCCATACATAATCACATCTTTATGATAGTTTACTGCAATTAAAACTACATGTAATATTAACAGAAAGTTGAAAAAATAGTAGCTCAAAACATTTCTTGAACTTAAAACATAGCTATCACCAATCACACGTTAATCCAGAAAAAAAGAATCATGGTCAAGGAGTCCTGGAGGTTAAGTGAAAGGTTGCTTCGTGCCTATCATCAACTTGTTAACCCCCCACTCCATAACAAATTGCCCCCCTTCCATTGCTGTGTCCACCCTAGTCCCGCAACCACCCCCTGGGAGGGCGCGGCGTGGCTGACCATATCCTCATTTGACCTGCATCTCCCATATGGAGAGGATTGAGAGGAGACACTGCCCCAAGGTCAGAGGTTAAATGACCAGGACTGTTTACAAGGCGATGGGGAGTTCAAACAGCAGACGCTTGGCCAGTCTTTGTCACCCCCTGTTAATGACTCCATTAAACACAGTCCGGGTAGAGAGGCACAGTATTTAAGGACGTGTTATTCAACTGTATGAAAGTAAACTTATTTAAAGAATAGTAAAGAATAACTGATCAAAATAGTAGTTAAATATTCAGCTATCTATTTCTCTCAACTAAACAGTTTAGAAATATTTAAAAATGCAAGAGGAAAACAAAAATATATCAATCATTTCTTTAATCTAGTGGATAAGCAGCAAGCAGTCCAAACCTTAAGCTTCCACACCTTAGCTTCTATACATCTCCTCACATGGGTTATGAATCTGATTAACACAGGGTTTGCTTTTGTTTGGACACCCTGTGTTTACATAAAGAGGCCCAGTGGGACCAGCCCTGGAGGTCAGGGGGTCGAACCTTGGTTGTCAGAGAGCCTTGTGACATTTCTTTCCCACGTTTCCCTGCTCCTAT
The DNA here is from genome assembly GCF_902827165.1 of Trematomus bernacchii. Taxonomy (NCBI): domain Eukaryota; kingdom Metazoa; phylum Chordata; class Actinopteri; order Perciformes; family Nototheniidae; genus Trematomus; species Trematomus bernacchii. The sequence goes on from NW_022988043.1 coordinate 663,041, forward strand.
TGTCCGCGGTGAGGAGCCCCCGTTAACGTTTGGCCCTGGGAGGTAGTGTGGCGTGAGAGGGAGGCCTAGGGGCATTGGACCCTCAGCGGGTCCCTGGGAAACGGGCGTAACCAGGCGGGGCTGAGGCGAGCGGGGACAGCATGGGGTCATTTTCCGGCTTGCTGCCCCTCTAAAGGGCTTTGGAGCACAGTATTGGCCCCTGGAGGAGTGCTGGTGTGGAAGACAGTACAAAAGGCTTTGTGTGTGTGTGTGTGTGTGTGTGTCTGTGTGTGTGTGTGTGTGTGTGTGTGTGTGTGTGTGTGTGTGTGTGTTCTGATGTTTACATGCTTACTATAAATCCTGGTCTGTGGTTTTATTGCTAAATAATTGTGATTGTTGTTTAATGTAAAATAATGTCCTATCTATTTTAGCAGGGTAATAGCAGCTACCGGTGTTAAGAAATCCACCAATATGGGATGGTATTTATATAATGATGGCAGCTTCCATTGAGTATGGGGGATTAGGGTTGTGACAGAAAAAACTATAGATTTAAAAAAAGTGTTTAAGTTAAATATCTTAAATAATATATTAGTTTAGTATACTATTGGTGAGAACTATTTTTAGAGGTCAAAGGATGAAATACTCACATTGTGAAAAGAATGGCAGTATTATAAATGGTATTTTTTTTAAATAATCGCTCTCAGTGTTTCTGATTTCGATAAGAAAATGGCAACATTTTGACTGTAAATTGCTAACCCTAACCCTAGCAAAGACCAAAACCTTTTGAAATATTTTTCAATATTCTGATATAATTTATTGACAATGCTACTTAGTTTGTTTTTCTTACATTAAAGTGAATATGCCATATTTGTATTCATATCACAGCATGATCTTGCAATATCAACATACACATGCCTTCCTACTAACACCTAGCTAGCCTCACTAAGTAGATGTGCATTTACATGTTGCCTCTTGTAGTCCTATGTCATTTGAAGCTAACACACTGAGCTATTGAATTATAAATAGACATCAGCAAACTGAATAAATAAAACATATCATCCTGCCATTATCACCTTTTCTCTGTCTACATGCCAGAAAAAAAAAAAAACACATTCCTACTTATAATAAGGTCATCCTTTTTTAATGTTAGCCTGCTTGCATCTTCAGGTTTCTGACAGCTTTTCAGGAGTGTGGTTTTGCAGAGGAATCATCGTGTACAGTAACGTGTGACTGGGGCTTTGTTGATCTGAGAGGAGTGCGTGCTTCCTAGCTTTGAGTGATGATGGTTGAGAAAGACCCCGTCAACCCCAACACACACACACACACACACACAGAGATAGATAGAAGCAGCAGAGGATCTTGAGGGAGAAACACTCTCTGGAGTACAGTGCACACTGAGAGGATCTGTGCCGTTTCTCTCCTCTTGCTGCATGTGTCGTGACGCATGGCAGCCATTTTGTTTTATGCATTAAAGATTCACTGTTTCCTCTTTCACTTCTCTAAATGTTTTGAAGTCATCCCTGGGGAATAAGACACATATAAACAAAAGCCACACACCTTAACTTAGATTTTTTTCTCTTTCTTTAAGACATTTTTGATACATGTCATGAAATGCCCATGTCTAGCCAATTATTTTTAATGCGTTATAATCTGCAAAGATTATTACACAATATGAAGGATGTTACAATCCATACAGTCTATGGTTACAATGCCTTTATAAGGTTAAGTATCATAATACGTGAGGCGTGTGGCGCAGTGGGGTTAGTGCGCTGATCTCCGAATCAGAGGATAGAAAGTTCGAGTCCCACTGCAGCATGTCGTTGTGTCCCTGGGCAAGACACTTCACCCCAAATTGCTCCTGTGGGGATTGCCCACAGTATTGAGTATGTAAGTCGCTTTGGATAAAAGCGTCTAACAAGTAACATGTAATGTAATGTAATAATACGTAAGACTTTGTTGCAAGGATCATAGTGTATTTTATTTTGCATACTTATTTTTTTCATATCTTTTTATAATAAATCAACACTGTTATAAAACATTATATTGTAAATTAAACCTTATAAGGGATGATTTACAAAATCACCAGTCTTTCAGTTTTCTAAAGTATAATTTACAAATAAGTCTAAATATTGTACTTGTTTTGAGTGAGATTTGAGTGAGATTTGGGGAAACATTAAATGAGTAACATTTCTTTTATAACCTGAAAAATAAATAAATTGATTGAACAACACAATTGTTAAGGATATGCTCTTGTTATAATGCATTATGAATATGTATGATTGCTTGAAGATAAAGCAGACTACAGTCATTACAACTGTGTTTATGCATAATAGATATGCATAAGAAGTGTTGTCTCATCATTTCTAACACATCAAGTGAATGTAAACAACTGTCTTTCACCTGACCACAAAGTAATAACATCTGCTCATGTTGAGGGGAGAACAACATTGGCAGAGATGGGAATTCTTGTTCAGGAATATTGCAAAAGCATGGTTTGTTTGTCTCCAATAGACCATGCCAGCGCTTGAGTGCTATATATGAAAGTTTAAATAAAATGTCTATTCATCCCATTGTAGGTTTACCTGGGCTGAACGTATTACCAGTAGCATATCAGCCACGAGAACTAGCCTGATAGAATCTCTCCACTCTTCCAAATCGCAGACAAAACATTGCAATCTAGTGGTTGATTGGAGCTATTTTCTGGCTTCTCTCCAGCAAAAGAAAATAGTAGTATTAGAATTGTTTCCTGGCCCTTACGAATTGAGTTTATCAGGTTTTGAACAATGGAGTAGGGCTGGTTTATCAGGTGTTAACATCAGAATAGAATATTGTTGAAAAGGTCACAACTTTTTGCAGAACTCCTAACCAAACTTTTTTCAATTTCATTGCGAGAAGAGGGCACAAAACCTTTAGATCTGAAAAAACCCAGAAGTGCTAGGTGCTTTGAATGCACTACAGCATTCCCGCACATCTCTTGTCGAATAGCCCTGATGCGTGGGAGGGTGCCGTTTTATTTTCAAATGTATTTATTCATGGGTCTGACATTTTAAACAACCTCTGTTTGCCTGCAGAGTTACAAAGCAAGCTAATTTTCTATCATATTCCATAGGTTTAGGGCTCCGTCACGTTCCATAGGGTGTAAGATCTGAGTGCTATTCACTTGCTGTCTCTTTCTTTCTTCGCCTCCTGCACTCCCAAAGCCTGAACCTGAACTTGGGATTTCAGGCATGGATTTATATGCATGCCCCTCCTTTGATGACAGGGTAAATATTCACACAGGCAGCCAAGGTGCCCCCGTCATTACCCATGTGCCGTGTGTTTGCCCACCAGTTAAATTCTTAGGGGGATTGTTTGGTGAGATGAATGGGGCCAAAGTGCTGAAGGACATAACGGAGTTCAGCAAACAAAACCTCCTCTGATTGGCTCAGCAACAGCTCGGTCCAGTGGGCAAAGTTAGCAGCGAGAGGAGGTGAGAAGAGGGGAGGGGGGGGGGGGAAGCCGTTGTAGGGTTTTGGCTGTCAATTAAGGCTGCCGTGAATTCCTGGGAGGGGGTGAGCAGTCGGCTGGGCCATCTCTCTGGTCCTGTTGGATCTGTGTAGATAGCTGAGGTGTCGTTCACCTCGGATAGGAAAAACCCTGTCAATATTCAACTATTTAATAACCCCGAATGTGCAGCTCACGGCGCCTTTTGAAGACTGTGGGGTCTGCATTTCCCTTTGATGTACTTTCATTGTCTGACTCTATCTGAAATCTTCGAAGATGGAATTGGTGACATTTTCTCTTTTTTCATTCATTCAATCCAACCTCAAAGGTTTACCCCAGTATTTCTCTAGTCCAAGATGCTTTGTTGTATGGAGGGGGGGGGTTGACTGTAGTTACCCACTAGGATTTATATCACTGGGTAATGGAACACCAGGAGATTTAGGCAAGGATGTTACTGACAAAATATATTTTTTTTGATGTGCCTTGCCTACTAAAGTATAGATCTCAGCATCTAGATTGCTCCAATTTAGTTCCTTTTTCCAGAGTCAGAAACACACACACACACACACACACACACACACACACACACACACACACACGTCTCAAGATAGTTTACATTCCTTACATGATGCATGATGCAAGGAAACCCACAGGTCAGTCATTACATTCCAAAAAACAGTTTATTAAAATTATTTTGTAGCAGATCTTATTGGATCATAAACCTAACACCAGCAACCAAATAAAAGGTGAACTCAATCTGGATCCTATAATGAAGCTGAAGGTTGTCCCATTTTCCTGTGCGTTATTTCACTCTGGATTTGCTCTTTTTTTATATAAAAAACTTTTCTTGGGTCGTTTAAAAAAAAAAAAAGGGGTTATTTTTCTGTTTAGGTTAATACAGCAATACATTGTGTTGTTTAATATACGTTCATTTTAAGCATACTACAGAGCAGGTGTACATTTTTTATGAAAATATAAATTGTAATGCTTTTAGCTTGCAAACGGTTAGTCTGTTTTAGTATTAGAGTTGAGGCATCTATAAAAGCCTTTTTAGCTTTTTTGCTTTGAATTTTACTTCATTTGAACATATCCAATAATTACAACACCTATAAAAAGAACAGTCCACAGACAAGCCAATTATCAGTCTATGCAGCTCTACAGTGTGAGCAGAGTCCCTGTGAAATGAATAGTGTGGACTTTCCCAAGCTGAAAAGTATCTTTCAAGGTCTGTCTTGAGGAGGACGTAACTATAGAGCCAACACTCCAGAGCTCGCAGTGTAATGTCTAACAACTTCCTCCATTTCTCCTTCTCATATTCAGCTAATTTGAGATCTCCCATCTCTCTGTGGTGCTGTGTGCTCTATACATCTTCACCCACCGTTCCCTCACATTTTCACTCTGTGCACTCTCACTCTGGAGGACCCATACACTGGCAGATAAGAGGAAATGAAGTCTTGTCTGCACAATTTGAAGCGCTGCTTTGAAGCTGAATGTGAAATAGCGGCTCTGCTCCTCTCTGGCTGGTAAAGTAAGGGCCCTCTCGTTAAAAGCACTTTACCTGTGCTCCTATGGATCATTGCTCTCATTAAACAGATTTGGGGTTACTTTCAAATCCCAATTACTCCTAGCACTAACTGTAATGGGCACAAGGGTTGAAAGAGTAAGAGAAATGTTTCTGACATTTCTTTTTATATCTCTCTTTGAGCTGGGATGAGAATAAATCCAAAGGTGTAAGGTGAAGCATACACTAACTCACCCCTGAATAGGGATTGATTTCAAAGATGAGCAAAACTAAACTGTACCTCAAATCTGAGCGTGAAAAAATAAACTTTACGCTATTTTAATCTGGTCTATTTGTACAAACATATACAGTTACTTACATTAAAACTACAACTGAATTGTTCTCCGGACAGTAGCAGATTATTGCCGTTTTGTGACCTTTCAGTACTTACAGAGTTGTTCTGCACTTGAATATGCAACATGTAGTACTGTGTGTTTGTGTGAGTGTGTATATTTGTCTGGGGAGTGTTGTATACGTAGCAGATACTTTTGAGAACACCCCTGGGTCCTACTGCACAATGATGCCAAGAAGAGTAGGCAGGCAAAATACTTTCATCTGCTCACCACAGAGACCCTGCTGAGTGTGTGAGTGCCTGTGCATGTGTGTTGTGTGTGTGTGTGTGTGTGTGTGTGTGTGTGTGTGTGTGTGTGTGTGTGTGTGTGTGTGTGTGTGTGTGTGTGTGTGTGTGTGTGTGTGTGTGTGTGTGTGTGCGTGTGTGTGTGTGTGTGTGTGTGTGTGTGTGTGTGTGTGTGTGTGTGGAGGCATATGTGCTTGTGTTTGTGCATGTTTGTAGTTTTTGTCTGAATGATAAACAAGGGAGAGACTTTACCTTGGGCTCTGCAACACAGAGGGCACACATTTTGCATACCAGATGCACTTGATCAATTTAGTTTTAACAATATTTAAATGTTTGTTTGCACTTTTCATCAAATGTTCCTCAGATAAGGATAAACCTCTTTAAACTCATTTCTAGCTCTGAGAGTAACCTGCTGACTGCCTCAGGAAAAGAGAGCAATACTGAGTTTTTCACAAATTACCACCAAAAAAAAGCATTTACTCTGCACAATTTAGCACAATTTAATATTATGTGTATCTGTGTGAGCATGCATGCGGCTGCACCTCAATGCTATGTTGCATATTTCTGTGTGTGCACTTTTACTGAATGTGTGAGGGCCTCTCCTGGTGACTGCCTAGGGCAATAGCACAGGATGTAATCCCATGTATGCCTCCAGTCTCTTAGCTGCCTGCATAGATGTGGAGGAACGTTTTAGCCCCTGCAGTGTGCCGTAGGGCACAAGGGCTCACCCTCCTGTACTGCTAACAGACAGCAGCTGCCTGGTGCACTTCCTCCAAGCTTTCACCATGTGTGTGTGACTCTTTTTACACTCTATCTGTGTGGTATAGTTCAATTTGCAGCAATGAGAGACGGCCTAAAGAGGGAGAAATTGACTTTTGACAGCCATTATATTAAAGTATGCACACTTTTACAAATGTGTATCAGTGTCTGGAGGTGAAGAGCTCTCTCTTGCTGGAAAATCAAATCATGTACTTAATATTTAGCCTTATCTTGATTGGCACTTGGTTGTGCAAGAGCTAAGAAATATAGTAAGTAAAACATTCTTATAGTGAAGCCAAATGTCATGCACTGATTGAAAACGGAGTGAAGATATCCTTAGTGCTCAATTCAGGTTCCATGACAGACAATCAAATTTCATTTGACAAATGAATTCAATGAAACAGTCTGACATGAATAGCTGTATTCAGTATGGTGCATTTGAATCACATCACTTAAAGGGCCCATGTCATGCTTTTCCGGTTATTACCCGTCCCCTTGTGTGTTATGAAGGTTTTTATGCATGTAAACGGTCTGCAGAGTCAAAAACCCTCAAAGTACACCCTGTAGCGAGTGAAACTCTAACACAGTCTATGCTGCCCCAAAACGCCTCGTTGGAGATTTCTCATTTTCCATTGTTTACTTCCTGGGTACTGTGACGTGTGAATACCCAGAGGCCACACCCTCTGCCAGCATTTCACGAAACAAAGCTTCCCAAACCTTTCAGCGATTCATGCCGGATATGTACAGCGTAGGGCACTGAAGAACGATGCTGTTCCTACTTTGTTTGGACCAGCGGGAGATTCGGGTAAACAACCTGTAAGTATTCATTGTTGTTTGTATATTTATGATGTTCAAAACAAACAAGGTATCTACCACGACTGTTTAAATGGGTAAACGTTTTTCGGGCTGCTAAGTTGGGATTGTGGAGAAATGCTCTCCACAGACCCATTCTCACAGCGTTATAAACCTTTTTCTTACTCAATATCAAGCCACACTTATTGTTTTTACTTCGGCTGTGAGTGTGTGTGTGCTCAGGATGAGTTTCGCTTGTTCTCGCTGTATCGCCGACCCGGAAGCCTGTCCACTCCTCGCAGCAGATCGCAGCAACAAGCCTCTCAACGTCCCGACCAATAAGAGCACACTGGGCTCACAGGGAGGGGGGGGGGGCAGGAGCTCCAACAAGCCGTTTAGGACAGAGAGTGAATACCGGTGAGTGAATACACATACTTTACAGAGATGCTGTATGAGAAACCAATGTGAGTTTGGAAAATTGCACAGTATAAATCTATTTTAGTATACCTCAACAATGGAATTATGATCAGTAGAAATGGCCATGACATGGGCCCTTTAAAATAAACATCAAAGGAATTTATCCAAGCTATGTGTTCTTAAAATAGTAGCAGTATTTTTGTAAAAACTAAAGCTATACACGCACGATGTTGATTTAGGCTGAAATGCACAAACACATCTCCACATAACAAAGGGTCTGCATTAGTAGAATAATTCCATCCTCCCTGACTGAGACTGTCCAAAATGCTGCTGTTAGGAATTGTGACTCTCCCACCTTTTGGCAGTAATAATAATAAACGCAAGCCTAAACATCATCAATATTAGTACACAAGCACATTATGCTGTTTAACTCTTGACTTTCAATCTAATAATTTCTGAATCATATGAAATAAATAGTGATCACATGGTCAGGCTGCTTATCTCCAGTGTTGTGTGTCCAGTTTCCTGTAATGTGATCAATCCACTTGCAGAAACATGTTTTTCTAGTGTTTGGAATTTAAAGAAGCTGGCCAAACTGTACTCATAATTGTTTTTCACCAGGATTGATTGTATGGCAGGAATGCCTTCACCCTTTTATGTGATCGATATTAAATAATCACCCAGTGCTGCAGAGGTGTTGCTGATCCTCTGAATTAATAACATGGCGGAATTGCATTCACTTGATATTGTCACTGGTACTTTTGCCATTTGCGGTGAAACCTGTCATAGCCCATTTCCTCTCTGCCTGTGTCCTTATCCTTTCAACTGGTTTATTATTACTATGGCCTGACCTCCTGTGGTGTATATTGAGAGTTCTGATGAGGTTGTCGGAGGAGGAGGCTGGAGGAGTGACAGGTGGTCTTGATGATAACTATCCATCCACCCCCTCCCATCTCACCACGGTGCAAGCCTTAACCACTGATCTCATCTCTGATGTCCACAGCTGCATCAGAACACAGCAGAAAGGCAGATCAATAGGTGTCATAATCGATATGTCAGAATGAGGAATCAGTGAAAGGTCAGCGCCAATCGATTCCCTCGTTATTGCACTGCAACCTCTCTGCTGTTGCGTGTTGGTCATTAACTATGAAACCCTGCAGGATGCCGGCACCCCTTACTGCTTTTAGGAACATCAACTAATCCTAATTATTAGTTCTGCTCTGGCTGGAGGGGCAGACCACGACATTTCCTTCATCTGTGTCTGATGTGTTATGTTATGATATCTGCCCGGCCCTCACACCCCTGACCTGTCTCTCTGTGAGACTGTTCCTCGTTAGGAGGAAGTCAGCCCACCCCCTGCTGCATGTAGCCGCTGCCATACAACCATCATTACTGATTGACAGTGCTGTATGTGGCTGCCACGCTCCAGGTTCTCAGTCCAGCATTCTTGAGCGCCAGGAGTTGTATGGGGTCCAAATCACAAATCTTACACCAGCAAACAGCAATCGTGCGCACCATTGAGCTTAGCAAGACATCCAAGGCAGGATCACCCAGCTTCAGCTCAATCTGATTTTCACCTCTGCCTCGACTGGTGTGAAGATATGATGGAGTTTTGACTGGCAAAGCAACTACACAGCTCTCTTTTGACGCTCTAACCCCGTTTTGTCCGGTACTCCTTCCCGGAAATAGCATTAGCATAAATCTCCAGCCCATAGAGGTAATGATGGCGTGAAATTATGGTTGCCTCAGCAGACCTTATTCCCCTCTCTGCTCTCCCTCCCTCTGGGTCCAAGGCTTCAGCCTTCGACTGAGACCATCTCGCAGGCCTTCTTTCTCTCCGTGCTCTCCCTCTCTCTTCTCCTTTGCCGCCTATTCCATTCAAAGGGAATGTGTAACTGAATTTGAAATTGAGTGCCCTTCTTTCAAGGACCACAGCTAATGAGACGTTTTGCCTTGAAATCCAGACCGAATGGGGGGAGACCCTGATGGGCGAGGCCTGGAGTTGATAGCCGCCCTGTACGTCAGGTGTAAGGCTGTCCGGATCTCTTACCGCTGAGAAGGGTAAAGGTGATTTCTATAGGTGCAAAATAAGAATAAGCCTTTATCGGAAGAACACCCTTCTACGGGTCACCTGGGGCTGCCATTGTGAACCTGAAATAGAACGCCTGTGTGATCTGCATCCATGGGCGAAGAGAAGACCGACACCAGCCAGGCCACCCCCTTTTGCATACATGTATTAGGAGCTATATTGAAAAAAAAGAAGCCCATAAGGGTCTGGAGAGAGATAGGAGATGACAATTAGATGGAGATGGAAGAAAATACACTGGAGTGGGTCAGGGTGAGTTGAGGAAGGATGGAGTGTGGAGAGAAGGAGAAGCGAGTCAAAGAGATGGAAAGGGGGTCTGGCCCATAGAAACAGGTATACTTGACAGTTTGCGGTCCGGGGATCATCCGAGAGACGCCACATGGGTGCAATGATGAAAGGAATGGAGAGCTTTGCGTGCTAGGGGTTCTCCCTTTAATCAGGGGCCCTGAGGAGAGAACCTTGCAGCCTATGGGCCCCTGGCCGCTGCTAGCCACTGTCATGCTAATGAAAGAGGCTCAGGGTGTGAATGGAGAGGCTAGCTTGTTACCAGCGTGCTAATTAATGCATGCGGCAGGGGTGTGCCTGTGAGTGAGGGTGTATGCATTTTAATGAGGTCTCTGTGTACGTGTGAGCGTGTGTATACGTGTCAGGATGACAGGGATTTGAGGCATGGCGTGAGACGGATGTGCCACCAGGTTTTAAAAATAAGGGCTCGAGAGTGCGGAACACATCAGATGCATCTTGGACAAGTGCAGAAATAATTTGTTGGGAATTATGCCGAGACTCTGACTCAAATCTGCCTCGATCATCATCTTACTGCGCTATAATAAGCTGTTTTCAGGTTTAGATTACATTAGAAAAAAGCATGGGCCACTGACTGTATTTTTTTGCCGTTTCTAAATGTTTTACCATTTATTAAATATAATCAGGAACATGAATAAATTAACTTTTGTACTGCTAGTCTTATTTGTTAATGCATATAATCTAATTGACTTTCTCAGCTGCAGTCTCGGTCATTGTGTGGTGAAAACAATCCTGTCTGATTTACTTTCTCACGACTAGCTACATCACATTAACGGCTGTTTATCAGAGCTCTTGTGTCTGTCATGTCACAGACTATATGACAGAAAATGATCCTTGGAGATCTGGTAAGGGCCTCATCCCAGACTACCCTTTCTGTCTGCCCGACGTTCCCACGGACAGAAAGATGAGAGACTTGTGGATGGCCACAGGCGCAGCATATGGCTCAAGGCGACAGCATTGTTCCGGGCTGTTTGCATAAGAGGAAAAAACCCCATTGTTGCACGTGTCACTCAGACAAGACGTAGGGGCGTGTGTCAGGGCAAAGGGAATGCCATCAAAGTCCGTGACCTTTTCATTTGCCGGTGGCCTCTCCCACAGACCTCTGTGTGGGCCCTACATGCCTTATTCTGTGATTTAAGACTCCTTAACAATCGTATCGGTATTGACCAGAGAAGATAATTAATTTGACTGATGTAACCCAGGAGGAAAATTCACAAGTAGGGTTTCTTTAATAATATGGCGGCTTGCTATGAGAGAATGACTACAAGGCAGTAACTGCATAATTGTCATCTTTGAAGAACTGAAATAATTTTCTAATGAATCAACATGAATATCTCAGAGGAGCTGACCCAGTACAGACATGATTCACTAATGCTCTACTTTTCCCCATCAATCCGTTTATGTACAATTTTGAACAGCCACCTGGAGTTTAAGTAGTTTAAGGTCTTATCTTTTGCACAAAGTCTACAACAATGTCAACATATTATTTTGAATAGTGGAGTAATACTTAGAGTAAATGCATTAAAACTATCCTTCAATTATGAGTGGGAACATCATTCAAACATTTTTTTTTTGTCCATTTTCAAGGCAGTAATTTGCGTGTGAAACACAGTGTGCTGATTAACAGGAAATACTGTAGGTCGCTGTCTCGCTTCGTGAGTGCTACAAACACTGGAGGTCCCTATTTTGTGCCAGCAGAACTGTCGTCCATTTTCTATCCTACCCCCCAACCTTGTCCACCCTGTAAAGTGCCATTATAAAAATGTCAAGGGGTCCCCCTCTCTCGTCCTGCCTGTCAAAATCATGTGCCATTATGCAAATCAATGTGTGAACACACACTCACACAGATTTACATAGGCTATATGGGATATAGGCAGTGGTGAATTCACATGATTACAGAATTAATCCACAAGATACATACTGCATGTATACATTTCTGAAAATGAGGGAATATTTTACATTTGCCCTTGAAGATTAAAACATTATCATTGCATTAACATGTTTGTGGCAGCTTTAGCTTGGGATGCAAAGCGGGTCGTTCGCTAATCAGACAGTTGACAGTTCGATCTCTGAATCCTCTCGTTCTCGTGCGGGCAAGACACTAAACCCCCAAGTTGCTCTTGATGGGGAGGCCAGCGTCTTGGTGCTCTGTCGCAATCAGTGTGTGTGAATAAACGGTAAAGCCTTTTGTTGGTAACGGTAGAAAAGGTGCAGTAAATGAATTATGATTTAAAACAACATACATTTACTGTGCATTTGTGTGTAGAGCATTTTGCTATTTTCTTGCACAAAAAACTGCTTGTTTACTAAGAATGATTAAATATAAGTAGAGTTATTATACAAAAAGTATACATTGAAAAGATGTCCTAATTAAAATCATTGGCTGTGAAAAAGAAATATGAAGGACAGACCATCTATTTATTTTTTTTATTTTTATTTTTAGAAAGGGGCAGGTAATATAAGATTATTTTCTTCTCCCTGCTCCTTTTCGGTCAATGGTGTGTTTACAGAGACATGTTTTGATAACAATTATTATACATTAAGTTGTGCATACCATGAACGGAACAAATAAAAATGAAATGAAATAATTTCAAGCAAATAGATATGAAAGATATCGGTTTGGCCTCCAGTTTAATTCAAGTCCATCAGACACATGCTCGTATCTGAATATATTCTTCATGTCAATAGGATTGTCCTCCACTAATATTTGTATTGAAAAGCTTAAACTAAATGGTTAATGCCAGCACCCCCTTAAACCTGGTTCAAAGTGATTTTCCCAGTGACTCTTAGGTGGGAGTGCGTATGTGATTTTATCCTTTTACATTTCATTTCCTCTTTCATTGGTTTAGTGGAGTGTTTTTTGTAGTTCTGCAGACAAGAGAATAATGTGTGTGAGAAAAAAAGGTACATAAAGCGGAGAACTATTTATTGTTTGGTCAAAAGCATGAATGTACCTAAGTTAGAGGTCAAGCCTTATAATGTAACCGACTTAACTGCTCTATGACACATCAGGGTATCCATTAGCTTCAGAAACAACACAGGAGAAAAAAGATGGAAGAAAGAGAAAATGAAATAGAGAGCGGGCCGTCTGTTTTGACAGCCATGAACCAGAATATTGCTCCATTGTTTGTTTCTCAGAGCAGAGGAGTCATGGATGTGGTTTGAGTGACAGTGAGTCCGATATACGCTGACACGTGGAGCTGCTTCACATTCCTCTAATTGCTCCGCATTGCCCGAGCTTGGCACACATGTAGAGCATGGTAAGAGGCGTCTCTTTTTAGGTCGAAACAGAGGGTGCTGTGATTTGGCATACAAAGAGAAAAAGGAGGCATGGGGGGTGGAGGTGGAGGGGGGGGGGGGGGAGAAGGGCAGGAGGAGGAGAAGGGCTTGAAGAGGAGGCATTCTATTATTCCTGATAGACTACTCTGAAGGACAGAGAGGTGATGGCCTTGCTTGTACAACTCTGTGGCATAATAATGTCCTGCATTAAATCTCTAGCCAGTTGAAGCATAGATTTAGAGGCACCACAGCAGATATATGGCATCAGGTACATTCACCTGTCAGGTGTCAGAGATGCATGTAGAAACAAAGAAGGGGATGAAAGAAGTACAATACGGTGGCAGACATAGCGTTAGTTTTAAGTCATGGTGTGCTGAAAGGCACTGAGATTGGAGGAAATCCTTGCAAGGGAGGGGGAAAGCTTCTATCCTTGCTGATGCTATTTTAATTAAATAGTTGCTAGGTTACATCGTGCAGAGCGACAGGGGCGGGTGGTGTGGCACATGCACCCGGGTGAGGGGAAGGGCGTGTGTGTGTGTGTGTGTGTGTGTGTGTGTGTGTGTGTGTGTGTGTGTGTGTGTGTGTGTGTGTGTGTGTGTGTGTGTGTGTGTGTGTGTGTGTGTGTGTGTGTGTGTGTGTGTGTGTGTGGGGGGGGACATGTCCCTGAACAATGAAAGCACATCCCCTTTTTTTTCCCCACACCCATTCTATAATAAAGATTTCAAATGTGAGACATATTGACATGAAATACAGTGAGAGCAATTTTACACTCTCTAAAACTCTCCCCCTCGCTCTCCCCTCATATTCTTCTGTCTTTTTCGTTTTTCTCTCACAGATCAGAGTGTGGGGGGAAGCCCCCTTTCATCTCCGTGACAGTGCTTTTCACCTCCGCTGGTGACTTACAGAGGACTGGTGCTCCCATTGCACCCTGGGATGCCAGACGGTGGAGAATGCCACGGGCCCGTGTGCCCTGGCAACCGGTCCCGTTTCACACCCCCACCACCCCAACACACACCGGCTCCCTTTAGCTCTCCACTCCCTGCCTCCACCCAGGACTCTGACCACACAGAGACCCAGACAGGGCCCTGATAGATGGGCTGTGAGACAGCAGAAAGTCCCTTGATGTTGGAAATAAATCTGACAGGCCCTCCTGGATAAGACCAAGCATAATCTTTCTCATTGCTTTCAGGCTGAAGGAGGGTGTGCGTGTACGGGTTTGTCCTTTTTCCACAACCTTTCTTTATTTTCAACACCCTCCCTCATCTCCATCTTCTTCCCACCTCCGCTCCTCCCCCTATGCCAGCGGAGATAAAGCCGTAATTTACAGCTATGCATTGTAGAAGATGAATGATAGTTGCTTTTCTTCCTTAATATGCATTCACCACTACCAGATAATAGTCTTTTTGTAGGAAGCAAAACCTTCCAAGAGAATTCAGCATTTGTATGTTATATTGTTCCCCTAATGTGCTAGAAGTGATATATAATTCCCAGTCTTTCATTAGAAACAAAATTGATAATGATGAAGGTGTGCTACATTTTTCTATAGATGCTTCTTTTTCATATTCTTGAGTGAAATATCGCAATGAGAAAAAAAAAGTTTTCGGTCTCCCCCCTCCCCTCTTATTCTCCTGAGTGTATATGGAGCTGCTTTTTGAAGAAAACACACGCACACACACACACAAATAATTTCACACACGTCTTTCACAAAAACATTCACTCTTGATGCATATACAGCATAAATATGTATTCCATGTCTCAGTCACAAACAGCTATTTCTCTTTCTACCTTTTCACTTCACTATGTCTCTGCAGCAGACAGTGTAGAACAGACTAGAGACTGGAGGCACAGTGTGTTTCTGTGCCAAGAGAAGCTTGGGGGCCCTTGTGTCCAGGGGCCATTTTCCCCTTGGGACTCATCTCCAGTCCGGTGACCTGTTGCCCTCCTCTGTGTTTGGCATGCGCTCCAGCAGGTCGCAGCGAGAGATCGGAGGTCCGGGGGTTGTTTGAAGCAACATGGTGTCAATATGTGACCTTCTCAAAGACACACAGGATCAAACGTTCAATTAACTCTCGAACGAGGTCATGCTTTGAATTTTGGTTGAAGCATTGACTCTGATTTTATGTAAATTATGTGTTGCTAATTTGGGTTTTTATCTGTATTTAGAAGAACAAATGACATACCCTTTACCATCACCAGTGGACTGGCGTTCACAGAGTAAAGTGTCACCACACACAGCATGAATATTAACATCATCAGAACTAAGCTGTAAGGAAGTATTCGAAATCATGAAACAAGCATTCATGACATTTAAGATACAAGCGAAGTGACTTAAATGTCTCCCTTTATCCAGAGTAATGTTCCCAATTTACTGCATTCACTCCAATCATTTTTAAGTTTCCTGAAAACAGCGCAGTTACATCGCGGTAATTAGGAACATAGGCTGTCTTTACGGCAATGTGTGGGAGGACTTGGAGGTTGCAGTGCTCCGTGAATGCAATGTGCATCATCAACCTAATAAAATATAACTCTGAAAATTAAGTCTGCTGGCCTTGAGGCACGCAGAACAACAGGATCCCTCGAGCAAAAATGATTGCAGGTTTCTGTTGTAATGTTTGGACCCATGTACGCATGTGTTTGTTTATATTTAGGTACATTTGCAAGAGCGTAGAACCACAAAGTAACCAATTATAGAAATATGTTTTTTACTGTATTCTATTAGAATAGAAAGGAGAGAAGCCCGGCAAAGAAAAATGGGATGTAGGCTGCAGCTCTTTTGTCCTATAGTTTGAGCACCACACTCACCAAAGTGCATCAAAGTGTCAGCAATTCGAAAATGAAAAATGGATGAGGACAATGGTGCATTCCTCACAGTTTTTCTAATAAACTGTCAATCAAACAGCACACTGAATGACACTAATATCATATAATGCAGCATTCCATATCAAAGATCTCATCGATGCTCGTTC
Source organism: Trematomus bernacchii (assembly GCF_902827165.1). NCBI lineage: Eukaryota > Metazoa > Chordata > Actinopteri > Perciformes > Nototheniidae > Trematomus > Trematomus bernacchii. The sequence continues at coordinate 679,243 of NW_022988043.1, forward strand.
CCCCTTTGGCTCAATCTGAGGCCTGTCCTCCCCTCTTATTATCACCATCATCATTCGGACATGAAAGGAGAGAAACAAGTGCTTCACTATTGCCAAGGAGGAGAAACCTTGATCTTGGAGCATTTGCATTCGCCACCTATTTCCACTGGATGTATGAACACGTTACCAAGGCGCTCTCTGATTGGATGGCACTGAAAAGATGGCATTCTGCTAATGCTCAGAGGACCCCCCCCCTCCCCCTCCGCACGCTGTCACACTCAGCCGGTGGCACTAGGGGGCAGTCCACTCTGTTGGTTGTTATTCTGAAGGAGGCATCTACAGTAGCAGGAGAAATAGGACACAGCAGGAGTCAAAATACATATATATAATTAATGTATTCATTCATGTTGATTATTGAAATCTAGCAGCTTTCTTTGAGCTCTATGTCCTACTTTTTCACCCTAAAACCATTCATCTGTGGTTCTGCTTGGCTAAATATTTGTAGTGTACCTTTTATTTATCAAACAGTTAAGCAGGGCTTTCTAATTAAATCACAGTTTACACATAAAAGACATAGAACATAAAATCAATGTATCTTAGTGGGTGAATATTCCCCTTCGAAGAGGTACAAAGCTAAGTTAAAAGCATCTTATTGATGCAATATGAGAACATTGATATTAATACGGTGGCTCACTATAAGAGGAAAGTGTTCAAGCAAGTGTTGTCATGAATGCACCTCCTGTTACTGTGTGATGCTTGAGCTGCACTCTCATCACACTACATTTCACTTCAATTCATTATACTTTATAAAAAGGGCCAACATGTATTAGGTTTAATAAAACGAAATATAATCTATACAGAATTTATGAAAAGAGAGGAAGTGTCACTGTTGGTTTACATTAAGCGTAGAAGAAAAGCAATTCATTTAAGTGCTAAATACACACACACACACGCCTTTAAAATAGCTATACAGTAGCAGTGTGTGTATAGTGTCTATCAGAGGGCTGCTGATGAAGCATGGAAACCCCAAAGGAACAATGTTCATGTGGAGATGAATTAATGTAAGAGCAGTGGTGATTACCACCAGGGCAGTCAGCCATTTCATACTCCGAGCACGAGGCGGTGGTGGACCTCCAATTTTAACCATGACGAGATTTAAATGTACTTTGCTTTGCGAGAATCTCTGTTTCTTTTCCCCTGCTTTGCACTGATAACTGGTGCACGTTAAACTCAATTAGGCCATTATACATACAGCTTTATAGATGAACAATATTACCCATATGCGTGGATGTGAATGATGAATGGGTCAGCATCAGTGTGTGTGTGTGTGTGTGTGTCAGGGATAACATGGACAAAGGTAAGAATAAGAATGGTCTTAAATGTTTCCTGTATCTTTGCTATCTGTGTGTTACGTTGTATTTGTATGCTCCTTGTAAAATCATACAGAGAACCACAGCTTTAAATAACACTGATTGATATACCTGACCCAGTTTATTTGTCTAACAATATAAAAAGTTGTATTTTCTAATGTACATATTTAGTTTTTTTATTCACGTTTTAAACACAGGCTTCTCACTGCCTTTCATAAAACAATGTATGTCTTGAATTGAATGTGTTACTTCGACACATTGGGAATTGTTCCTGTGTTTACTACCTTTCAATAAACTTTTCCCAAACAAAATGGTTGTTTTAGACACTCTCACATATTTTTACTACTTTCTCACCTATTGTGATGGTAATGAAAAGATGATAATTGCACATGTTACATTTAAGGTGACTGCTTTATAATAATCTCAGTTAACAAATCTGATATTGGCACCTAATTCTGCAGGGGACTGTTTCTGTTGTTCCTATCATTGTCATAATTTAAAGTAACTATTGTAAAGAAAGCACAGAGGAGTTCCAGCAATGTTAAGTGTTCTCTTTTAGGCCATTCACGACACAAGGTCAGGTCAGTCATGAAGTATGGCTGCTGCTTCGAACAATAACCATGAGGGTGGGATCACCTCTGTGTCACACAGAAAGACCACTATTATAGCGTCAGCCCTCCAGAAGCTTCTCAGTTCCTCTGGCTGTGTTTGGGCTAAAGGGGGGAGGGGGGGGGGGTCCCCTGCTCCCCTTCCTGAGGCAGAGCTCCACGCCACTCTACGAAGAAGGGACCTTGGTGAATAGGCCCCACTCAAGAGGAATAAAGGAACCTCTCCACTGGTTTGTTTTGGAAGCTGTCTTATTGATCTGTCTACCTATGAATGAATGCGTTGGCCCAGTTTTCTCGCTCATGTGGACAATGGCACTTGAGGCCTGTATTAACTTGCCCGATGTTATTCCCAGAGAATGGCGTGCATTAAGGAGTTTTGGGAGCGTTTGTCGTTTTATCCCCCTATCTACTCCACTAACCTTTCTCACAAGAATAGAGAAGCTAAACTAAGAAAAACAAAAATCGATGGCTGCTGCCTGCTGAGTGTCTAAATCAATACAAGTTTTTAAGAGGAGATATTTCACAAGTAGACTGATGACACACAATTACAGTATTATTGAGCGCCATTATTCAAAGACTACTAAGTCCAAAAGAAAATAATCTGCCTTCAACCTTGAAGACCCAAATATGGAGCCACTGTAAAGAATGATGAATAAAGCACTAAGGTTTTAAGAAAGGGGCATCTGTGTGTTGACCTATTTTGTAACTCACGGTCCAACCCGTGTGCAGGGCATCTCATTTCCTTCGAGCAATATTCAGCATGAATTCAAGGCCATTCCACAAGAAGCAGCTCTGCAGTAAAGGCCAAAAACATTTTTTAAAACCACTTTATTGGACAGTTATTCTTTACATTCTGACTGTAAAAAAAATCAGTCACATTATCTTCTTTCCTGTAAAAAAAACAGCTGTCATGTTAGATTTTAACAAAGCACAGTTTACAAGTGAACAGTTTTGTAACACACAACATGCCAAATGATAAGCTTACTGTTTTTAACCACAAGTCAAGGACTTTAAGCTTTCTTGGCATGATTTGAAGGAAAGACAAGAGATCTAACAAGAGAGACAAATTGAGTCAATGAACTATTTTACAAAGTCTTTGGTGATTATTTCTGAAGTTGCGAGTCATTCTCTTGCATGGGCCAGAGTATCATTCAAATATAATGGGAATACTGCCTTGCTGTCATTTTGATAATGTGTTGAACATGGATGTATAACATTAGCAGACTGTCTTTGCAGCATTTAATAACTCATTATGACTGTAAGCTGACCCACTTTGGAGCATATCATTCAAAAGTACTTTAGATAATTCCTTTGACTTAGAAGTCCAGAATGATTGCAGCTTTATAAATGAACCCACCTCCTTGTGTTGATACTGCGAAGACCCTATATGAAGCCAGTAGCAGAGCATGAAGATACAAAAAAAAAAAAAGGACAAAGTAAAGAACATAATTTATTTAAGAGAAAATCTAAAACAGAAATAAATACATGAAAGAACAATGTGTGAAATTACTTTGTGAACTCAACAATGAATTATAAACACTTCAGTGGTAACAGACAGAAGAAACATCGCCTCATCAGGCCACTGAATTCTGAAAGTATCCCAGCTACTTCTTAACGGACCAGACAATTAAAAAAAGGTTAATCTGTAACTGATTTGTCAAACACGTTTTTTCAAAAATTGATTTAAGCCATCATGCCCCACCACCCCAATAACAAAATCATGTGTTCGCTGTTAAAATTAGAAATGTTTACAGACCTCAGCATGTGTAATAAATACAAAAACAAAGATAAATCAATCAAAAATAATCATTAGGATAAATTAGATTTAGCTTGAAAAAGGTAGATTTAAAAGATGGTAGTAGACGAGGAAAGACTTCAGGAAGTGCAGGGGTGTTAAATCAACTCACCATACAAATTATTTTCATGAAAAACAATCTAGAAATTAGGCAGGATGGATACATTCATTATGTGCATAATCCCCATCTTTAAAAAAAACAAACAAAAAAACGATTTCTAAGACTTTTGACATCAGGAGCTAAACATGTGATATAGTGCTGCTTGAGGTTGTAAAATATGTTCTGTACAAAACTCATAGAGCTGCAATTCATAAATTACAGCTCTATGATATAATAATGACCACATTAAATGCCAGAAAACCACCAGATTGTGTGATCTGTAATTCATCTGGCACCACGTACCCTACATTCCTGGAAGGGCTGGACAATCATAGGCCCTTTGACTCTTAGTGCAGACATTTACCCACCAAAGAATTACAGTAGGCAAAGACACTGTAAATGCTGTTATGTCTCGATGGAAACCAGGGCTTGTGATTCCCCTCTTTATTGAGATGGAACTACAGAAGAAAGAAGGCCGCAGAGTTGTAGTCAGTTAAAGGTTTAAACACTAGCAGACACCAAATCCATAGCCATTCGGACAGGGGAACAGACTCACTTGGCACTTTTACAACTTTTGATCCATTAGAAAAAGAATAAAAACAACTGTTCTCAAAGGAGTTAAAAAAAAGCAAAGGATGGGTAAAAAGTCAAATGGAAAGCAGAACATAAAGGCGGTAGTTCACCAACAGTAGTTGACATCATCTCCTCTTGATCACAATGCCCTTTTAGATGACAGCTGACCTACAGCAGAGATCCTATACATGCAGACAGACACATGGAAACCAGCACAAACCTGGGCTGAGCCCTCAGTGCTGTCCTCCCTTTGAATCGTCTCTGCTGTTAAAAAAAAAAATTGTTCTCATAAACTCTAGAATGGCTCAGTTAAAACCAAGAAGGTTACGACGCAGTTTAAACACTTAAATACATCAGTTTCAAGTCAATGAGTTTTACATCTCCTCTTCCTCCTCTGCAGTTCTTCAGTAGTCCACTGAGAACAGCCGCCCCCCCCCTCCTCCTTCAAACTGAGGCGTACTGGTCCTTGACGCGACATTTTAAGACTATCGTGGTCCGTGGCAATCAAATTTAGACATTTTAGTAAAACAGGCAATTTTGTTTGAACGCACATATTTTAAAGTTTTGATCAAAAGGACAAACAGGGGGCACAAGTACGTCAGACATTGTTTTCCCCCAAAAACGTACAATAACCAAATGTGATTTTAAGGCTCAAATGAAGTCACAAACAAACGTCTTCAGATCCGGCATTATTTGTGACCTCTATGTAGCTTCTTCACGTTGTATCACCCAGGGAAATAAGCCCCATTATGGCCTGTAATGACAGACTGGAATATAGATAGTTGACTGACTCTCATTGTCAAGGCCCCCGCACATACGTACCAAAGCATGAAACTTAAACCTAACAGCATGGACCCAGTCTTGCAGAGTATTACATGAAATCAGTTGTGAAAAAAAAAGAAGAAAGATCATTAATTAAACTCTCTCTTGACACTGGTGGATTTAAGGAGAAATGCCACACCACATTTTAAATTAATTGTAATCAGCGTCTGAGATATATTACTTTACCTCATATGATTAAAATGTCACACAGCAAACTGGACCAATTTCTCATTACTATGGCAATACACTAATGACACATATTACGATTCTTCCAACTCCCGATTTAGTCTGTCAGGGGTTTAGAAACCTTGCTCTCCAAATAAAAAGGTAACGGTTGTGTATTAAAAACAATGACAAGAGTTCACAGAGTCGTCTGTGGAGGAAGCACTGGAAGTTGAACCAGGAGCTCTGATGATATGGTCAGTCAGGGTTTAGTTGGTCAGAGGAAGGGAAGGGAGGATATGTGTGTGTGTGTGTGTGTGTGTGTGTGTGTGTGTGTGTGTGTGTGTGCGAGTCATCATTAGGCCTCTGTTTTCCTACTCAGTCCTTTCTGATCGGGCCCGACACAGGGTGAGGGTTATCCCGCCATGAGATACTGATGGTAGAAGAGACCAAAGAGGGAGGTGGAGAAGAGGCAGGCAGCAACCCACCAAGTGAAGAAGGAGAAGAGGCCACGGAAAAGCAAGGGGCTGAAGACAGTCCGCAGGCCCCCCAGGGCCACCGACAGCTGGGCCACAGACCCCTGGGCTGCTGTTTCTACCGCTGGTGGGGGGGCTGCTATAGGGGCCGCCCCCATCACAGAGTCAGAGTTAATTTCATAGATGCAAGGCAGGTCCTCTGTAGGGTAGATCCACCAGGAGTGTCCACCTGGAAGGCAAAGGATGAAATTAGATACCATTGATGGAAGGTAAGAGATATTTTTTTAATTGGAAAGAAATCACTGAGCATTACTCACCTAAGGTTTTTAGCAGCAAAGTTGTATGCAGCAGCATCACCAGCGGTGCCACATACTGTAGTGCGATTACACACAAGTAGTAAAAAACACGAGCAACCTGGGTGAGAGTGAAGAGTTAGAATTAGATTACCGTGTGGTTTTACACAGACTGTTAACCAGAACATAATGACACACTCAGATGTCTCCTCAAACAACTTATGTGAGGAATGGGATACAACACAACAGAGGAATCAGTCCACTATATACAGTAGTCGCAATTTCAACAGAAGTATTTGGTCAAAAATATTGTAATATTTAATTTTCTCCACATCGTTCAGCCCTACTGGACAATAACAGTTTTAAATATGTTGTATCTGTTGATATTTTTAATTTACAGAGACCCTTTTACCAAGTCTAGAAATTAAATCCATGTCAGATACACAGTATTCACACCACATCATCTAATTCGTACTTTAATGTATAATAGTATTTGTGCACATACCGAACAACAATACGAGTTATAAGATAGGATATGGTTGTCTTCACTAGACCAAACAGTCAGTACTTTATGTTGGGAAGGGGCTTTTGAAAGCAATGATAGCAGGAGCTGATGCATTGGGCCACCACACACTCACTGATAATGTATCCTATTTTCAAGTGCACTACAGGTGGGCTGCATGCCTCCTGCATAATGCATGCCCTGTGGACAGTTTTAGACTTTGTTCCTTAATTCACAAAGACAGGCCCCTGGATGTGTCTATATTTGCTCTAAGTAAAAGGGCTTATTTTATTCTCCAACCCTGCAAAAGCAGCAAGGTGGCCCCATCTAAACGCTCACTGTGTGTCTAAACACAGCTCTGCCTCTTAACCCCATCCAAAGTATGCCATGTGTTAAATGGGATAAAGTTATCTTTGTGTTTCTAAATAAATCCATCCTCTTATTCACCATCTTCTGCAGGTCAACGGTACTTATGCGTCCCGCCTCCTTCTTCATCTGGTCCACACCCTTCTGGGCCAGGTTGAGGTAGGCCTGTAAATGATGTCTCATCATAGCGAGTCGGAGCACACACATCAGTATGATGGCCCACAACCGTAACGTATCATACGTATCCTCCGTCATCCTGGTGATAATGGAAAGACAGGAGCGTGAGGAGACATGATGAAGGGATGGCAGCTTTCAACGCATCATGCATCTGCTCCATCATTTGGATATACGCAGAGACAATGAGAGATAGTAAGAGCAAATGATTCATATAAAACTCAAAAGAGAAGGTAAAAGAGGGTGAAATTGAGAGATAAAAAAGGAACAGAAGGATATTGTATCATGAAATCTGGCTTTATCGTGTTTGACCTTGATGGTATCACAGTCACTGTTGGCAGCAGAAAAAAGTTGGCACATGACAGAATTCAAACCTACAACTAATGAAAGAAGTAATCTTAGAATAAAAAGGCAGGTAACAAATGACAGCAGTTAGTGATACAATAAAGAGCTTTCACTGAGGTATGACTACATTTGCTCACACTCTAATCAAACCCAAGTAGAACATGTGTGAATTGTCATTTCACCTCCAAGCTGAACACATTTCTTATCTCATTGAACCATTGTAAATCTCATTTTCATGACTGCTGTTGCATTGTTTACATCCAGTTTCCTGCACAAGAGCCACAATTACATTTATATTCACAGCTGGCCAATGTTGTCCTACCCCTCCTGTTTGAATGGAAGCTAATTAGCGAGCTAGCTATAAAGGGAGTCCAACTGGATAGAACTATTAATATAGCAAATAAAATGTTTGTTATTAACAGTTATTTGGACATTCAAAAAAAGTAAAAAACTAAAATGTTTTTCTCTTCCAAGCAAATGTTTTTGGTTTTAAGCACACTAACTATGGCTATTTATATAAACACGCAAGAATGTGTCTCGTCACAGCACAGAGAACATATCATATTCATGAGCAGGATAATTACAGTAAATAAAAACACAAGCAGTGTGAACAAGACATGTGTCAGAATGGCAACAGCACTTGCAGTATTGTGTTCATCTATCATTTAATCATCCATTAAACAGTTTTATTTTTAACCAAATAACTAATTTTACTTACAAAGGCAAATTCCCCTTTTCCAGATAGGGGTTTATTAGGTAGTCCTTGGTAATGGGCCTCACCCACAGCAGGACCATGATAAGAGGGGACAAGAAGTTGATATGAAGCAGAGTCCTAGAGAAACAGGGAGGTGAAGGAGAAGATGCAGAGTTATATTAATAATGCAAAAAATCCAACCGCTTCCACATTAACAGCCAGTGTCCCGGGAGACCTCTGATGAACCACTTTTTAATCTAGAAGTTTACATAAGGAAAAATATGGTCCAGCTTTCCATAAGAAGGTGGGAAGATAACCAAGGCACGTATTTTGAAGGGCTTGGAGATAATCTTCTAGTGACAGCGTCTGAAGGTGTAAGCTCATGAGGTAGGAAATGGATGAGGAGGCCATTTTGGAAAGTCTGCAATGCCAAAGTGGATTATCTGGATGTGACGTGCTCCCTATCATAGACACGCCAACCAGGGAGTTCTGAAATAGAAATCTGCCCCAACTGAGGAAGTCTTCATCTGACTCAGTCGAGTACAACGGCACTGTGTTTGGCTTCTTGGTACTCCAAGATAGGACAGGTGGGTACTTGAGCAATGTGTGTGGCCAATTTGAGCACATTGTGTTTTAATTAAGCCCAGAACCACAGACAAAACCTACAGCACACTATCATCAGAAACATATATATTCCATTGAACAGCGATTCATTTATGTGAGAAAAATAATCGACCTTCTGTGCTTTCACCTTCAATGCCGCGGAACATTTTGAGAAATAAAGATTTTTGCAACACATTGAAGGGTTGATCCTAGAGAAATAATGTAAAACTTAAAGAACCTGACAAAGGTTTAAAAAAATAAAGCCCCATTACAAAGTTTCCTGACCAGGTTCTGATCTTAAAAGTTGCATCAACAAATATGTCAAAGACTTTCCACCATTTATATTAAACGACTTTAAGTGTATTCAATGAAAAATACATGAGTTTGACCCCAGAAGGGAAGACCGAGACTGTAGTGGACTTACTGTGTAAATCTGCCTGTGGTCAGATTGAGTGCATCGAGGTGCATCTGGGCCAATCGTAGACCAGGGAAAGTTAGGAATGCTCCAATCAGGGAGCAGAGCAGGGCCAGGATCAGCTTGAAGGTGAGTTTAGATATGGGACCCCTGTGAAAAAGAAAACGCATAGTGAGATACTACAGTCGTTTTACGAGTCATAAAGAATTCATGAAAGCAGAGAAAACAAAAATGATACTATGAGAATACTGATGCTGTACTTACTGGGACTCCAAGCCCTGGTGCTGCAGAAACTCTAGAGCACTGTCGGAGAAGTTTGCAAAACCTAGAAATGAGGAAAACGTGAAAGAGTGACTTACTCTTTGGGCCAAAAGCAATAACATTCATTGTTAGCAACGAGAAAAGCATTGTTAGGAGAACTAACCTGTTTCAAGACCAAACTCCAGGTAGTTTTCAGTGACAATGAGAATGGCCATGGCTTTAACAAAAAAGAAGAAAGCAAAAGTAATGCAGAGTGAGCGCTCGCCTCCTTCCTCCAGCTTGAAGTAATGGGCCGTTATAGAGAAAAGGGTCTTACTGTAGGGGTACAGAGTCAAGGAAAAACATCTCCTGACACACACAAGCACATAAAGCAAAACTGCTTTGCTGATATATTTGCAATGCCTTTTGCAGGTTCAAGGGAAATGTGTCGCAGCAAACAACCAATACAAAAGCTTCAGAGCACAGCACCACACATCTTTTCAGCACCAAAAATGTGTTTCAGCTTCACACTGTGCATTCTTACCGAACCCTTTGGACCCTGAAACCCTTAATGCTACACAAAACCTGCTACCCAGCAAGTGTGGGTACAGAATGTGAGGGACTTTGGCACCTATGCATGCGATCAAGGATGTAATAATTTTCACTCTGCCCCTGTCAACCTTGATCAGACAGCTGAGGACAGAGCATGTTTCCAAAGAGAACCGTTTGCCTCGGAGATGGAAGGTGCAACATTTCAGGCGACAGCATGCCAATTGTTCACTCCCTTTAGTCCATTATAGGAATGGTATTCAAACCAGCGGAGTCTCCCTTTTTCCCCCCTTGTATTCAGCACTGTGAAGACAGCTGTACAAACACTCAGTTCAAGCCAGCATGGAGTTGAAAAGAGGTTTTTGAGCCATCATGTGGTGGGCTACAATTAATAAAACACAGAGTTTTCCTATCAACATTGGGCAAAGGTGAGGATGAATGAAGTCACATTGATACATTCCAGTAAACTAGGGGGATAAGCAAGGTGCCATTAGATGCAGATACTTGCCGACTGGCTGCTCCAGGGCTGTCAGAGAAGGTTAAGGCAGTCGAGACGGCAAGTGTCTTAAACATATCATCAGGGCTGAAATAGGAAAACTGAAATCAAGTGTCCCATTAACACTTATACTGAGCCAACACATTCCGTCATCTTCATCTTCATAGTGCCAGTCCATCTATTGCCCTGTCTTTCCTCCTCCCCCCCCCCAAAGCATATCAGTCTGTTGGGCTGTGAAAATTGGGCCTCCAATCTCCGACGTAGGCAGGAAATGACACACCCATCTGACTGAGAGAGCGGGGCCTGACCAGGAGCACTGGAAAGATTGATCCCTGTGGTTGGTGGCGAGGTTAATGCATAACATTTAACTGTCATTCAGTGTAGCAAAATAACAGGTAGCTGTGGAGGATAAAGGTGCTGGCCCTCAAGCCAGTAGGAGCTCGAGCGGTCATTTTATGATCTCTCTCAAACAGTGCTGCATCCTAACAATCAAGCAGGAATGATTTGCTCTCTGATAGACAAAGAGATGTTAACCGATGACATATATAGCATGTGGTGATGAATTGGAAATAAGGAACTTGTGAGAGCACGAAAGAGACTATAGAAAATACTTCCACTGAAACCTCATATGTTGCCAACCCCACCCACATAATGATATAAATATGCTACCAATTTAAAGAACATTGAAAACCAAATCACGAGAGAGATTTAACAGTCAGATAAAAAAGATGTTAAGAGTGACTGATGTAAGGATACAGGACAAAAGCTAGCACGAGCAGGCTCCAGACCACACTGATGTTCATCTCTCCCGAGGGCTGAGCCACGCAGTAGTACAGCTCTGTTATCAGATAGACCACAGTCGCCGCTACTGTGAAATCCACCAGCCACTGGAACTCTGGGAAGTAGTGCAACGCTGGGGGCAAAGAGAATTTCCTTTCATCATAATATTCAATAATAAAATATATACAGGCCAGTATGTGCAAAAGTTAAAAAGAGTGTGTGATTTAAAAGTTGATATTTAACTGTGGAGACATTGGCCCTCTTAGATTTATACCTAACGTGTCGACTTCTGTGATGCATTTCGTCTCCAGCTGTAAATCGATGTCCTTGGGAACTGTTACTGGCTTATGGTCAATGTGACCATTGAACTTCCTAAAGCAGAAAGGAGAGAGCAGCAAAACAGAGAATAGGGTCAGTATAACAGAAACAAGAACATTCAAATTTAAAAAGCATTTTATTTTTGTATCCCTGTGAGGAAACAATTAAATTCATGTTTCCTATTATACAATGAAAAGTAGTAACCACACATGTCTGCACTCAATGCGACGCTGGCTTACAATGCTAACATTTGGCAGAGTTGTAGTTATTCCTGTTGCTACTAATACTATTGGACTATTCCATGACCAAAAGGGGGGCAAAGCATAGGCTGTGCTCGATATCTAACAGCAGGCGAATGCAGAGCTGTTCTTTAGGCTTTAAGAGCTGTCTGGTGGCCTCCTCAGTTCTGGGCTTTGTTTGTTCACCCTGTGTGCGCGACTCACAGGACAATACCACAGTAAGACTCTAGGGCCAAACATGCCCTGGACAGAGTTCATGTGTGAGGCACCTGACAGGAGAAAAGGGGCTCAGCTTCACCCCTGACTGAGGGAGTCGGGCGTTAAACAAAGGGAACCGAGCGGCATGGCACGAGCTGGCAAACGGACAGTTATCCCATCTTTTCCTTGAAGGGATTACTGAGCATGTGGTGTTAGAGAGCCTCGCTGTACCTCATACAGGGCCAGAGAAAAGACTGTGCCCGAGTTAGAAGCTGGACACGGTGAGGAACAGTGAGGATTAACTCTCAGTTGTGACTTCAATTTAAAATTCATATTTAAAAAAGGATAGTACAAAGAAAACACCACTTAATTTATGTGTTCAACATATGGTTCAACTTCCACCTGCAGCCCGAAAAATTGAATAATATTGTTTTTTGAATTGCAAAGTAGCCTTGATGGGAAATGATCTGCCAGAATCAAAGCTTGACATCTGACCACTTTGAAGATATAATGCTGTTTAGAACACTTTGATTTCAGAGAAGATGCAATCCTTTTTAAAGTGTCAGCCCCTAAAATAGCCTAATAGTAATGGCTCCAAAAAACAGAACCAACTTTCCTCACATCCGCCAGACAGGGCCACTTCTAAGCCCGGTTGCTCTGAGCCTCGATGAAGAGCCATAAAGGAACAAAACAACAAAAACAGACTTCTGTCTCCTTACTTCAAACAGGCCTTAAACGAGCCACATAAACACATCAGCTTCATCTGTTTGCCGACATGCCTGTGGTCTCCATCCATCTCAAATGTCTGCATCTCATCTTTTCATGCCTCTCTGATGAAAGGGGTGCCTTTCGTACCTCCTCTGTGCCACTGCATTTCCCCAGCCCCAAAACAATAGCCCTTCTTCATTCCGTCCCCCCCGTCCCCCCCCCTCCCTACCTACCTGTCTTTCTTCTTCTGTCCTTTTTGTTTCCCAGCTAAGCTCCTCAACTCATCTTCCGTAGGGTGCTGATACCACCGCAGACTGTGAACAAAGAGAAGCAGAGGGATGAGGAATCAGGCTCCGACATGGACAGAGACAGAAAAGGGGACAAAACAAAGCAGATATTGTGAATAAAACACACACACACTGAAGCATACAAAGCAATTATCAAAACATTCAATTTAAACATATCTACCATAATGGTTGCTTGGCATGGAAATAGTAAGTAATTAAAACTTTAACAAAAATGTATAATGCTTTGTGTGCTTACTGGAGTGGAGTTCAATTACTTACATTTACTTTACATCAAAGCAATAATATCAAAAATATAATTGAAAGATGCTCGAGAAAGCACTTAAAGGTCCCCTATTATACTGTTTTTCATCAATATATTATAGTTGTCAGATATATACAAAACATGTTTCTGAAGTGTTTGGCTCCAAATACCAAACAGATCATTGCAGCATCCCATAAACCCCTCTGTTTCAGCCCTGTTTCAAAAGTGCTGATTCTCTGTCTGTTACTTTAGATGAAAATAAGGAGCCCCTCCCCACGCCCCTCTGAGAGACATTTGTTTAAAAAGAACACACTGGTGCTCTAGGAGGAGATTCAGGTGATAAGGTGGGGGGGGGGGTTACCTTGGTTGGTGATTGGCTAATGGTTACACAAGCCAAGAAAATCGTTATGGCCAAAATCTGATCAGCTCATTTTCAGACAGGTTTTACTTTTTATATAAATGGATCAGGACAAAAAGTAAGCAAATCTTTTTTCCTGAAACTTTCAGAATCTCTTTACACAGAGGGGACGTTTATGTATAAAAGACATGAAAAAGTGGATTTTGCACAATAGGTCCCCTCTCGTAGCCTTAATGTGTAATAGCTCTAAGCTTTATGATTAACTCCCGAACACACAGACACAAAACAGACTTTTATCAGAACTCCACTTTATATCATCAAAACGCATCTTAAAAGCATGTAGTGAGGCTTAACCACAGCAAGGTTATCTGTCCTTAAGCTTGAAATATGAGCTAATTTAAGAGCGTCCATTTGAAGACATTTCAGGCTCCTTCCTTGACTTTGTTTAGAAACCTTCTTGTCAGAGCATCTTAAGAAGCACTCTGCGTGGCAGAAGAGGAGAGAAGGAGCACAGCTTGTTCATCCCTTTGAACATTTATTTATTATGGAAAAATTAATAACTAAATATTCTGGGGGGCCTCGGACAAAAGTTTTCAGAAAATGTTTCGAAATTGCCCTGAAAAGTGAAAAATAATTAATTATTAAATGTGTTCCAAAAAGTTGTTTACTGAAAAAAACATGTGGCACTAATTAGAGGAAATGAGGCCGGCACTTTTATTTTTATGCACCATCCTCTCGGGTCCTCCCAATATTTTGATACCCTTTGGTCTTCGCGGTATCATTTGATGACTCCTTTTTTCTTCTATATAAACCGTTCTGAACGCTGCCGTCCGAGTAAACATTTTCACACCCATTGTTCAGGACTCTGAAATAAACTTCTTAGAGGTCAATTCAAGAAATGAAACTGTAGCATTTAAAGAAACTGAAACAGCATGTACAGGATCCTGCCTTACCTGCCACTGCAGAGTAGCCATCTTGCGAAGGAATAATGAGGTATGATTTTCTGAATTACACTGGCCATTACCATGGTAACCACCAGCTGCACACCGATCACACCCTGTGGAAATAGGAAGGGGGTTTACAATCACATTTAAATAGTAATTGTGCATGACATAAAGCAGCTACACATATGAAATACAGCTTTATATACACTTAAAGGCTACACCGTATTTTCCAAATGCAATAAGATTTTTAAAATGTTATTACCAATCTTAAAATGATGATGAAGTCATAGCATCTCTTATCATCTAGCGACAAAATCTAACTGTAAATGCATGTGATATTAGAAAATAATCTTGACCATGATCGCTGGCCCTTTCTATATCTTGACTATCATAAGTTCCAAAAACAAACAAAAAGGTAAAGAAAAGGTAGTGTTAGATTACGATGAAATGTGATAAGGATATTCACGGTCCCCAGGTTTTGTATGCTTTTGGCAAGACGGCATGGCTATTTTCTCTAGATGAAGTGTTTGATTTATAATGTGGCCAAAAGCAAAGCCTTAGCTAGACGGTGAACCCTTGAACATGAAACACCACAGCATGTTTTCTTTGTAAACACTGTAAAAGGGAAAGTTGTGGAAAGATTTGACTCAACAACCTTGATAAGAATTCAAAGCTCAAACCCAGAATGACCTTCATTTCAATATGAACAGAGATTGGGAGTGCGCTCTGTAGAACCAGGAGATACACACTTATTATTCAGACAAATCAAGAAGAGGAAGAAGGCCGTTAGATGCCCCAAAACACTTTTTATTACTACTTTCCTATTTTACTGAAAGCCACTATATGTTTTGTAGTATAAAAAGACCCTAACTTTAAAGACCCCAATAGTTGTCAAACCAAAAAGAAAAAACATGGCTACCTTTGAGGCTACCAACATGCTTACATATCATCCCAACATCCGTTCCTGAGTGCCCTAACATGATTTTCAAGTGACTAGCAGATGTCCCTAACCACAACTCTCATGTGACATCATGGTGAGCAACATGATATGTTTAAGTGTCTGGGGCTTCCTAACACTAACTAAAGACACCTCTTCTCACAT